>NC_139258.1:37685847-38285847 GCF_977018435.1 Lepisma saccharinum | reverse complement strand
ATGCTCCTGTAGGGCTCCGTTATCATGTGGCATCGGTGGGACGAATACCCTGTCTTTGATGAAACTCCACAAAAAGTAGTCGCATGGTGTAAGGTCCAGTGATCTTGGGGATCAAAACATTGCATAAAACACTGTGAGGGATGTGGGCAGCAGGGATATGAACTCTCAGCTTAAAACATTCACCCACCAACTGTTGGAGTTCCTTGATTGTTCTGAACTGGTTTCATGAATGTAAGTTCAATAATTTACTTGCAATAAATTTTTGTAATCCCTCAGTTATTTATGAAACACCCGGTATATATTAGGGATGGACCGATATAAAATTTTGGCTGATACCGATAAATTACCAATATAGAATTTACCGATACCAATAAGCAACATTCTACTGATCCGATATAAAATTCCAAGTGGTTATTGAAGATTGTGAATGGTTCTTCAAAATTTCAAGATGTCAGCTGGTCAAATCTGTCACCTCCACATACAAGGTGCAGCAAAATCATTAGACAGTTTGAAATTCCAAAACTATGCATTGTAATATAAACTAATGATCAAACACTTATATTGCTGCAAGGTACATACAAAAGCATTTCATTTGGTGTTCACGATTTGAAAATAATGTCGGTGAGATGAGCTCCATTGTTCTGCAAACATATTTCTGCACACTGCATAACAGATTCCATCATCTTGCGCAGCATCTCCAGTGGAATGTTCTGAATTTCAGCTCTTATGGATTCCTTTAGATGCAGTGCTTCTGAAGGTCTTCACCCAAGTTAAAATTGTCTGGCGTGTGTTGGACCTTCCCATTTCTTCCAATATTAAACTTACGTCTGAAGTCACGTTGCGTTGCAGTAGCTGAATCATTGTTCTTGAAAAACCGCTCCACAGCATACACGCGGTACTCACTTGACCAGACCTCCATGTCTACTGAAGGCTTTGAGCTGCTTCACTAAATAACGAGTGAAACAGCACGCTATCTATCGGCAGAAGTGAATGGTGCTAATTTAAAACTGTCTAATGACTTCTGCCGCACCTTGTGTAAGTTGTGTAGATCCGGTGTGCAAAGTTTGGTGGTTGATTTCATCGTACAACAATGTAGTCAAATTTTGACACTAACAAACCCTACCATAACTGGATGCTTCATATTTTCCGATAGTTGTGATCTACTGTAGTAGGTTGAGATTTTCTCGGCATTTACTTTCAACCTCTGTTTTGTCACTTTGGATCAGAGCAATTGATTTAGTTTTGTTCTTTGTACACAAATGCTAATAATAATAATAACAATAAAAAAATCACATTCGGCTTGTAAGGCAACTATTTAAGTTTGGATCTGTGTTACAAGATCAACACTCTCACATGCACAATGGATCTTTCTTCTTCTTTTTTTTTTTTTTTTGGACTTCATTGCGAGTCTATAATGACAAACACTTGTAAATCTAAGCTTTCATCTAATGTACATGTGGGTTACTTAACACATTCATGCCCGGCTCTGGGAGGGGCATATAAACGACCAGCCCAGACATTTTCTGCATCCAAACTTACCTTTAAAAAGTTGCAGACATCTTGATTTTTTTTTTTTAAAATGGTGCCATGGAGGTTGCAAGTGGCTCCTTTTCGTCAACCTGACCTCCTCCTAGATTTTCTGCTGGTGTCCCCTACAAAAAAAAAAAAACCTGAAAAATGGACACTGCAGCTAAACGAACTTAGTCATATGCAGGCAAATACAAGCTCAGAAACTGCGGACCATCCGTGGAATAACGCCGAAGAAATGAGAGCGCAGCATCAAAACATTGATTTTTGTGCCCGTCAGTAAACAAGCCTGGCACCCAGCGAGAGCACAGTTTACGATAATCCATCTGATCATGAATCAGCATAGACGCACTACCATAGGATATTTTCTGTTCACTTGCAATCTTTTTAATTTTAACGCGGTGGTTAGCAACAATGATTGCAGTCACACGCTCTGCATTGTCGATAGTGTTCACAGTTGCAGGCTGCCAGACATGCGGTTCGTCGTTCATGTTCGATCTTCCCTCTTTGAACATCTGGCACCATTTTGCGATCATGGGGCCTGACATCGCATTCTCACCATACAAATCGACAATTTGGCGATGGATTTCACTCCGATTATGCCTTCATGCCCACAAAAATCGGACGACGGAGCACACCTCAATGTTGGACGCCACCTCAATACGACGTGCCATTCTCACACTGTGACTACTCACATACTAAACCAGCTGAAGCACGGCTGCTTCTGGTGTGTGAAGAAAACATTCCAGACAGTGTTGCCACCAAGCGTGATTATTTTATCTCTCTTAGTACAGGAACACGGGTTGGGTGTAACTTAATTTTTCGATTCACCCTAGTAGTTCTTAATTTTGAGTCTGCTGATATGATATGTAAGTCCTGCACTGTGACCGTGCGGTCTAAGGTCATCCTTTGGGCTCCGGTTATGGGATGCGTACATGTCTCCTGGGGGAAGCGTAACAACTTTTCTCCTGAGATTTCGGCCTGTGTATGGGACCAGTGGTCACCCACCACCGTGAGGAAACTGGGAAGCTACGCTATGTACACAGATGGACGCACCCAATAATTTTAATTAATTCATTAGTATATATTTTCAAAAAATAAGAAGCGTGCATAGCAGGAAATTTAATTGTGAAAAGTACCACTTTTAAACATAAAGATATCCATAAATGTACCTGGTCTTCTCCAGATGGTAAAACTCATAATCAGATAGATCATATTCTCATTGATAAGAGAAGGCATACTAGTATAATTGACGTTCGTACACATAGAGGTGCTGACTGTGCCAGTGACCATTATTTAGTAATTGCTAAATTAAGAGAAAGACTCTCAGTGATAAATCATAAGCAACAAAATCTAAAAGTTTTAAAATTTAATACAGGAAAATTTGCTGATGATAGAATTAAGAAAGATCACCAAATCAAACTGTCAAATTTAGAAAGGAATGTCAACCTAAAGTAAACTTGATAAAAGATAAAAACGGCAATATCTTGGCTGACCCAAACGATATTTTAAATAGATGGAAGAACTACTTTAATCACCTTTTAAATGTTCATGTAGGAGATAAATCAGAAGTAAATGAAGTACACACAGCAGAACCTTTAGTCCCAGAACCTAACTTGACTGAAGTTAAAGATGCTATTAAAAGGCTAAAGAATAACAAAGCACCTGGCATTGATTTAATACCAGTTGAGTTAATTAATTATGGTGGGAATTCCTTAATATGTCAAATTCATAAATTAATTTGTTTAATACCCACACGAATTTTACTTTCTATTTCACTGGTGCATACTTTTATCATATTAACAAGCTTCTTAGGGATTCCAAAGTCGACTAATATATTATATAATTTATCTCTTTTGACCGAATCATATGCTTTTTGGAAATCAATGAATAGCTGATGGACATTTTGATTATATTCCCACTTTTTTTTCAAGTGTCTGTCTGATGTGAAAAATTTGATCTGTAGTTGATTGTTACGTTTAAATGCAAATTGATAATAACCTATAATTTCATTTGCATATGGGGTTAGTCTTGTTAGAGTAGAGAAATTCCACGGTAATTATTGCAGTTCATTTTATCACCTTTTTTAAACACAGGAACAATTATGGATTCTTTCCACTGTTGAGTTTCTTCTTTATTCCATATTAAACAAATTAATTTATGAATTTGACATATTAACGAATTCCCACCATATATAATTAACTCAGCTGGTATTAAATCAATGCCAGGTGCTTTGTTATTCTTTAGCCTTTTAATAGCATCTTTTACTTCAGTCAAGTTAGGTTCTGGAACTAAAGGTGCTGCTGTGTGTATTTCATTTACTTCTGGTTAATCTCCTACATGGACATTTAAAAGGTCATTAAAATAGTTCTTCCATCTATGCATTTGGATCGGCCAAAAAATCACCGTTTATATCTTTTATCAAGTTTACTTTAGGTTGCCACCCCTTTCTAAATTCATTTACACCTTTATATAAATCTATGAAATTTTTGTTTTTGCTGTTTGTTTCAATTTCGTTAAATTTACTCTTCAAGTAATCTCTTTTTTTACTTCTAAACGTGCGGTTAACTTCTCGCTTTATTCTATTATAATTGCTTAAATTTGTATCATCAGAGTTATTTAACCACCTAAGTCTAGCCTGATTTCTTATTTCTATTAGATTATGACATTCGTTATCAAACCAAGGCTTACTTTTTCTTGGTTTATGGTATCCTATACTGTCTTTAGCTGCTGATTCTATTGCATTACGTATGTGCTCCCAATTCTTATTTATTTTATCACCTTTTTTAAACACAGGAACAAGTATGGATTCTTTCCACTGTTGAGGGATTTCTTCTTTATTCCATATTAATATGTCTGACAAATTTACAATTCATGATGTGTTAAAGCAAGGAGATGATGCATTATCTCCATTGCTCTTTAATTTTACCTTATAATATGCTGTTAGGAAGGTAAAAGAAACTAACGAAGGACTAAAATTAAACGGTGTCACTCAGCTGTTAGCATATGCAGATGATGTAGACTTACTGGGGGATGATAAAAATACAATTAAGAATAATCCTCAAGTATTTTTCAAAGCAGCTAAAGAGATAGGTTTGGAAGTTAACAAAGAGAAAACTAAATATATGCTTACAGGCCAAAACCAAGTGTTAGGTAATAATCAAAATCAATTATTGATACCAACTTGTTTGAGCCAGTTTCCAAATTCAAGTACTTAGGAGTAATACTAACAGATAAAAATGATTAAAGAGGAAATAAAAAGCAGGCTTAATTCAGGAAATGCATGTTACTTCTCTCTTCATAAATGTTTGTCTTCTCGTTTAATATCTAAGAAACTAAAAGTTAAAATATACAAAACAGTAATTTTGCCTGTAGTATTATATGGATGTAAAACTTGGTTCGTTACATTGAAAGAGGAACGTAAATTGAGAGTATTTGAAAATAAGATCTTTAGGAAAATATTTGGGCCTAAAAGGGATGAGGAGACAGGTTGAGTGGAGAAGGTTACATAATTTAGAAGTACATAATTTGTATTCATGTCCAGAAATTATTAGAATGATTAAATCCAGAAGACTTAGGTGGGTAGGCCATGTGGCACAAATGGGAGAGGAAAGAAGAGTTTACAGGATTCTTGTTGGGAAACCTGATGGTAAGAGACCTGTAGGAAGACGAAGATGGAGGGATAATGTTGAGATGGACCTAAAGGAAATCGGTAGGGATGGAAAAGAACATATAGATCGCGCTCAGGATAGGGACAGATGGAAGGCTTGTGTTGCTGCAGCCATGAACCTTCGGCTTTAAGAAGGCTAGAGAGTTAGTTAGTTAGTGTCTAGCAGGAAATTTGGGGCACCATTTAAGCGTTACTTTGGTAATGGAAGATTGCAAGTACTATTCAGTGGCGAAGCGTGCTGTCTGGAAGGGTAGGCACAGGACGGAGCAGGGATTGGGGGGGGGGAGGAGAGTAAGATGTGATTTTTTTTTAAACAGTAGTATGTTAAAATATAGCCCCTAGAAAATAAAATATAACATATTGCCTGAATCTCGTCTACTGCTGTTCGAAAAAGTCGGGATAGTGATTGTAAAGGATAATGTAGTTATTAACCAGTGACGTGCGGTGACGTTGACACTTGGGGTAGCAATCAGTGGCATGCTCAAGGGGGTGGGGTTGGTGTGGGTTATAACCCTCCCCCCTTTAGGACACAGTATTCCTAAAAATAGAACGTCAGTAACAGGAAAAGATTGCAAAATGATGAATGAGTACTAAAAAAAGTACACGTAACCTCCACCCCCATTCGAAAATATAAAAGATTTGATTTGACTACTAAGCCAGAGATCCTGGGTTCGAATCTCGGCTTGGCCATGGGTATTCTTAGTGTGTCCCTTCATCAATTATATTGTATCATCTTCGCGATTAGCCAAAAGTGGCGGAGGAGCGAAGTAAAATAAACCAAATCAAGCGAGCAATCAATCAATGATTTGACTTTTTCTCATATTTGGTTAATAACGAAGATGATACGATAAATTAATGAAGGGACAAACACAAAGAACACCCATGCCCAGGTCGGGGTTTGAACCTGGAACTCCTGGTGTCGTAGCGCGGTGTGATAACCACTCCCCCACGGTTGGTTGATTTGGTGTTTTAAGTCCACTTTATACACAGAAACAAAACAGGTAACAAAATACACTTTTTTGTAGTTTCTTCAATAATATTCATTTGGCTTCTTGAGTTCTGAGATACATTTTTCATTTCAATATGTTTCATTGTTCACTGCAGAGTACAACACAGGAACAAGAATGCGCGCTCATCACAGGTTCGAATCCCGGCCTGGATTGTTCGAGGTCTCTTCATCAATTTCATCATATCATCACTCATCCTCATTTTCGCGATAACCAAATCTGGCAGAAAAGCGAAGTAAAATAAACCAAACCAACAACAATATGAATGTACGTTCTCTTGCCCAAATAAATTTCATCAGTTGGAGGCCAAGAGATTAGTATATTTAAATAAAACACTACTAAAACGAGAGCGAGAGAGAGCATGAGCAAATATTTGTTATTTAATCATTATATATTCCATATATGAAAAAAAAATAAAGAAAGAAAGCATAACATTATTGTTTGCACATAACACGTTCCCATTTCATAAATACTAAAACTACATTTCATAAGGTTCTGTAAATACAGAGAACATACGTAAGTACTACTGAGTTCTTTAGAGGATTTACAAAGAATCAAGGGAAACCAATCCCCTATCTGTCCTATAGGAGATAGACTGGGGGACCTGAAACCACAGGCTTTCAACCATTTCAGCGGGGACGAGGGGACAAGGGAGGTAGAGGCAGAAATCTTCCCCTTTCCTTCGGAAACCTGTTTCTACCTGGAACTGCTAATGCAGAAGAAGAGCGAGCTAGGCCAGTTTTGCCCGCGGATCACACCGAGGGACGAGAAGCGCGTGAAAAAGAAAGTGTTGCATATGAACTGTGGCTTTAACAATACAATAAATATTGTGATTTGAAAATAATTATATATGTGAGATTGATTAATCTATCTCTGCTAGACTAGCTACTCCTCAGTGCACGTCACTGTTACTAACGCTCTCGCCAATCAAGAAGTAGAAGGTTCGAATCCCCCCTGGAGGCATTGGTTCAGATTCTACTTTAATCTAGTCTCAATTAGATATATGAGAATAAAGGCTCTACTGTCTCGACGGTCAGAAAACAGTGACAATGGGACTCGATGTTCTGACCATGCGTCACCCAATGAAAAAGCTGTTCTGTGAGGCCCTAGCCCTCTTACATTTCTTATATTTAAGCTGCTCGTAAAAATTATTTGCTACTTCAATAACAGTATTATTTTTTTTTAATGCTGACCTCCGCGGCGGATTGGTTATAACACCGCACTACGACAAGGGACTCAGGTTCGAATCCCCACCTGGGCATAGGTGTTCTTTGTGAGTGTCCCTTCGTCAATGTCATCATATTATCGCTCATTCTCATCTTCCCAATTAGCCAAAAATAGCAGAAAGCCAAGAAAAATAAACTAAATCTATCAATCAATTATTTCTTTTTAACTCTTTTACGCATATAATTCTTCTTCAACACGCGACTTTTTTTAAAAAAATTATAGTATGATTTAGAAAAGGATGAAATGCTAAATGAGAACACGGACACCTTTCTGTGTAACACACCGACCAGAAAATTTCAGTAACGGATTTTCTCTATACGTTTGCATTGTACTTTGCCCCATTTTAAAAGTAGGGCGTTTTCAGTTACGTCACTAATCATGAAAGGAAATTTCGCCTCAATATCCCTTTCCTCAAAGAAATAAAATACTTTCCCCTCTCCGAATCGAGATTGGTGTGAGGCACATCCAGCAGCTAACACTTCGCGAAAAGCGGTTCCTCAATAGAGCTGAAAGCACCAAATTTAACGCTGGTAACCAACTTGCATGCATTATTTGCAGTTAGAATTCTAATAATGCCTACTTTGATAGGTTAGGAGGCGGCTTAGAGGTGTTAGCAACACATTTTCGCTACATGTTAGCAGCTGGGTGTGCTCCGCTCCCGGCACAGCTCTGAATCTTCAATGGAAACGCTGCTTCAACAAGCTCTGTGCGTCCACTGCCTGCTTCGTCACGCGCTCGTACACGATCGGCACTTTTCGGAAGTCAGGGAGAGAGAGAAAAGAGGCCGGCCTCTCAGTTTACGTTACAAGCGAACTTATGAAATTATGTTTTCACGCACGAATCACATAGGTTGTTATGGGATCAGCTGAAGCACTCTCAGGCGGGCCTCGCTGAATGCGCAGATACGGTTCGAGGCAGGGTTGCAAACTTGCGGTAATTATCGGAAGACCTAGAATTTCAGTTTTATTTTATTAAGCGTCGTTTAATGAAATTTATAAGTAATAAAATAATCCGTAATAGGCAAATATATTAGGGTAGGCCCGGCCTCTGGGCCTCTGGGCCTCTTAGGACGCTTCGCCACTGAGTATAGTGCATTATTCGGGAGGATCGGATGGCTAAAACTGCCATAAAATTAGATGTTTTGATCATCAATGTTCGTAGTAGTCAAATATACTTTGAAGATTCGCTTTAAGAGGATTTCATAGATTAATTGGACCGTTTACACTCAGACCTCTTAATGGGCGGAAGATAATTGTTTATACCACTCATTTATTAATTCATAAATTGATTGATTGTCAGGTTAGGACGGATCAGAAAATATCTAACTAACTGACATGATGCTCCAGCACTGTTGCCAATTTAGCTGTTTCGGAGCCAGATCTGGCTATTTTTCACATTCGTTTGGCTTCTAAAATTTCGAAATGCTCCAAGGAGCTTTTTAGCTCCACGAGAATAAATTTAGCTCCAAATCCAGTCCTTTTAGTTTTATTGATAAATTGATAAATTCGTATCATCAGTATGTTGTTCGTGATAGTTGATTCGGATCTGCGAGCTTAGGAAGGATTATATTTTTTGTCAGACCGAGCTCTTCATTATATGGAACTAACCTCCAACAAATGGAGGTTTTGGTCATGCTTCAGCAGTTGCTTTTTGGGTATGTGCTTAAGGTGAAGAGTGATATTTTCGCACCAGTTGTGCATTTATTTCAATATCGTCTCGAATAGGCACTGCTACTAAGAAAACCGGCGTTCAAGAGAGTATGAATTTCTCCCATGTTGCAAGTGGAAGCGTTTTTGTATGTTCATTATTAGGCTAGATATGATATTTGAAAAATACGATGAATAAGAATTTTCAGAATTCCATGTATTCTTTATGGAGAAGAAAAACGCAATAACTTCAAGTAACAGCTAATCAAATGTAAGTTTCGGCTTTTCCGCCTGCCAATAACATCTTCAATTTGACCTCTTTCCTTTGATATATTTTTCTATACTATCGGAAGTTTGATATTCCCAAGAGAACAAATTAAATAATACTCCCATAAGCATAATGCATTTCTACTTGCCTTCTAATGACCATGCTGGCAGTGTTGCCTTTGGCTAACGTCGTGAGGAGCGAAGGGTAAATTCCTAACAGACTCAAAGATACCTAACATATTTTGATAACTATTTGCAAAATGCGTCCTATTACTAAATATCATTTATTTACGACTTTCCCACACAGCACCAATCTCCCAGGGATATCCATTAGATACCCACAATGTCCAGATCAGATCCATGGATATTATGGATGTCCATTAGATATCCATTTCTGGATATCCAATTCTGTATAACCTTGAGACGTCTATTGGATATCCAGAACTGGATATCTGAAACTCGACCAATTCTTGATATCTAATACACAGCCTAAACGTGTGTAGAACTGGCTGTCAGAAACATTGTCCAATTCCGAATATCCAATACGTCGCCAGATGTCTTCCAAAACTGGATATCTAAAACACATCCAATTCTGGATATCCAAAACATATCCCGATCTTGTCCAAAAGGGGTTATCCAAAACACATCCAATTCTGGATATCCAACACATATCTAGATCTTGTCCAAAACGGGATATCTAAAATACATCCAATTCTGGATATCTAGTACATGTCTAGAACTGATCCAGAACTTGTTATCCAACAATGAACATAAATAGGATGTGTTTCGAATATTAGAAAATGGTCATAGTATTCCCGTTGTGTAGCTATACTTTCTCATACTTTATCTTGGAAATGATCCGGAAATGTCCAAAACATATCCATTTCTGGATATCATGTATGGGTATGCGGACAAATGAATATCCAAGGGACGTCCAATGGATGTATGTTGGATATCCAGAACTTCCGACCCAATTATCCAAGGGATATCCAATGGATGTCTTTTGGATGTTTGTGTGCTGTGTGGGCTGCAGTCGCTAGATGGCATTTGCAAAATGTATAAAAGAAACTAAAGTTTTCGTTACACAAATAATCGTAGTCTATATTTGATTATAAATATAATGAAAAATTTTGTTTTAACACGCTTCGAAAGATGTGTGAACATTAAGCTACAAAGATGAGAAGAAAATTTAAAGCAGTGAATAAAAGTGAATCTCCCATGACCAACCCTTCTGATTAGGGTTGCCAAGTATATACGGGATTGTCCCCTTTTTTAAAGAAATATCCCGGTATCCCGGAAAATGTTCTCGGGATGCCCATTTGTCCCGTATTTAGCAAAAGAAAAACAAATTCAAATTACAAAATCATTTTATACAACAACAAATTAATAACAATTTATAACTAACCTAATTGGATACCAATTACCATTTTCTACTCAATCCTTATATTAAGGCTCGGCTGGACTTTGGCAGCCGAATGAGCGAATTTCTTCAAATTTTCCTCTCCATTCGAAAAACCTCTTGGATATTTCAAAATATGAAAATCTACATACTCTTAGAATTCCTTCTAGAGCATTGACGTGAATTTTCGTGTAGTTTTCTTTCACTGTTCTCTAGATATTATCAATCGTTTAATAGACTTACGTAATCGCGAAACATTTGATAATATCTAGACACAGTGAAAGAAAACTACACGAAAATTCACGTCAATGCTGTAGAAGTAATTCTAAGCGTACGTAATTTTTCATATTTTGGAATATCACAGCGGTTTTTCGAATGAAGAGGATTTTTTTTAAAAAAAATCGCCCATTCGATCCAGTCGAGCCTTAACATTGGCATAGAACTGCTCATTGTCGATTGTCGATTGTCGAATAAGAAGCGACTCACGACTGGCAAAGGCAGTTTTGGTTCTAATACACTATCACTTGTTTATTTTCTTGGTCAATGGAATCAGAGTGGAGTGGATAATATTCAGGGTTAGCTGATGTAAAAGGTTTTCTCTTATTTCGTCATGCCAAAAAGAAAGTGTTCTTATACATTCGCTACGAGACTCAGCGGCAAGTGGCCCGACGTCAGAGCTTGTCTTTCCCGGTGAACGGGGTCCGTGACAGTCGCACGCTACAGTCTGTTTTTCTCGCTCTCTTTCCCTTTCTGTTGACGTTGCAGACTGACGCCAGAATAATCCTCCCTCGGAAGTTGTGTTGTGTCGTGTCCGTGTGTTGAAGATTGTGGCTTAATATGGTATCACAATAGTTTACATTACAACAAAGGATTTATCTTTACTTCGGAAAGAGGAATTGTGGAGAAGTGCGAGGACGTTTACAAAGAAATTTCCTGGTGTTCCCGTTCCACATAGGGCCACTACATTAAAGCTCGTAAAAAAGTTTAGAGTAACAGGGTCAGTTCTGAATAAAAGTGGAAAGAAAAACCCACGTGTACTTACTGAGGAAAAACTCTATGAGATAGGACAGAGGTTAGAACAGTCTCCTCGGAAATCTATCCGCCGCCTCTCACAAGAAACGGGTATTTCAAAAATCCTCTAGGTCCCCCGATTTGTCAGCCTGCTATTTTTATTTATGGGAAAATCTAAAAAATAAAGTATACAAAGACAATCCGCACACCATCCGTGAGTTAAAAGAGAGTATTGTACGAGAAATCGGGAGAATTACAGTAGACGAACTTGCATGTGTAAATGCCAATTTCCTTCGGAGATGCCAGGAATGTGTTGCAGCAGAGAGACATCAACACCTTCTGTAGTCAAGGTTAGTACACAATATGAAAACTGTAATTTTAATAACCGACTCTAGCGACTGTCGCGGACCCCGTTCGCCGGGAAAGACAAGCGCTGACGCCGGACCCATGCCGCCGAGTCTCGTAGCGAATGTCAGGGAATGCTCTGCAGTATTGATTATTCTAAACAAAGGTCCTCTTAATGGACGCCAAGTGTTCACTCAAATATTAATAATTTTGTCAAAATGTTAAAAATTCGGCATTTACAATGCTTTAAACTACAATTAATTTTTTAATGTTCAAAAATGTTATAAAAATAAATTTAACTATATCCATGTCTATGTCCCGTTTTTTTTTATTTTAGATATCTGGCAACCCTACTTCTGATTCATGACTATATAATCAGAAGCTATAGCCTGTGGTGGTTAGTTCATTGAACTTTCCAACCTGACTAGTGCCTATTTTAAGAGGAAACAAGAAAATTAATAACAAACATTGGTGGTTGACTGTTGCATGCATCTTTTCATATCGAAATAATATCCAGATGAGATCCAAATGTACTATGTAGTCCAAAAATTGTACTTTTCGTGTCCAAACAATATCCAAAGTATGTACAAAAAATATCTAAATCAAAGCATAATGTACAGATTACGTCCCAGTTGATGTTCAAAAAATGTCCAAAAGTGATCCAAAATGTCCAAAACATGTCAATTTCTGGATATCTCAGGGATATCACGTATGCTCACAAATGGATATCCAGCAGATATCCAGTGGATGTCTTTTGGACATTCCTGGATATGTATTGGATATTCAGAACTTCCGACACAAATATCCAAAATATATATTTTGGATATCACGTGTGCGTACAAATGGATATACAGCAGATATCCAATGGATGTCTTTTGGACATTTCCGGATATCTATCGGATATCCAGAACTTCCGACACAAATATCCAAAAGATATCCAGTGGATATCTATTGGACATTTGTGTGCTGTGTGGGTTGTTCACATGGTAAAGATAATACTGGTGAATAATTATTTGTATGCCATTTTTTAAAATAAATGTTTCGTTGCCAGTAATTACTTTTTGGTTAATCTAAATTTTTTTCGGTACTACTTTACTATACCGGAGACACCTATCAATGATTTATTTTGCAATTTTTTACATTGCTAACATACTATTCTGCATTGTGGAACATTTCTTTAGGTGAAATAATGAATTTCTAACGAAAATCATGTCTATTTCTTACATTAACGAGTACTTACTGTTGTTCCTTATTTCCCACAAACCATCCACGGGTAGCCCCAAAAACCATTGACATTAGCCTAAAAATTCACGATAACCCCACGAACCATCACGGGGACGAGGTATGCGTACTAGGTTAGGTTAGGTTCCATTAGCACTCCTTTCGTTCAATTTAGCATATGCGGACAATACGGGAGCGTATTGTGCTCTCGTGCAGAAAGCAAATGTTGGCAGTAGCAATAGCGCATTGGAAATAGATTTTCGTAGAAAACCAAATGCATTCGCATTAAAATGGATCAAAACTACATTCCCGAACATCAACAACGCTACAGAAAATGATTTGCGTAAGTACTTTCTCCTGTAAATTTTAAGAAATCCGTCTCCGGTATAGTAAAGTGTTACCCTTTTTTCTCTGTGAAGAGTTTAGTTAGCAACATTTTCGGCTGATAATAGGTTTTGAAAGATGGAAGGGGTGTGAAAGAAAATCAAGGGGTGCCCCCTGCCGCCGCCTCTGCTGTAACGGTACACGGTTTGAAACATTTCTAATTGGATGATAATGAAATGTTATCGTTGTAAGCACTTCTATTGCGTAATTTCTGTCAAATGGAAGAAGTTATCACCCGGTAGAAACATCTGCCTGCATAAAGTATTCCGCAAGTTTGAGGAGAAATTGAGGGCAGTCGCCTGCAGTGCGTGAGAAAAGATAGAAATGGTGGCGATATTATCAATCTCGGGTGTAAGTTCATGCTGGTGAAAGTGAAAATTAGCAAATTACAGGCTCAAGGCAAACAAACAAACAGTTGTGCACGAAAGGTTTGTTTACATGAGGGCTCTGACTATTGCAATGTCATGGAGAAGTCAAACAAGAAAGTAAGTAATACGGTAAAGATGTGATGTTCGTTTACTGCCTTGTCTTTTTTTTCACTTTTTGAAAGGTATCAGGTAATAGGAGAACATTAATGCGGGTTTATGTCATGAAAATGGATTGGCAGAAAGTCACTTTGAAATTCGACATTTCATTTCTAACGAGGCACAAGTTTCAAAATTTCTCATCTGTACAATAATTGTTCTTTTATACAAAAAGCGAGCCACTTCTGGTAGGGTTGTTAAAGGTCCAGAAATCCATACATTCTAATGGGTTCTATTAGGTTCCGCAACTGGACCGAACCTTTTTTCTCGCACAATTTAAATTCGGTCCAAGCTGCGTATTGTTTCATTTCAATACGAAACTTCGACCCTATTTAATATAATCAGAAAAAAAATTCCTGAACCGTATTTAAATTGATCCTGACCGTATTTAAATTCATCCAGAATAAAAGGTTCCTGAACCATATTTGAATTCATCCGGAAAAAGGTTCCTGGACCGAATTGAAATACTTTACAGACAAAAAGGTTCTTTATGACCCAGAATCCATTTACGCTTGCTGATTTTCTCTCCTGGACCGGAATTGCATTTATTTAAAATTCTTCTACCTTTAACAACCCTGACTTCTGGCATACTTCAAACTCATATTTATTTCGGAACTGTCTTTATATGATTCTCTAATGTACTGCTCAAAGTCATGAGGAGGAGGGGACATACGTGGGGAGTTTATGCCCCAGCTAGGAAAATTTATTCAAATCCTCTAAACCTATTTTGAGCATCACCCCAGCTAGCCTCAAGGCTCCAGCAAAGATCACAACCTAACATTTTCCACTTCAAGGGCTGGTCCTATGGCAAAAATGAAATGGTAGTCACACGATTCATTGATTGATTGATTGACTTGGTGTTTTAAGTCCACTTTTTGCACAGTAAGGCTAATCGGGACTGGACCTACAGTTTAAAGTGGGATCCGAACTACTATGTGCCTCCATCGGGTATCGAACCCGGGACCCCTTGATTACTGCGCCATCAGAGAGGCCGGTAGTCACAAGATGAAATGTTGGACAAGTATAGTGGATGAAGTAAAGTTTTCCAGTAAAGTGATTGTCATCATGAGCTATAGCGTTGTCATGGCGGAAAATATTTTTTGTGAATAACGAGTCCAACTGTTTTCGAAGGAACGCACCTTGTACGAGGGTGGTTCAGCATGCTCCGCCCCTGACCCATTTCCATTGATAGTAGAGACCTGTAATTTTATATGTAACATTGTTCATTCTTTAGACTAATATCCACAAAGTTTCAAGAATTTACAACAATTTCTCTCTTTGTTACACGTTGATGATCAGTAAGAAATGTAGCCACATGTGATACAATTGAAAAATCTGAGGTCCGAGCAGTGATAAAATATTTACTCAAGAAAAATCTAACACCGAAAGACATCCATGCAGATATGGTGGGAACTCTTGGAGACTCTAGCAACTCATATGATCCAGTGAAGAGATGGTGCCGTGAATTTAAATGTGGTCGGCAGACCTGTGAAGATGAGCATGGTGGTGGCTCATCTGCAACGGTGACCACAGCAGAAATGATTACAAAAGTGCATGACATGATTTTGGCAGACCGGCGAGTGACTGTCCGCCATATAGCAGACACATGTGGCATCTCAACTGGCAGTGTGCATTCAATTATTCATCATCATTTGTTAATGGAAAAAATCTCTGCACATTGGGTCCCGAGAATGCTGACGGTCAACCAAAGGAGGACACGTCGTGTGACAAGTCAGAACCTGTTGCGGACAATAAAGGCTGACAAGCCAAAGTTTCTGAAGAGATTTGTTACAATGGATGAAACGTGGGTTCACCACTTCGATCCCGAAAGTAAACGCCAAAGCATGCAATGGAAACACCCCCAAAGAAATTCAAGGTTCAACCATCAAAGGGCAGAGTGATGGCATCTGTGTTCTGGGATGCAGAAGGAATCCTTTTGATAGATTATCTCCAACAGGGAAAGACAATCACAGGTGTTTATTTTGCAACCCTAATTGAAGAATTACGTACTGCCATCAAGGAGAAACGCCGCGGAATGTTCGCCCGTGGTGTGTTGTTCCATTGTGACAATGCTCCCGCCCACACCTCCCAAGTTGCGGCGGCTGCAATTCATGCAGCAGGGTTTGAAATTATCCCTCATGCCCCTTATTCTCCAGATCTGGCCCCCAGTGACTTCCACCTGTTCCCGAACATGAAGAAACACCTTTGTGGAAAACATTTTGCCAGTGATTCCGAGGTTATGGATGTTGTGAATGCTTGGTTGCAGGACCAACCAAAATAATTTTTTTCTGCTGGATTGAAGCACTGGAAGGCCGATTGGAAAAATGTGTTAATGTTGCAGGGAACTATGTTGAAAAGTGACAGTGATTTGGTTTTCCTACGAGGGTTCCTTCTATGTCAGGGGCGGAGCATGCTGAACCACCCTCGTACGTACACTGATGATATAATACGATTATTGTGGAGGATTGTTTTCCTCATTGAAAGAAAAATACATTTAATTCTTCAACCATGGACGCAGGTAAGATAAAGACATTAGTGTTAGTACACACGTTCCTCCGCTGAACGGCGCTAGTATCGTTATGCGATGGCAAACTCGGTTTGCCTGCTGCATAGAGTTGTGTATACGAGATAAATTTTAACTTACAAGTTATATACCTAGGTATATTAGGCAATACATATTTGTAAACTATCTTTAATATGCTGAATGTAAAAGTATATTCGAAAAATTAAGAAAACAATAAAATTCATGTGTGAGTGCCACCGTATTCGAACCGCGGTACTCTGGAACACATATAACAACGAAGGGTTAAGATGTTACAAAAACATGTAGGTAAAGTGTCCGGTTCAAAACATCACTTTTAAATCATCAAAAACTGAAGACAAATGAGGTTTCACATACCTTTCAATCCTGAGATTTGAAAATCAAACATCCACCATTACACAAATAACAACTGCAGCTGTCCTATGATGTGGCCTTGAAGACGAACTAATAAACAAGTAAAAACTTTCATTACTAAAGTGCACTAGTGTTCTTCAGATATTGAGGGTTTTCGTATTAGAAGCAGGGTTCCATATTGCCACATTTTCCTCTACAGCTTTATACGTAGGAAAGGACCTTAGCCAATATTGTAGAGAATGAACATGTTGCTAGAGAAATATATTATAAGTTGTTCTGTTCGAATTTCTTTTAATTCAAGTTTTATGCTGAGATAGGCTGGTAGGGAGTGGAACTTCAGTTTAAAATGGGATCCGAACAATTATGCAATGTGCTACCATCTGGAATCGAACGCAGCATCCCTTGATTACAAGGCGATTACATTAGCCGCCGCTCTACTGGGGAGGTCCTGCAAGCTGTCTTTTGTTGGTGTAAATTCATACGCTATTGCTTTCATTAAAGCCGTTGTCTTTAAAACTTAAAGAAGAATATGGCCTCATCGCTAAACAGAATAGAACACTTTTCGGGAACTGGGGATCCTCGTTGCAACGAGCCAAAGCCCAGTCTGCAAACTGTAACCGCCTGTCTGGGTCATCCTCAGTTAAGAACGGCTGCATTTGAATTTTGTAGGGATGCCACTTCATAGTATGCAACACACGGAGTATGAATCTCTGACTGACTCCTGACACTGAAGCCAAACGCTGGGTACTGCGTTTCGGGCTTTTGACCAAGGATGCCACGGTTGCCGTTTCTGTTTCTTCGTCGGTAGCTGTTCTCGGGCGTCCACTACGTTCTCTGTCGCACACGGATCCCGTCTCCTTAAAATTCTTCATTACACGCAACACTGTGATATGTCGTCTGTCTCTGGATGCCGGGCATTGAAATCTTCTGCAATGACCCTGGCACTGCACTCCCCACTTATAACAACAATTTCGATCCGTTCTTGGAGATCATCTGGAACAAATAAATACCAACCCATTACATTACGCCAAATGTGAACTTCAACTTTCAAAATATCTTCACCAAATAAAGTTAGGAGAAAAATAACTGCATATTCTTATTTCTGAGAAAACGCACATGTACAATGATATGCTACATGTCCCCTTCCCATTTGAAAATCTGGATGTAATTCCAAGATGGCCGCCATGATACACACTAGCTCCATCTGGTGTGTCCCCACCCCAATTACCCATATCCGAAATTTCATTGCCCTCCGTCAAGTCGTTTTCAAATTAAAAGGTTGGTGCCGGACTTTTGCCTCACCCTGCAGTTCTTTATTTAAAAGAACAATTGAGTTCTATAATAAATTTGCAACCATCTACAATAGTGTATTTATTCCTTTCATAAAAATGACACTCGACATCAATACAATTCCATTTATTTTGGATGAGATGCAGCAGCGGCGCCAAGATTAATGATCTAGGGGTGCTGAGGGATGCGGAATAAAATTTAGGGGGTGCGACGTTGAAAATAAAGAAGACATGAAATATGCATGCATGTTTTAGTCCTTAAATCAAACATAAATCAACTTTTATTAGGCATCTATGATAATATGCTAAAGAAACTTAAAAATACTAGGGACTTGCTTCATTTTTGTCCGATTTTAGCACAACAACGACGTTTGGAAATTTGAAAAGAACAGTTTGTTCAAGGGAGGCCAGTGACATATATGGACGACTGTAGGATTTTATCCATGGAGAGGCAAGCAAGGCAAGGCAAGGCATTTTTCCACAGAGAGGGGTCGAGGTATATACTTTCACCCCTAATAGTGTTGCTCACTCTCTCTAAAACAATCCTTCAGTTTGAAGTTAACATGTTCCTACAATTAGTGTTCCTCTAATTAACATAACTGACCGTGACCGAAATGTACAATTTTAGATAGACATTCGTCGTTTTAATTTCGTTTTATGCACATATAGGCTAATCGGGACTGGACCTACAGTGTATAGTGGGATCCGAACCACTATGTGCCTCCTCCGGGTATCGAACCCAAGATCCCTTGATTACAAGGCACAACCAATTGAAGTATAAAATTCAGTTATTAATCAAATGTTAAATACGTTGTATAGGTGGCACCAACTGGTGAGTGTTCAGTTTGTGTACGTTGGGTAAAAGAAAGATATCGCTACTATACAAACTAAAGTTCTGCAATTTGAAACAGAAAATAACACAATAAATATGAAATCATGTAGTCACTGTCTTGTAATTATCAATTCACCTTTTTTTTTTGGACTGCTTCACTTTTCTGAAAATGTTCCGTTTCTTTGGTACCCCTCTTTTCATATGCGTTCGTTTTACATAATACATAGCCTACTTCCCGTCTGCCCAGATGGTGTGGTGTCAGGAAGACGCTAAGTGTACAGGAACTTCTTAGTTACAATTCCTTGAGCCGCACTGTCCCCAACAACGAACTGTAACATTTATTAGCGAATTTCTGGCCTCTTCGTAACAGTCTTTGAGAAAGTCTGAAATGGCACGTTTACTAGAACAAATAGAACGAATTAACAAGGAAACTACCTTCACTATACAACTCGCGTTAAATAATTTCCCGACAACGACCTGATGATACTTGAAAGCAACTGAAAAACAGACTACTTGAAACACAAGAGGGAACCATTCTTAACAACATTCTGAAGAAATATAGACAAGGGCCGCTGATATTTATAGACTGACGACAGTACAGGAAATTAAATGTCTTGCGGAATGTCTTTGAGAGTATAGGATCAATGCTTGTCTGTTGTAAATAATAATAGCAGTCTCACTTCAGTACCTAACATTCGGCCCTCAATATGACAACGGCATGCCATAATATGACACTGTAATAGGTAATATTTTACCTCTTAAATTAAAATCTACAAGCATTCCTTTTAGATTTTAATCTGCTGAGTTCGAGTCTGACATTATATTTCGTGTAGCACTGTGAGAATTTGAATTATCCTCAGTTGACATTTTCCCTCACACAGTAGCAAGAAATACCGCAACATAAGTGTCTAGTCGATTTTCCCACGTTTGATTTTTCTGCTGAATGTTTCTGGCTTGTTTCAAATCGGTGTTCACAGTATTCTACATCACATTAGGCTTTCATGGACCCTTGTAACATTTCTTCGGTGTCGAAATTCATAAAAATGTGTCCCGTGAGGACATGTTGCAACCAGGAGTACATCAAGATCTCATAATTGCCTTTTTTTCTTATGTTCCACAAGAAATTCGAACACTGCTTCAATTCTGTTAATGAAAACTCAAAGTTGCATCAAAAAATCTGGATTTCTTGTGGGTGTACTATTACACCTGCTGCAACTTCCCTCATTTGGGAAATATGTTCTGAACAGTACTTCATGAGCACAATACTAAAAGTATTGCAGGAGCTTATTTGCACAAATATACCAATTGTAGTTGTTAAACTAACTTTTTTTTTCATATAAAGCTCCAGAGTACAGTATATGCTCTTTCATTTTGGTAGAAAAAAATAAACAATTTTAGTTGCTATAATATTGGGAGATGGACGAATACGTTGTCACTGTGTAATATGACAGCTTTCAGTAGAGTTTTCGACGAACGTTTGAAATATTTATAATTCCCCTAACAAGCATTGTTCACAGAAGAACCGAACCATATTCACGTCATTAGAATAGCAAACTCAATCATGATTCATGAAAGCGTGGGAAGCTCTCAACATTGATATGAACATACACTTATGTATATTTCCATTAAATTGTACTGTTTCAGCTTTGTCTGCCTGTCCTTGAAGAGATTTAATTACACCTAATATAGTTTCATAAATAATTAAATAATTACTAATTTTAAAAAAAATCAAGAAGACTTAGGTGGGCAGGCTATGTGGCACGAATGGGAGAGAAAATAAGAGTTTACAGGATTCTTGTTGGGAAACATGATGGTAAGAGACCTATAGGAAGGCCAAGACGAAGATGGAGGGATAACGTTGAGATGGAACTAAAGGAAATCGTTAAGGATGGAAAAGATTGGATTGATCT
This sequence comes from Lepisma saccharinum, assembly GCF_977018435.1. NCBI lineage: Eukaryota > Metazoa > Arthropoda > Insecta > Zygentoma > Lepismatidae > Lepisma > Lepisma saccharinum. The sequence goes on along the minus strand of NC_139258.1, from coordinate 38,264,692 downwards.
TGCTCAGGATAGGGAAAGAACGAAGGCTTGTGTTGCTGCAGCCATAAATCTTCGGGTTTAAGAAGCCTAGAGAGTTAGTTAGTTAGTTATATAGGGTGATCGAAAAGTCCCCGAACCCAAACTTCAAATTTTTTTTTCGCCGGTCGTTATTATGATAATGTCAAAATTTCTGTGGAAGCTGGTTTGCGAGGGTCTTGGCTGTACACGATGCAAGAGATGGCGCTGGGGAGTGACGCTAGCAGTCGTGGCGAGGAAATGAACTACGAGCAGTGCTGGTAACAAAATGATCACGCCAGTTGCAAGGATGAGTTTGTCGGTGGAGGAGGATTTTTTTTCGAAAACCGAGTGAACTCTATTGTGTACCAGGACATTATACAGCAGTTTATCGCGCTTTTGTACGCCGATGAACGAGATGTGTGGTTACAAGAAGAAGGGGCAACATGCCATACGTTTAATGACACCATGGCATTTCTGCGTGAATTTTTTGATGACTGCCTGATTTCATCAGGGCTTTGGCCGGCAAGATCACCTGATTTAAACTCACCCGATTTTTTCTTGTGGGGTCACAGTTTAGGTTAACTGTTGGTTTGGTTTACCTGATTATTTTGTTACCAGCACTGATCGTAGTTCATTTCCTAGCCACGACTGCTAGCGCCACTCCCCAGCGCCATCTCTTGTGTCGTGTACAGCCAAGACCCTCGCAAACTAGCTTCCACAGAAATTTTGACATTATCATAATAACGACCGGCGAAAAAAAAAATTGAAGTTTGGGTTCGGGGACTTTTCGATCACCCTGTAGTTTCATTCACTTTGCGTTTAATTGCATTCAGGTTCAAACTGACAGCCTTACAACCACGTTTACGCTCTATCACTGTTGTCAACTGTACGCATTCTTTATGAGTGGCCATGCTTGCGTTGTGGAGTTGCCAGTACTTGTAGTACCAATGTCGCTATCAATTCTAATAGCATATTTTGTTATGAGATTCTATTTTTTCTTGGAATTTCCTTTAACTCCTTCAACTCTGATCCTGATCCTATGTTTCTTTCAAAAATATCACTCGTTGCAAATGTTTCCCTTTGTTCATTATCATAATTACATGTGTAATTACTATATTTCTTGGTCAATTATTTCAAAATCTGAGTGTGTTGGACAAAACTTACACTGAATTTGGGCTCAGGGGGTCGAAGTCTAAAAGATCAGTATGATTTGTGGACATTTTGTGGGGTTTTGTGTGCTGCAGTGTTTGAAACATTACGATCAAAACAGAACACATTCCTGGGTTGAAATCGTCAAACGTTTATTGCGAAGTGTGACGCTGCATGCCATATTTTGAGATGCACTTTTGTGTTGAATATTTTTAATGTCGTGTGATGCCAAGATATGAATGATATTAAAATGTGAGGGTTTGAGTGGTTATTGCTGGTTTCAAGCCTCTCTATACGAAAGCACTTGCTCAATATCAATGTACTTTTCCCGTGACTTGTCCGTTTGTTTCCACATGGCGGTGCAAGCATCTCCGCAAAGAGTAGTTACAAATTCTCTCGCCAGATGTCATATCAGATAGCTGGAATCGCGAATTCTGCTGCTGTGTCGGAAAGGATGATAGGTGGAGAGAAGAAGAGTATGGAGCAGAAGACTCTTGCTGAATATGCAGTGTGATATTAATAATTAATTCACAGCATGTAGACCTATACAGGTAGGTAGGATAACATATTTTCCAGCTTCCGCCTAAACAGAAAGTTCAAGCGGATGTTTATCATATAGAACGTCTTATATCTCAAATTATAAATTGCAGAAGTGATTGTGGAGGAATTCATCACCGTCGGCTATCAACCCAGGTCATTCAACTGCAATTTACTCATAAAAGCTACTCTCTTCTCTATTAAACTTCAGCCATCAACTCATCTTTCATTTCATTAGTGAAACATGTAATAAGTACTTGAAGCTTGAGATGCGTCTGACTTAAATAACTTTTTATTCCTACTTTTATTTCTTACTGAGAGAGCTACTAGCCTTCTCTTAAAAATTCTTATTTTTTAAAGTAACACCTTCCTATTGCAAATGAGATCGAGTCGTATAATTTCTGTCATACAGAGTTCCTTGCTCTTCTTCGCGTAATACCTTCCCATACCACTGGATATGCGAACAGAGGAGTGTATTAATTGGAGATAATTGGCAAGACAAGCAGGGAAAATGTTAAGGGAGACTTAGAGGAAGGATAAATAAATAGATGGGAGACAGAGAGAGCAAGTACGTGAGGACATACAACGTATATAAAGTATACATTCGTGTCTGCCCAAGCTAATGTTTAAGTGGGTCGTGCACTCGTAATAAAAGTGAGCAGGTATTCATGAGTACGGACTGAAACAGTAGCAGGGTAGGTCCTCAAGAAGTGCCTTATACAGGGTGTTTCCGGGCTGATGATACAAACTTTCAGGGATGATGAAGAACGGCACATGCATCAATTTGAGATAAGAAACCCTGGTCCGGAAACAACTTAGTCGAAAGTTATAGGCGAAAATCGGTGTATGAAGATGTAATACTTTTATTACCTGCACAAGTTTCACAACCTGCTACATTCACAACAGTTGTTCAAAGTGGCGTTCCCCAGCTTCGCTGCAGGAATGACATCGTTGCACAAAGTTCTGGCATTCCCTTTGGAGTAGCCTGAACAGGATCTCCTGGCAAGAATTCTCGCTGCCTGTGACATTGTTCGAACGACCCCGGGGTTGTTCCAACGGGTACACCAGAACTTTGTGCAACGATGTCATTCCTGCAGCGAAGCTGAGGGACGCCACTTTGAACAACTGTTGTGAATGTAGTAGCTTGTGAAACTTGTGCAGATAATAAAAGCATTACATCTTCATACACCGATTTTTCGTCTATAACTTTCGACTAAGTCGTTTCGGACCAGGGTTCCTTATCTCAAATTGATAAATGTGCCCTTCTCCATCATCCCTCAAAGTTTGTATCATCAGCCCGGAAACACCCTGTATATTCATATTTATGTATAGAATTTCATGCTTCAAATTTCGTATGAAAAATATCCTCGCTCAGTTTCCAATCTAGTGACTGCTCGTTATAGGTGCAAACTTTATATGACTTAGCCACACTGTAGGCAAGGTAAAAGACCTGCTCGGCAGGGTGCGAAATACTGGGGGGACGGGGTGGATTTCTCCCTAACTAACAATATTGGCATAAAAAATCCCCCCACCAAAAATTTTCGGGGGGAGGGGAGTTTTTGTTACAACAAACAAAAGAAAAAATACTTTTAATTTCAAATATACTGTACTGAGAATAATATCGAATGCATACACAAATTAGTGTAGTTGAGAATGTTCAATGCTTTTTCTCTCTCAAGAGATAATTAACAATACGCACAATAAAAGTAAAACAAGAATGCAAGACAATAATGACTATGAAATCTAATTGATTTATATTAACATAAAGCAAGAACTAAATAAAAACTTACACATAATAAAACCACTTCAACCATTTCATAATATCTTTAACCAGTTAGTAAAGGACGTAGTTTGCTACTTTATAATATCTAATATATTTAAAAGTAACAAATTTATTTACTTTTGGGTAATTAATAATAAAAATATACTTGTAATTTAGTAATTTATTTTTACTTTTAAAAAAATTATAACTATGTATATCGTATAAATTATATGTATATTTGTGGGGAGGGGGTTTGTAGATTAAGATCTTTCTCCCCCCACCACCAGTCTTAAATTATTTCGCTCCCTACTCGGTTTCTGATAATATGATATTTTTATTTACATTGAAGCGTGAGCATATGATCCTGTGCAGCAGGTACTCAAAGGGGGTGTAGGCACTCAATGTGTGAACCGGTCCCCAGGCTTTTTTATTCATACTGATTGCAATATATGCTCCAAGACATTGAGAAATGAGTAGGTGCTCACCTGCCCAAGTTTTCTGACGCCGTCCCTGTCTGCGCATAATGCACTAGCTGAAGCAGAATATTTTTTTTCTCTTTCGGAGGAGGCTGGGATTGTAAAGGTGGATATTAAATAGCTGCCTTCTAGAGGGGGTGGCGGGATACACTATGACATTTCTTATAATTCCCATTTTTAACCTTAGTTCAAGGACAAAATTGGTAATGGGGAACATGGGCGTAACTTGGGACCTAACTTTGAGAGGGCAGAATTAAACTGTGCCTAAGTTTGAGAGGGCAGAATTAAACTGTGCCTGATTTTGAGGGGGCAGAATTAAAATGGACCTAATTTTGAGAGGGCAGAATTAAACTGTGCCTAAGTTTGAGAGGGCAGAATTAAACTGTGCCTGATTTTGAGAGGGCAGAATTAAACTGGGCCTAATTTTGAGAGGGCAGAATTAAACTGGGCCTAATTTTAAGAGGGCAGAATTAAACTGGGCCTAATTTTGAGGGGGCAGAATTAAACTGTGCCTGATTTTGAGAGGGCAGAATTAAAATGGGCCTAATTTTGAGAGGGCAGAATTAAAATGGGCCTGATTTTGAGGGGGCAGAATTAAACTGTGCCTCATTTTGAGAGGGCAGAATTAAAATGGGCCTAATTTTGAGAGGGCAGAATTAAAATGGGCCTGATTTTGAGGGGGCAGAATTAAACTGTGCCTGATTTTGAGAGGGCAGAATTAAAATGGGCCTAATTTTGAGAGGGCAGAATTAAAATGGGCCTAATTTTGAGAGGGCAGAATTAAACTGGGCCTAATTTTGAGGGGGCAGAATTAAACTGTGCCTGATTTTGAGAGGGCAGAATTAAAATGGGCCTAATTTTGAGAGGGCAGAATTAAACTGTGCCTGATTTTGAGGGGGCAGAATTAAACTGTGCCTGATTTTGAGAGGGCAGAATTAAAATGGGCCTAATTTTGAGAGGGCAGAATTAAAATGGGCCTGATTTTGAGGGGGCAGAATTAAACTGTGCCTGATTTTGAGAGGGCAGAATTAAAATGGGCCTAATTTTGAGAGGGCAGAATTAAAATGGGCCTCATTTTGAGAGGGCAGAATTAAAATGGGCCTAATTTTGAGGGGGCAGAATTAAACTGGGCCTAAATTTGAGGGGGCAGAATTAAACTGGGCCTAATTTTGAGAGGGCAGAATTAAACTGGGCCTAATTTTGAGAGGGCAGAATTAAACTGGGCCTAATTTTGAGAGGGCAGAATTAAACTGGGCCTAATTTTGAGAGGGCAGAATTAAACTGTGCCTGATTTTGAGAGGGCAGAATTAAAATGGACCTAATTTTGACAGGGCAGAATTAAACTGTGCCTAAGTTTGAGAAGGCAGAATTAAACTGTGCCTGATTTTGAGAGGGCAGAATTAAAATGGGCCTAATTTTGAGAGGGCAGAATTAAAATGGGCCTGATTTTGAGGGGGCAGAATTAAACTGTGCCTGATTTTGAGAGGGCAGAATTAAAATGGGCCTAATTTTGAGAGGGCAGAATAAAAATAAGCCTCATTTTGAGAGTGCAGAATTAAACTGGGCCTAATTTTGAGAGGGCAGAATTAAAATGGGCCTAATTTTGAGGGGGCAGAATTAAACTGGACCTAAGTTTGAGGGGGCAGAATTAAACTGGGCCTAATTTTGAGAGGGCAGAATTAAACTGGGCCTAATTTTGAGAGGGCAGAATTAAACTGGGCCTAAGTTTGAGGGTGCAGAATTAAAATGGGCCTAATTTTGAGGGGGCAGAATTAAACTGGGCCTGATTTTGAGAGGGCAGAATTAAACTGGGCCTAATTTTGAGAGGGCAGAATTAAACTGGGCCTAAGTTTGAGAGGGCAGAATTAAACTGGGCCTAATTTTGAGGGGGCAGAATTAAACTGGGCCTAAGTTTGAGGGTGCAGAATTAAACTGGGCCTAAGTTTGAGAGGGCAGAATTAAACTGGGCCTAATTTTGAGGGGGCAGAATTAAACTGGGCCTAAGTTTGAGGGGGCAGAATTAAACTGGGCCTAAGTTTGAGAGGGCAGAATTAAACTGGGCCTAATTTTGAGAGGGCAGAATTAAACTGGGCCTAAGTTTGAGGGTGCAGAATTAAACTGGGCCTAATTTTGAGGGGGCAGAATTAAACTGGGCCTAATTTTGAGAGGGCAGAATTAAACTGTGCCTGATTTTGAGAGGGCAGAATTAAAATGGGCCTCATTTTGAGGGGGCAGAATTAAACTGGGCCTAATTTTGAGGGGGCAGAATTAAACTGGGGCTGATTTTGAGGGGGCAGAATTAAAATGGACCTAATTTTGAGAGGTCAGAATTAAACTGTGCCTAAGTTTGAGGGGGCAGAATTAAACTGGGCCTAATTTTGAGAGGGCAGAATTAAACTGCCTGATTTTGAGAGGGCAGAATTAAAATTGGCCTAATTTTGAGGGGGCAGAATTAAAATGGGTCTAATTTTGAGGGGGCAGAATTAAACTGGGCCTGATTTTGAGGGGGCAGAATTAAAATGGACCTAATTTTGAGAGGGCAGAATTAAACTGGGCCTAAGTTTGAGAGGGCAGAATTAAAATGGGCCTAATTTTGAGAGGGCAGAATTAAACTGTGCCTAAGTTTGAGAGGGCAGAATTAAAATGGACCTAATTTTGAGGGGGCAGAATTAAACTGTGCCTAAGTTTGAGAGGGCAGAATTAAACTCTGCCTGATTTTGAGAGGGCAGAATTAAAATGGGCCTAATTTTGAGAGGGCAGAATTAAACTGTGCCTAAGTTTGAGGGGGCAGAATTAAACTGTGCCTGATTTTGAGAGGGCAGAATTAAAATGGGCCTAATTTTGAGAGGGCAGAATTAAACTGTGCCTAAGTTTGAGAGGGCAGAATTAAACTGCCTGATTTTGAGAGGGCAGAATTAAAATGGGCCTAATTTTGAGAGGGCAGAATTAAACTGTGCCTAAGTTTGAGAGGGCAGAATTAAACTCTGCCTGATTTTGAGAGGGCAGAATTAAAATGGACCTAATTTTGAGAGGGCAGAATTAAACTGTGCCTAAGTTTGAGGGGGCAGAATTAAAATGGGCCTAATTTTGAGAGGGCAGAATTAAACTGGGCCTAATTTTGAGGGGGCAGAATCAAAATGGACCTAATTTTGAGAGGGCAGAATTAAACTGTGCCTAAGTTTGAGAGGGCAGAATTAAACTCTGCCTGATTTTGAGAGGGCAGAATTAAAATGGGCCTAATTTTGAGAGGGCAGAATTAAAATGGGCCTGATTTTGAGGGGGCAGAATTAAACTGTGCCTGATTTTGAGAGGGCAGAATTAAAATGGGCCTAATTTTGAGAGAGCAGAATTAAAATGGGCCTCATTTTGAGAGGGCAGAATTAAAATGGGCCTAATTTTGAGGGGGCAGAATTAAAATGGGCCTAATTTTGAGGGGGCAGAATTAAACTGGGCCTAAGTTTGAGGGGGCAGAATTAAACTGGGCCTAATTTTGAGAGGGCAGAATTAAACTGGGCCTAATTTTGAGAGGGCAGAATTAAACTGGGCCTAATTTTGAGAGGGCAGAATTAAACTGTGCCTGATTTTGAGGGGGCAGAATTAAAATGGACCTAATTTTGAGAGGGCAGAATTAAACTGTGCCTAAGTTTGAGAGGGCAGAATTAAACTGTGCCTGATTTTGAGAGGGCAGAATTAAAATGGGCCTAATTTTGAGAGGGCAGAATTAAAATGGGCCTGATTTTGAGGGGGCAGAATTAAACTGTGCCTGATTTTGAGGGCAGAATTAAAATGGGCCTAATTTTGAGAGGGCAGAATTAAAATGGGCCTCATTTTGAGAGGGCAGAATTAAAATGGGCCTAATTTTGAGGGGGCAGAATTAAACTGTGCCTAAGTTTGAGGAGGCAGAATTAAACTAGGCCTAAGTTTGAGGGGGCAGAATTAAACTAGGCCTAATTTTGAGAGGGCAGAATTAAACTGGGCCTAATTTTGAGAGGGCAGAATTAAACTGGGCCTAAGTTTGAGGGGGAAGTATTAAAATGGGCCTAATTTTGAGGGGGCAGAATTAAACTTGGCCTAAGTTCGAGGGGGAAGAATTAAACTAGGCCTAATTTTGAGAGGGCAGAATTAAACTGGGCCTAATTTTGAGAGGGCAGAATTAAACTGGGCCTAATTTTGAGAGGGCAGAATTAAACTGGGCCTAATTTTGAGAGGGCCGAATTAAACTGGGCCTAATTTTGAGAGGGCAGAATTAAACTGGGCCTAATTTTGAGAGGGCAGAATTAAAATGGGCCTAATTTTGAGAGGGCAGAATTAAACTGTGCCTAAGTTTGAGGGGGCAGAATTAAACTGTGCCTGATTTTGAGAGGGCAGAATTAAAATGGGCCTAATTTTGAGAGGGCAGAATTAAACTGTGCCTAAGTTTGAGGGGGCAGAATTAAACAGTGCCTGATTTTGAGAGGGCAGAATTAAAATGGGCCTAATTTTGAGAGGGCAGAATTAAACTGTGCCTAAGTTTGAGAGGGCAGAATTAAACTGCCTGATTTTGAGAGGGCAGAATTAAAATGGGCCTAATTTTGAGAGGGCAGAATTAAACTGTGCCTAAGTTTGAGAGGGCAGAATTAAACTCTGCCTGATTTTGAGAGGGCAGAATTAAAATGGACCTAATTTTGAGAGGGCAGAATTAAACTGTGCCTAAGTTTGAGGGGGCAGAATTAAAATGGGCCTAATTTTGAGAGGGCAGAATTAAACTGGGCCTAATTTTGAGGGGGCAGAATCAAAATGGACCTAATTTTGAGAGGGCAGAATTAAACTGTGCCTAAGTTTGAGAGGGCAGAATTAAACTCTGCCTGATTTTGAGAGGGCAGAATTAAAATGGGCCTAATTTTGAGAGGGCAGAATTAAAATGGGCCTGATTTTGAGGGGGCAGAATTAAACTGTGCCTGATTTTGAGAGGGCAGAATTAAAATGGGCCTAATTTTGAGAGAGCAGAATTAAAATGGGCCTCATTTTGAGAGGGCAGAATTAAAATGGGCCTAATTTTGAGGGGGCAGAATTAAAATGGGCCTAATTTTGAGGGGGCAGAATTAAACTGGGCCTAAGTTTGAGGGGGCAGAATTAAACTGGGCCTAATTTTGAGAGGGCAGAATTAAACTGGGCCTAATTTTGAGAGGGCAGAATTAAACTGGGCCTAATTTTGAGAGGGCAGAATTAAACTGTGCCTGATTTTGAGGGGGCAGAATTAAAATGGACCTAATTTTGAGAGGGCAGAATTAAACTGTGCCTAAGTTTGAGAGGGCAGAATTAAACTGTGCCTGATTTTGAGAGGGCAGAATTAAAATGGGCCTAATTTTGAGAGGGCAGAATTAAAATGGGCCTGATTTTGAGGGGGCAGAATTAAACTGTGCCTGATTTTGAGGGCAGAATTAAAATGGGCCTAATTTTGAGAGGGCAGAATTAAAATGGGCCTCATTTTGAGAGGGCAGAATTAAAATGGGCCTAATTTTGAGGGGGCAGAATTAAACTGTGCCTAAGTTTGAGGGGGCAGAATTAAACTAGGCCTAAGTTTGAGGGGGCAGAATTAAACTAGGCCTAATTTTGAGAGGGCAGAATTAAACTGGGCCTAATTTTGAGAGGGCAGAATTAAACTGGGCCTAAGTTTGAGGGGGAAGTATTAAAATGGGCCTAATTTTGAGGGGGCAGAATTAAACTTGGCCTAAGTTCGAGGGGGAAGAATTAAACTAGGCCTAATTTTGAGAGGGCAGAATTAAACTGGGCCTAATTTTGAGAGGGCAGAATTAAACTGGGCCTAATTTTGAGAGGGCAGAATTAAACTGGGCCTAAGTTTGAGGGGGAAGTATTAAAATGGGCCTAATTTTGAGGGGGCAGAATTAAACTTGGCCTAAGTTTGAGGGGGCAGAATTAAACTGTGCCTGATTTTGAGAGGGCAGAATTAAACTGTGCCTAAGTTTGAGGGGGCAGAATTAAACTGTGCCTGATTTTGAGAGGGCAGAATTAAAATGGGCCTAATTTTGAGAGGGCAGAATTAAACTGTGCCTAAGTTTGAGAGGGCAGAATTAAACTGTGCCTGATTTTGAGAGGGCAGAATTAAAATGGGCCTAATTTTGAGAGGGCAGAATTAAACTGTGCCTAAGTTTGAGAGGGCAGAATTAAACTGCCTGATTTTGAGAGGGCAGAATTAAAATGGGCCTAATTTTGAGAGGGCAGAATTAAACTGTGCCTAAGTTTGAGAGGGCAGAATTAAACTCTGCCTGATTTTGAGAGGGCAGAATTAAAATGGACCTAATTTTGAGAGGGCAGAATTAAACTGTGCCTAAGTTTGAGGGGGCAGAATTAAAATGGGCCTAATTTTGAGAGGGCAGAATTAAACTGGGCCTAATTTTGAGGGGGCAGAATCAAAATGGACCTAATTTTGAGAGGGCAGAATTAAACTGTGCCTAAGTTTGAGAGGGCAGAATTAAAATGGGCCTAATTTTGAGGGGGCAGAATTAAACTGGGCCTAAGTTTGAGAGGGCAGAATTAAACTGTGCCTGATTTTGAGAGGGCAGAATTAAAATGGACCTAATTTTGAGAGGGCAGAATTAAAATGGGCCTAATTTTGAGGGGGCAGAATTAAACTGGGCCTAAGTTTGAGAGGGCAGAATTAAACTCTGCCTGATTTTGAGAGGGCAGAATTAAAATGGACCTAATTTTGAGAGGGCAGAATTAAAATGGGCCTAATTTTGAGGGGGCAGAATTAAAATGGGCCTAATTTTGAGGGGGCAGAATTAAACTGGGCCTAAGTTTGAGGGGGCAGAATTAAACTGGGCCTAATTTTGAGAGGGCAGAATTAAACTGGGCCTAATTTTGAGAGGGCAGAATTAAACTGGGCCTAATTTTGAGAGGGCAGAATTAAACTGTGCCTGATTTTGAGGGGGCAGAATTAAAATGGACCTAATTTTGAGAGGGCAGAATTAAACTGTGCCTAAGTTTGAGAGGGCAGAATTAAACTGTGCCTGATTTTGAGAGCGCAGAATTAAAATGGGCCTAATTTTGAGAGGGCAGAATTAAAATGGGCCTGATTTTGAGGGGGCAGAATTAAACTGTGCCTGATTTTGAGGGCAGAATTAAAATGGGCCTAATTTTGAGAGGGCAGAATTAAAATGGGCCTCATTTTGAGAGGGCAGAATTAAAATGGGCCTAATTTTGAGGGGGCAGAATTAAACTGTGCCTAAGTTTGAGGGGGCAGAATTAAACTAGGCCTAAGTTTGAGGGGGCAGAATTAAACTAGGCCTAATTTTGAGAGGGCAGAATTAAACTGGGCCTAATTTTGAGAGGGCAGAATTAAACTGGGCCTAAGTTTGAGGGGGAAGTATTAAAATGGGCCTAATTTTGAGGGGGCAGAATTAAACTTGGCCTAAGTTCGAGGGGGAAGAATTAAACTAGGCCTAATTTTGAGAGGGCAGAATTAAACTGGGCCTAATTTTGAGAGGGCAGAATTAAACTGGGCCTAATTTTGAGAGGGCAGAATTAAACTGGGCCTAAGTTTGAGGGGGAAGTATTAAAATGGGCCTAATTTTGAGGGGGCAGAATTAAACTTGGCCTAAGTTTGAGGGGGCAGAATTAAACTGTGCCTGATTTTGAGAGGGCAGAATTAAACTGTGCCTAAGTTTGAGGGGGCAGAATTAAACTGTGCCTGATTTTGAGAGGGCAGAATTAAAATGGGCCTAATTTTGAGAGGGCAGAATTAAACTGTGCCTAAGTTTGAGAGGGCAGAATTAAACTGTGCCTGATTTTGAGAGGGCAGAATTAAAATGGGCCTAATTTTGAGAGGGCAGAATTAAACTGTGCCTAAGTTTGAGAGGGCAGAATTAAACTGCCTGATTTTGAGAGGGCAGAATTAAAATGGGCCTAATTTTGAGAGGGCAGAATTAAACTGTGCCTAAGTTTGAGAGGGCAGAATTAAACTCTGCCTGATTTTGAGAGGGCAGAATTAAAATGGACCTAATTTTGAGAGGGCAGAATTAAACTGTGCCTAAGTTTGAGGGGGCAGAATTAAAATGGGCCTTATTTTGAGAGGGCAGAATTAAACTGTGCCTGATTTTGAGGGCAGAATTAAAATGGGCCTAATTTTGAGAGGGCAGAATTAAAATGGGCCTCATTTTGAGAGGGCAGAATTAAAATGGGCCTAATTTTGAGGGGGCAGAATTAAACTGTGCCTAAGTTTGAGGGGGCAGAATTAAACTAGGCCTAAGTTTGAGGGGGCAGAATTAAACTAGGCCTAATTTTGAGAGGGCAGAATTAAACTGGGCCTAATTTTGAGAGGGCAGAATTAAACTGGGCCTAAGTTTGAGGGGGAAGTATTAAAATGGGCCTAATTTTGAGGGGGCAGAATTAAACTTGGCCTAAGTTCGAGGGGGAAGAATTAAACTAGGCCTAATTTTGAGAGGGCAGAATTAAACTGGGCCTAATTTTGAGAGGGCAGAATTAAACTGGGCCTAATTTTGAGAGGGCAGAATTAAACTGGGCCTAAGTTTGAGGGGGAAGTATTAAAATGGGCCTAATTTTGAGGGGGCAGAATTAAACTTGGCCTAAGTTTGAGGGGGCAGAATTAAACTGTGCCTGATTTTGAGAGGGCAGAATTAAACTGTGCCTAAGTTTGAGGGGGCAGAATTAAACTGTGCCTGATTTTGAGAGGGCAGAATTAAAATGGGCCTAATTTTGAGAGGGCAGAATTAAACTGTGCCTAAGTTTGAGAGGGCAGAATTAAACTGTGCCTGATTTTGAGAGGGCAGAATTAAAATGGGCCTAATTTTGAGAGGGCAGAATTAAACTGTGCCTAAGTTTGAGAGGGCAGAATTAAACTGCCTGATTTTGAGAGGGCAGAATTAAAATGGGCCTAATTTTGAGAGGGCAGAATTAAACTGTGCCTAAGTTTGAGAGGGCAGAATTAAACTCTGCCTGATTTTGAGAGGGCAGAATTAAAATGGACCTAATTTTGAGAGGGCAGAATTAAACTGTGCCTAAGTTTGAGGGGGCAGAATTAAAATGGGCCTAATTTTGAGAGGGCAGAATTAAACTGGGCCTAATTTTGAGGGGGCAGAATCAAAATGGACCTAATTTTGAGAGGGCAGAATTAAACTGTGCCTAAGTTTGAGAGGGCAGAATTAAACTCTGCCTGATTTTGAGAGGGCAGAATTAAAATGGGCCTAATTTTGAGAGGGCAGAATTAAAATGGGCCTGATTTTGAGGGGGCAGAATTAAACTGTGCCTGATTTTGAGAGGGCAGAATTAAAATGGGCCTAATTTTGAGAGAGCAGAATTAAAATGGGCCTCATTTTGAGAGGGCAGAATTAAAATGGGCCTAATTTTGAGGGGGCAGAATTAAAATGGGCCTAATTTTGAGGGGGCAGAATTAAACTGGGCCTAAGTTTGAGGGGGCAGAATTAAACTGGGCCTAATTTTGAGAGGGCAGAATTAAACTGGGCCTAATTTTGAGAGGGCAGAATTAAACTGGGCCTAATTTTGAGAGGGCAGAATTAAACTGTGCCTGATTTTGAGGGGGCAGAATTAAAATGGACCTAATTTTGAGAGGGCAGAATTAAACTGTGCCTAAGTTTGAGAGGGCAGAATTAAACTGTGCCTGATTTTGAGAGGGCAGAATTAAAATGGGCCTAATTTTGAGAGGGCAGAATTAAAATGGGCCTGATTTTGAGGGGGCAGAATTAAACTGTGCCTGATTTTGAGGGCAGAATTAAAATGGGCCTAATTTTGAGAGGGCAGAATTAAAATGGGCCTCATTTTGAGAGGGCAGAATTAAAATGGGCCTAATTTTGAGGGGGCAGAATTAAACTGTGCCTAAGTTTGAGGGGGCAGAATTAAACTAGGCCTAAGTTTGAGGGGGCAGAATTAAACTAGGCCTAATTTTGAGAGGGCAGAATTAAACTGGGCCTAATTTTGAGAGGGCAGAATTAAACTGGGCCTAAGTTTGAGGGGGAAGTATTAAAATGGGCCTAATTTTGAGGGGGCAGAATTAAACTTGGCCTAAGTTCGAGGGGGAAGAATTAAACTAGGCCTAATTTTGAGAGGGCAGAATTAAACTGGGCCTAATTTTGAGAGGGCAGAATTAAACTGGGCCTAATTTTGAGAGGGCAGAATTAAACTGGGCCTAATTTTGAGAGGGCAGAATTAAACTGGGCCTAAGTTTGAGGGGGAAGTATTAAAATGGGCCTAAGTTTGAGGGGGCAGAATTAAACTGGGCCTAAGTTTGAGGGGGCAGTATTAAAATGGGCCTAAGTTTGAGAGGGCAGAATTAAACTGGGCCTAATTTTGAGAGGGCCGAATTAAACTGGGCCTAATTTTGAGAGGGCAGAATTAAACTGGGCCTAAGTTTGAGGGGGAAGTATTAAAATGGGCCTAAGTTTGAGGGGGCAGAATTAAACTAGGCCTAATTTTGAGAGGGCCGAATTAAACTGGGCCTAATTTTGAGAGGGCAGAATTAAACTGGGCCTAAGTTTGAGGGGGCAGTATTAAAATGGGCCTAATTTTGAGGGGGCAGAATTAAACTGGGCCTGATTTTGAGAGGGCAGAATTAAACTGGGCCTAAGTTTGAGGGGGCAGTATTAAAATGGGCCTAATTTTGAGGGGGCAGAATTAAACTGGGCCTAAGTTTGAGGGGGCAGAATTAAACTGGGCCTAATTTTGAGGGGGCAGAATTAAACTGGGCCTAATTTTGAGGGGGCAGAATTAAACTGGGCCTAAGTTTGAGAGGGCAGAATTAAATTGTGCCTGATTTTGAGAGGGCAGAATTAAACTGGGCCTAAGTTTGAGGGGGCAGAATTAAACTGTGCCTAAGTTTGAGAGGGCAGAATTAAACTGTGCCTGATTTTGAGAGGGCAGAATTAAAATGGGCCTAATTTTGAGGGGGCAGAATTAAACTGGGCCTAAGTTTGAGGGGGCAGAATTAAACTGGGCCTAAGTTTGAGGGGGCAGAATTAAACTGTGCCTGATTTTGAGAGGGCAGAATTAAACTGGGCCTAAGTTTGAGGGGGCAGTATTAAAATGGGCCTAATTTTGAGGGGGCAGAATTAAACTGGGCCTAAGTTTGAGGGGGCAGAATTAAACTGGGCCTAATTTTGAGGGGGCAGAATTAAACTGGGCCTAAGTTTGAGAGGGCAGAATTAAACTGTGCCTGATTTTGAGAGGGCAGAATTAAACTGGGCCTAAGTTTGAGGGGGCAGAATTAAACTGTGCCTAAGTTTGAGAGGGCAGAATTAAACTGTGCCTGATTTTGAGAGGGCAGAATTAAAATGGGCCTAATTTTGAGGGGGCAGAATTAAACTGGGCCTAAGTTTGAGGGGGCAGAATTAAACTGGGCCTAAGTTTGAGGGGGCAGAATTAAACTGTGCCTGATTTTGAGAGGGCAGAATTAAAATGGGCCTAATTTTGAGGGGGCAGAATTAAACTGGGCCTGATTTTGAGAGGGCAGAATTAAACTGGGCCTAAGTTTGAGGGGGCAGAATTAAACTGTGCCTAAGTTTGAGAGGGCAGAATTAAACTGTGCCTGATTTTGAGAGGGCAGAATTAAAATGGGCCTAATTTTGAGGGGGCAGAATTAAACTGGGCCTAAGTTTGAGGGGGCAGAATTAATCTGGGCCTAAGTTTGAGGGGGCAGAATTAAACTGTGCCTGATTTTGAGAGGGCAGAATTAAAATGGGCCTAATTTTGAGGGGGCAGAATTAAACTGGGCCTGATTTTGAGAGGGCAGAATTAAACTGGGCCTAAGTTTGAGGGGGCAGTATTAAAATGGGCCTAATTTTGAGGGGGCAGAATTAAACTGGGCCTAAGTTTGAGGGGGCAGAATTAAACTGGGCCTAATTTTGAGGGGGCAGAATTAAACTGGGCCTAATTTTGAGGGGGCAGAATTAAACTGGGCCTAAGTTTGAGAGGGCAGAATTAAACTGTGCCTGATTTTGAGAGGGCAGAATTAAACTGGGCCTAAGTTTGAGGGGGCAGAATTAAACTGTGCCTAAGTTTGAGAGGGCAGAATTAAACTGTGCCTGATTTTGAGAGGGCAGAATTAAACTGGGCCTAAGTTTGAGGGGGCAGTATTAAAATGGGCCTAATTTTGAGGGGGGCAGAATTAAACTGGGCCTAAGTTTGAGAGGGCAGAATTAAACTGGGCCTAATTTTGAGGGGGGCAGAATTAAACTAGGCCTAAGTTTGAGGGGGCAGAATTAAACTGGGCCTAATTTTGAGGGGGCAGAATTAAACTGGGCCTAAGTTTGAGAGGGCAGAATTAAACTGTGCCTGATTTTGAGAGGGCAGAATTAAACTGGGCCTAAGTTTGAGGGGGCAGTATTAAAATGGGCCTAATTTTGAGGGGGCAGAATTAAACTGGGCCTAAGTTTGAGGGGGCAGAATTAAACTGGGCCTAATTTTGAGGGGGCAGAATTAAACTGGGCCTAATTTTGAGGGGGCAGAATTAAACTGGGCCTAAGTTTGAGAGGGCAGAATTAAACTGTGCCTGATTTTGAGAGGGCAGAATTAAACTGGGCCTAAGTTTGAGGGGGCAGAATTAAACTGTGCCTAAGTTTGAGAGGGCAGAATTAAACTGTGCCTGATTTTGAGAGGGCAGAATTAAAATGGGCCTAATTTTGAGGGGGCAGAATTAAACTGGGCCTAAGTTTGAGGGGGCAGAATTAAACTGGGCCTAAGTTTGAGGGGGCAGAATTAAACTGTGCCTGATTTTGAGAGGGCAGAATTAAAATGGGCCTAATTTTGAGGGGGCAGAATTAAACTGGGCCTGATTTTGAGAGGGCAGAATTAAACTGGGCCTAAGTTTGAGGGGGCAGTATTAAAATGGGCCTAATTTTGAGGGGGCAGAATTAAACTGGGCCTAAGTTTGAGGGGGCAGAATTAAACTGGGCCTAATTTTGAGGGGGCAGAATTAAACTGGGCCTAATTTTGAGGGGGCAGAATTAAACTGGGCCTAAGTTTGAGAGGGCAGAATTAAACTGTGCCTGATTTTGAGAGGGCAGAATTAAACTGGGCCTAAGTTTGAGGGGGCAGAATTAAACTGTGCCTAAGTTTGAGAGGGCAGAATTAAACTGTGCCTGATTTTGAGAGGGCAGAATTAAACTGGGCCTAAGTTTGAGGGGGCAGTATTAAAATGGGCCTAATTTTGAGGGGGGCAGAATTAAACTGGGCCTAAGTTTGAGAGGGCAGAATTAAACTGGGCCTAATTTTGAGGGGGGCAGAATTAAACTAGGCCTAAGTTTGAGGGGGCAGAATTAAACTGGGCCTAATTTTGAGGGGGCAGAATTAAACTGGGCCTAAGTTTGAGAGGGCAGAATTAAACTGTGCCTGATTTTGAGAGGGCAGAATTAAACTGGGCCTAAGTTTGAGGGGGCAGAATTAAACTGTGCCTAAGTTTGAGAGGGCAGAATTAAACTGTGCCTGATTTTGAGAGGGCAGAATTAAACTGGGCCTAATTTTGAGGGGGGCAGAATTAAACTGGGCCTAAGTTTGAGAGGGCAGAATTAAACTGGGCCTAATTTTGAGGGGGGCAGAATTAAACTAGGCCTAAGTTTGAGGGGGCAGAATTAAACTGGGCCTAATTTTGAGGGGGCAGAATTAAACTGGGCCTAAGTTTGAGGGGGCAGAATTAAACTGGGCCTAATTTTGAGGGGGCAGAATTAAACTGGGCCTGATTTTGAGAGGGCAGAATTAAACTAGGCCTAAGTTTGAGGGGGCAGTATTAAAATGGGCCTAATTTTGAGGGGGGCAGAATTAAACTGGGCCTAAGTTTGAGAGGGCAGAATTAAACTAGGCCTAAGTTTGAGGGGGCAGAATTAAACTGGGCCTAAGTTTGAGGGGGCAGAATTAAACTGGGCCTAATTTTGAGGGGGCAGAATTAAACTGGGCCTAAGTTTGAGGGGGCAGAATTAAACTGGGCCTAATTTTGAGAGGGCAGAATTAAACTGGGCCTAAGTTTGAGGGGGCAGTATTAAAATGGGCCTAATTTTGAGGGGGGCAGAATTAAACTGGGCCTAAGTTTGAGAGGGCAGAATTAAACTAGGCCTAAGTTTGAGGGGGCAGAATTAAACTGGGCCTAAGTTTGAGGGGGCAGAATTAAACTGGGCCTAATTTTGAGGGGGCAGAATTAAACTGGGCCTAAGTTTGAGGGGGCAGAATTAAACTGGGCCTAATTTTGAGGGGGCAGAATTAAACTGGGCCTAAGTTTGAGGGGGCAGAATTAAACTGGGCCTAATTTTGAGGGGGCAGAATTAAACTGGGCCTGATTTTGAGAGGGCAGAATTAAACTAGGCCTAAGTTTGAGGGGGCAGTATTAAAATGGGCCTAATTTTGAGGGGGGCAGAATTAAACTGGGCCTAAGTTTGAGAGGGCAGAATTAAACTGGGCCTAAGTTTGAGAGGGCAGAATTAAACTAGGCCTAAGTTTGAGGGGGCAGAATTAAACTAGGCCTAATTTTGAGAGGGCAGAATTAAACTGGGCCTAAGTTTGAGGGGGCAGAATTAAACTGGGCCTAATTTTGAGGGGGCAGAATTAAACTGGGCCTAAGTTTGAGGGGGCAGAATTAAACTGGGCCTAAGTTTGAGAGGGCAGAATTAAACTAGGCCTAAGTTTGAGGGGGCAGAATTAAACTAGGCCTAATTTTGAGAGGGCAGAATTAAACTGGGCCTAAGTTTGAGGGGGCAGAATTAAACTGGGCCTAATTTTGAGGGGGCAGAATTAAACTGGGCCTGATTTTGAGTAGGTAGAATCACACCTGGGGCTTAACTTTGGAGGAAGAGACTCGAAAAGTTCTCCATCCCATGAAAACATCGTCCAGGATTATGTGCTAAATAACAGGGATGTTTGCGAAATTCCAAATATTACTCTTGATTACTTTGCTCCTCAGGTACCCTAGCTTGTAAAGTTTAATAAACCCGATTTTTTTGGTGGGGAGCAAGTGCCCCCTTGCCCCCGCCAAGTTACGCCTATGACCAGGAATCATTTTAATGGTGGATTGCAATCTGATTTTCTCAGCTGCGTACACCAGTGGCATAATGTGACGTGAAACCGAACCTGTTAAACTAGCACCCTTGAATTGTATTCTGTTGTCGTCTCATGGTGTACGGTGTGACACTTTCAAACTTACACCTAATTGTCAACATCCCTTCCACGTAGTACACCCTGAACTGCATTTTTCAGACTAGCGAGGCTCTGGCGTCTGGACCTACAGCAAGTATAATCCTCTGTGGGTGTCGTGTTGTGTCGGCCATATATATTTGTGATTTGCCTTTATCCATCCAATATCAACTTTTATCCTACTGTATTGCGTTTAAGACGCACCCTTTGTTGTACATAGTTTTAAGGAAAAAGCTTTATCACCTATTAATTTACATTATTTAAAATATAAGGTAATATGAAGGTCTATTTTCAACAAATAACTTATCTAATCTTATTTGGAAAGAATATATTTTAATCTTCGTCAAAACCCAGAAACCAATATCAGAAATTCATCTCCAGAACTAACTGAAGAGTCACTTGAAACATCTAAATCGGAATTTAAGTCCTCATACTGATACCCCGCTTCTTAAATGATTTAACCGTCGTCTTAGTTTTCACAGCATGGCATGAAGCTTTGACCCATTCACAACTTCCTTGAAAATAATAGAATAAGGCGCACCCTGTTTTTCAGACCAATCTTTAAAGGCTTTATGCCGGCAAATAGAAAACAATCTATTGTCGTCTCAGCGTTTAAGTATGCGCATAAAGGAAAAAGATCCGCCGTCAACCGTTCCTCGGAAGCTCCCGGCAGACGAGCATCATACGGAAACCGACGAAAGGCAAATCGAAATGGAAAGGCGGAGGAACTTTCACTCGGCGTGTCTTCGCCGTTATGTTATGGAGCCAAGCGCGTAAGCTCGCATTTTCGCTGGAAGAAGTAAATGAAGCTCTTGATTGGTGAGTGCAGTGATGTAATTGGCCTGCAACGTCAGCAGCGGGAGCCGTTTTCACCCGCGGCTGCTGTTGTTGTTGACAGCCTCGCTTCACTCGTGCTGCAGATTCCCGCGAGTGAGGTGTGCGTTGTGTCCTTTCAGATTGTGATGGTCTCAGCATAGAAAGACATGAGGTTCTGTGTCGTAGCTGCATCCTTCGTGCTCGCTGGCTTCGTGGCTGTAGGTGAGTACATTCTCTTCTGAAGTGGTTTAAAGTTTCTTTCCCTCCAGTACCACGTGACACCATAATCACGGACTCTGCGAGGATAAGTTTTGGGTATTAACCAAATACAGCATTTAAACGAAGAAACTGAGACTGTACAATTTACATAAATTCCACGTAAAACTATCAGGTACCGTGATTCTGTAATGTAACACAAATATTATTTCCAATGTTTTATTGAAGAAATTAATCTATGATTAAAAGGAATTCTGTTACTTTCACTCATAGGCTCCGACTGCATGGGGCTTGGGGGGGCTCGAGCCCGCCCCCCATGTTAACGATGTGGGGGCAGAGCCCCCCAAATAATTTTGCTTAAGACGATCTAATGTATTATTTTGCTTCTCTTGTATAGTTTACTCTGAATTGTGCCACATGAACTTAACTTTAAATACACATTTCAAATGTTCTAGACCATCAACTTTGGGGGGGTATGACCAGAGACAGCAAAACACATGACTTATTACTATATACTAAGTATGTACTTATGAGTATTGTTAAATTTTTTACTAAAAAGAGTTTCAAAAGACGATATGCATGAACTAGGGTAGTGGATGAGATTTTTGGGCTACAAATGGCTCTCACATGACATTCAGAACGAGATCATTGATATATTAGGGAGATCTGTTTTGCGCTCCGTGGTAGCAGATATTAAAAGTCGGGAATATTTTTCTATTATGGTTGACGAAACTTGTGACATATCCATCCGTGGACAATTAATATTCTGCATTAGAACTGTGAATAAAAACTTTGATATTTGTGAGGAATTCATGGGCTTTTATGAGATTCCGAACACTGAGGCCAAAACTTAAAAAAGGGAGAGAGTGAGTCATTCATTAATTTATTTCAGTGATCAGAGCCCCCCAATAATTTTGACAAATTAAGAACATACACTGCCCCTGTATAAAATTACATACAAGCAGCAAGAATAAGAACATACACTCACACTTAATAACTGACATATTTCTGCACGATGAAAAAGAAAACTGTAAACTCTCTGATGTGCAAGCAACGATAAAAGATCAAACTTTTATAAATTAGATAGTAAAAGTAATCAGTTGTTCTTATTTCCTAATTAGTATGTAATTAAAAGGTTACGGACGTAGGTTTTCTGTTGACATCAGAACAGCATGGATACTTTGTCCAAATATATACGAGATAGCTCCATGCAAGCATTATATAGTCAAGCATAAGTCATTATGTCAGTCATATATAACATAAATGACTTAAATGCACCTGAGAATTTGACATTTTGGTTTCACTTTTCATGCAGTTACGCAATAGTATTTACTTAAGTAGTTAAGTACTTGTTCCACCGAGAGATTGAACAACCATAAAAGTGTTCGTCTGGCGCCTTCACTGATTGTAGCTGACATCAATACTTAAACTTGATGAGCCAAATTTACATAATGTATTCGTCATGAAATCAGTAACCCTTCAAAAATTCTTTCAATATACACAACAGCAGCTAAAACTGTAGTTGTTAAATACTGAGGCGTGAATGAAAATAATTTATGTGATTTTATATGTATTTGACTCGAAAGTGCAAACAGACAGTGCAGGCTAATGATCTCAAACATGCTTTCGGTCGGTTCATTGGATGCATTCTCTGAAATGAGTCATCATAGTTATGTACTGAGATATGGAGATGCCTTTTTAAAATTTTTATATCTCTGACACAGCTAGATGTCATTTTTGAAATATGAATAGTTTCCGTAGCGAAGCGGTGCAACACGAAGTCCTAGGTTCTAACCTAAGCAAGCGTGTCTAATTTTGTGTCTCTCCAATGACCCATTCCTCTATTCATCCTCATCATAGCGATTATCCCATATAACCAAAATAGAAAGAGTTGTTGTTGTTGAGTTTTAAGTCCACATTATGCACGGACAGGCTAATCGGGACTGGTACGGTTTATAGTGGCATCCGAACCACTATGTGCCTCCATGGGATATGGAACCCGAAATAGAAAAAAAAATACGGATATATTGTTTGCGTTCTCTGAAGAAGACACAGACGGATGGACTGAGATAAATGTTATGTCCTCATGATGCCATCTCCTAGGTCTTTGAACCCACCAAATATTAATTTTGCAACTGAGGCAGCGATTGTTCATGCAGATGGATCGACAGAGATCTGAAGGAGTCAGACGTCAATACAATCAGGGTCTATCCAGAATTTCCCATCAGGAAGAAAACCATTTTTAGAAGGGTACAAGTGTAAATGTAGTGTGCCAAATACCCATACATTTGTTTTCATGAAGGGAAGTTGATACATTCCTGTATAGTACTGAATGCAAATGTGTGTACTCCATTAGTTAGGCCTACCATGAAAAACACGAATCAAGTTCTAAGAAAATTACATCCTTCAGCAGTTATTAATGACATAGGCCATCTATTAATAGACCTTGGCTCAAGGTTTCCAATGTTCTTCCTGTCCTTTCTGTTAAAGTTTGCAACACACCATATTCTTATTACACAGATGATGAATTAATTCAATGCGTGAATGATTAATTTGACTGAAACGCGGTACCACATCCACTTGGAGCAATGTATCATTATACAATAATTGTTTATTGATATTTGTTTTAGGTTATAACTTAAGAACTTGAAAACCGGAAACATAGTTTTAATAAATAGATATTTTCTATCTTGATATTCAATATGTTGCAACTCTCTACATAGTTAGCACTGATAACACTAATCGACGCCTCCTCTCCGATGACGTAATGGTAAAATCCTCGCCTTATAATCAAGGGGTCCCGGGTTCGATACCCGGTGGAGGCACATGACACAGTGGTTCGTATCCTCTTAAAACTGTACGTCAAGCTCCAATTAGCCTTTCTGTGCATAGACTAAAAAACAAATCAAACTAACTAATAGACACGACAGTTGTTTTTTTTAATCTTGATGAGATGCCTGTCGCTTGTAAAAGAAATATTTCCTTAAAATAACCCATGGCTCTGTCACCAGATGATCGTTCGCACCCTTGTCTGCTTCTTCTAAGGCGCACTTCTTACTCTAAAAAAATATGCAACCGAGTTGCCACCAACAGTGGTGCAACACTAATTGGTGTAACAAAATACCTAATCAAGGGTTAAAGGCCTTCATACTTGGTGTGGTGTGAAATCAAATGGTGGGACAATACACGAATTATGTTAATGCCAATTCTACACTAACAACAGAAGTGTCCTCCTATTCTGTTACATAATATTTAGTCTAATCCAGAAGCATATCGTACGGAAGTCTTCAAATTTCTTGTAGCTTGGAAACGTTTTGAGTTCCCGAGGATAACCGAATTGTAAAAGAAACGCCCAAGGATAATATTTCCGCTGCCAAGGGAGCGGGCAGGCAGCTCGCCAACCTTCAGAGAAACACGTAGCCGACTGTAATGTAAACGCGTGCAAAACATTCGAGCGGAATTTCAATAGGAGAGCGACCGAGACGAAGGTCCCTCCGCAGGAGAGAGAAAACTTGCCTCCAAGATCCTTTCCGGGTCCCCTCCCCCCATAACAGCTCCCTAGGAAGTCTTCCGCAAAATACACGCGATTCTTTAGTTCCAGATCGTGTCCGTAGATAGTGGCGGACCCAGAAGTTACAGTTGCTAGGGGCAGGGTGCGAAATCATTGAAGATTGGTGGGGAGAAGGGTGATCTTAATCTACACACACACACACACACACATATATATAGGCTATACAAATATATAAATATTTATACATATAATACATATTTATAATAATAAATATACAAGTAAATTAAGATTTAAAATACATTATTATTATTATTATTAAGTATATACATATACTTTTATATACATCAGATATTTAAAAAGTAGCAAACTAATTCCTATACTGACTGGTTAAGGATGTCCATAATTGACAAAATAGTTTAAATATTTTTATTATCTTTTACATTTTTGTTTAATTTTTGCTTTCTATTAGTATAAATCAATTAGATTTCATAGATATATTTGCCTTGCATTGCTATTTTACCTTTATTATGAATATATTATATCAATATAACATTTGTTATTGGTATAAGATCTGTAAATGGTCTCTTAAATGAGAGAAAGTATGCAACACTCACAAACACATTACTTTGTGTGTATTTTCGATACTATCGTTAGTAAAGTATATTTCAAGTAAGAAATAATTGCTCGCCTTTTGATTTTATAACAAAAACTCTCCCCCGGAAATTCTTGGTGAGGGGGGATTTTTGAAGCCAAGACTGTTGATGGGGGAAATCCCTCCTGCCCCCCCCCCCCTTTTCCAGGATTTCGCACCCTGGCGGAATTTCAATAGGGCACCTCACCTCATCGCGAGATCAATTCTAAGCTACACTTGCATGTTCTAGAGATTAGCGCAGTCGTTCCCAAATTTTTTCACGTCGCCCAAGTCAGAATGTAGACTTACCTAACACTTGCAACGCTGAGTTAGTGTGGTTAGGTTGCTTGCCTTAAGTTAACAAATAAACCCATATTTCAAATTCAGAAACATTTTATGTGTAAAAACTACTAAAACCATGTGTAAACTAACAAGTGAGTATCATTTTAGTGAAAAACTTGGAACATTTCGTGGCGCCCCTGTAAGCCAGCCACGGCTGGGAACGACTGGATTATGTCGTTTTCATAATTCCCCCAATTGCCATAGTAAACTTAACCATCAGGCATGAGGAATAAAATGAAGAAACAAAGAAAACAAAAGCTATTCTCTGATGGAGTCTAGGGTTCGATCACCTTTCGAGGCGTGTTGTACAATAAGGGGGGAACCCCCGAATGTATTCTAACCTCCACCCGCATACATTCGAGGGTATGCGCATGTCCCAGTGCCTCTGTGATAAACTGGGACGGCAGTTGCTCGTTTTACGGTTCCCCCGTTATTGTTACCCTCCATTACTTTATTTGAAATTTGCATTTTACATAAATCTGGAAATAAAATTTGACAATTACAATAATATTTAATAACATAATATATAACATAAATATAATTTAGTATAAGTACATTGGTATCAGTACAGCACAATCTTAATACACCTATACCCTTCATTTTTACATGAATCTTCCCTGGAATATGTTTAAAATACGATATAAGTATTGTGTGTATGTATGCATTGTTTAACATATACCGGATTTCGGGATCCGAAATCTATAGTTTTGAGGCGTTATTCCGGCGTTATTCTCTAAACTACATATCATACAATGCATTTATAAATTCTAATCCATAAATCTAATTCAAAATTAAATTTCATTTATATTTCAAATAATTTTTACCTCTTGTATTGTACTACCTCTATTTTATCAATCAATAATTCATATCCACTATGCTGCTTTCTGCTGAAGTGTATTCATTTCAGCAGATATACAAGGCAGCAGGTAACTTTCTTCCACACACACAATACTACACACATTTTACAATTTCAAATGGGAACTGGCCGCGCATAATCACATCAAACTATCTTCAAAATATGGGGGCTGGAGACCGACAGCGGAACACCTAGCCTCTGAGGTGAAGCATACCCATCCAACTGAATTAATATAACTCAAATCAATGGTCTTAAACCACATGCTGATCTACTGTCGCTCTCTGGCTCCCTATGCACTGTTTGTAACAAGAAAATTGTAGCATGCAGGGCGTGTTGTACAGTGGTTCGAATCCAAATTTAAACTCTAGCTTATCATGAGCATGTAGTGGATTTTTGGCAGTTGGGAGGGGCGATCGCCCCATCGCCCTCCCCGTGGATTCGCACTTGCGAAGATATCTGGCACTCTTCCCTTCTCCTCTTGCGACTTGCTTTCATGCAAGATTTGTACTCGTGCAAATACAGCACGGGACAAATATTTTAATTACCTTATCTGGCTTCCGTGACGAAATTCTTAGCGTAACATGACACCAGGTTCAAAAATTACGTAAGGCAAATTCTTGTAATTGTAATGCACGGTATTTTGGTTAAATAACCTCACATTTCTGCCTATTCAGCTTAATTAGGACGACGAAGGTTATTATGATCAGATGGAATAGACGAAAGTAGAAATCGACAGAAATTCCCATGCACTGGCCGGGAATCGAACTCAGAACATTCGGAGTAATTCGACGTATTTTAGGGATGGTAACGAGAAGATGCGAGATTTTGCATAATCTTGTCTCGTCTCGCGAATAAATTTACTGTTGTAACTCCCTTTTCGAGTTTCAAACGCAGATCTCGTTATCGTTAGGGTACAGAAGAACTCTCGGAGAATTCGTTACAGAAATTTAAGACATTATTTTTTTGCATTTTTAATTTCTCTCACTTTTCCCGCCTTTTTAGGTTAATAATAAGGATGATGATATTAAATACGATTATACGATGGAGGAGTAGACATTTTATCGTGTGGTAATTAGAAGAATTCCTGTGGAAGTGCATTGCATCGAGAGTCTCGGGCAGTACGTTTCAGTCTTTTATAAATTTTACTGAAACTTGACTTTATCTGTTTCTTTCTGTGGGTGTGTGGAGGGGGCGGGGATCTGTATCTAAAAAAAAGAAATCTTGCAACATTTTAAAACCGATAGAACCCAGTAAAACAAGCAAGCTACGCTTTATTAAATATGACTTATAGAGTTTTTCATACTAGCATAATTTCCAGCTCCTAGAAAATCCAACGGAAGAAATGATTTACATTTGTCTGACTTTCCGTGACGATATTTCCTGTTGTAGGATTAGTAATGATGGAGGTCACACTCTACTAGGTTTATTTGTAAACATCTGCTTCTGAGGATTTCTGAACTTTAAACAATAATAAAGACAGAAATGATATCTAAGAATAACTGAAACTTTTAAAGATGCTATATATAACGTAAGTTTTATATACACACAAAGGGAAGGTTTAGACATAAATACCATCGAACTAACAGGAGTTTACAGGATTCTTGTTGGAAAACCTGATGGTAAGAGACCTGTAGGAAGACCAAGACGAAGATGGAAGGATAGCGTTGAGATGGACCTGAAGGAAATCGGTACGGATGGAAAAGATTGGATTGATCTTGCTCAGGATAGGGGCAGATGGAAGGCTTGTGTTGCAGCAGACATAGAAACCTTCGGGTTTAAAAATGCTAGGGAGTTAGTTGTTAGTAGCTCATTCTTTCTTGGTGCGAGCTGCCCTCGATGAATTTCCGACAGGCAACTGCATGCGCGTGTTGACACAGAATAAAGAGTCAATTTCGGAAGATCATTTACAAAGTGGTTTATGTGGAGCAAACGAGAGTAAAGCAGTTTTGACAGGCAGTACCAGACATTCCCCAACGAAAAGAAGCTAAATACGTCACAGACCTCTATCGCCGTGTTATTTGCTACACACTGATTAGTTGTTACTTTTATTATGTGATCACTTCGAAATCTCGCAAAACGCTACGACGCCAGGGGTCCCGGGTTCGAATCCCGGCCTGGGCATGGGTGTTTGTGATTGTCCCGTCTTCAGTTTCATTGTATCATCACTCATCCTGACTTCGCGATTGGCCAAAACTGGCACAAAAGCAAAGTAAAATAAACCAAATCGTTCAAATGTTTATGCCTGCATAATTTGTGACTTTGTAGATCACTTGAACGATATATATAAATAAACAAGAGAAGGAGTAGCTGAGTCGAAATCTAGTTTCTAAATAGTATTACCGTAAGACGCTTTATGTCTTCCCCAAGGGGTTACAAAACTCGAATATCCAGGGAGAAAGAATGATACAACCCCATTTTCAGCCCTTTAGAATGAAACAGACCATTCTGTAGATTCAAAGGTGTAGAATGTCTGATTTTCATCCACGTGTTCAGCTTTGCTAAGATTGCGTTCTATTTGATTTCATACAGCACAATTGGCGCGTTGTCCCACTTTCAAATAAAAACTAGCCGGTTTACAGTGATACTAATTTCCCCACATGCCCTTCAGTTGTCTCTGCTGCATCATTGAGATACGTTGTCCGTCACTTGATGTTCTGGTAGTTTCTTTCGGAATATAAGCAAGGAAATCTTGCTTTCGTGATTCGTGTATACAACTTTCTACTGAAACCATTTTTCTCGACTGAGTTGTAATTTCCTGTCACCGAGACAAAATCGTCATTTTTCTCACGACGCGGAAGTATTGTATGAAACACTGAGGCAAATTGGTGTTTTTTCCAGTGATGAGTGAGTTCTTGAGACGTATTTGAGTCGACTACTATATTTGAAGCACTTTTCACGTTATATGCTCATCACGACATTTTGCAATTCCCATAAGATTACAATGTACGTCATGCCATGTTTATTGTATATAGCTTGTCTCCTTGAAAGTTGAAAAACAAACTTGAAATCGCTTGCTTATTATAAGGTGATGACATATTGCATCGAAGCCTATGTTGGTATAAGTACATTTTCTACATGAGTATACTGGCACTCCTGTAGACCACTGTGCGAATTAAGCTTTTTGATTTTTGGAGAGGGCACTCGGTGGTGTATTGTGAATTCATTTCGAGAGGTGAGTTTTTATGTACATGCAAATTTCTATATGTTACCAGTCAGTAAATTAAACGGTACTTTGGTATTATACGGACTACCTCATTTCTAACCTCACCTAACCTAACCAGTCTAATTGTATAATTTACGGTTAGGTTAGGTTAGGTTAGAAATGAGGTTGTCCGTATAATACCAAACTACCAACTAAAGTATTGCTTTTCGGGTCTAAGTATGTTAGGACATTGCTTCTAACTTACATCATTAAATTTTATGATAACATGTAAATGTAATTTACAAACACTATATTTACATTCTAAGAAAACCCAAACTGATACATAAATAGAGCTATCGAACCAATAACACCAAAAATGTGACTAAATTTCTATTTACAAGTTCAAATTTAATGAAATCTTTGATAACTGGACCATTAATGGACACGAATGGCTTTTCAATAGTTAAGAAATGGTGTAATATATGATTTGAATTTTATTTTCTTTGAGGGGGATAAAAACATCCCTGGTAGAGATTTAAATTATTATTCTTTGCCGTAGATAATTTTGTGTGTGTGAGGGGGAGAGGTAATCCCCGTCATCCCCCCGTTAATTCGCACGGTGCTGTTGACGTTCGTTAATGAGTGATCATTTCACTTAATGCTCTATATTTTCTTTTTAGAGGCCTATGTTGTGTGAAAATGGAAAAATACAATCGTGACAATCGAAAAAATCGTGTGAACCTATTTTTACAACGTTAAAGTTTTAGAGTAGGGAATGGAAGAAGGAAGTAAATCCTAAGGTTTTAAATGTCTTAGCATTAAGAGGTTGAATTATAATAATACAATTAAAAGGGATTTAATAATAATAAACTGAATTATTAATTATTCAAGTGTATAATAACACTACGTTTAAAAAAAATAACTAAAGGGAGCAAAACAGAAGCTACACAACTACAATAGTAGGAGAAAAAAGGGCTATCTAGAATCGTATGGGGCAGCTTCGGCACGTACTGCGCTATATTTCTTAAAATGGGCCTACAGTATAAGCCTGGTGAGAGATAATATCTCAAACTCGTGGACAAATAATTATATTACAAACTGAAGTTTTCTTATCCAAATGGGTCTATATTAACATATAAAGGATATTTATAAAATCGTAATGACAGAGAAGAACGATACAGACGTCTCGAGCCACATTCGTGCCATAAGGACATTGGGATCGAAGAATTCATTTTTTTGCATCCAGGGGAAAGCATGGCCGATGTCTGAGCTCTCTATACCAGAAATTAACTCTATTTTGAACATGGTTTATCTTTTTAGAAATCCAGGGATCCCGGGTTCAAATCCCGGCCTGTGCACGGTTCTTTTTGAGTGCCTTTTCATCATATCATCACTCATCCTCATCTTTCCGATTAGCCTAAAGTGGAAGAAAAGCGAAGTAAATAAACAAATTGAATCAGTCAATCCAAAAAAATTAAGCCTATTTTCCACCCACAGGATTAAGGGATTGT
The DNA here is from genome assembly GCF_977018435.1 of Lepisma saccharinum. Classification (NCBI taxonomy): domain Eukaryota; kingdom Metazoa; phylum Arthropoda; class Insecta; order Zygentoma; family Lepismatidae; genus Lepisma; species Lepisma saccharinum. The sequence continues at coordinate 38,234,599 of NC_139258.1, read as the reverse complement.
GATGGAAAGACAAATACGATGAATGGAAACACTTTTTGCAGACGCGAAGAAAACAGATTGATGATTTGACTCGCGTAAGCTGCGGTTGAAGATGACAACCAGTCATTGTTCCGCCAAATCCCGGCGAGGGAACACCGACGTTGTTAGACATCAATCAACCAAAAGTGCTGATTCAGTGAGGACTTTCTAAGTAGAAAGGTAATTCTCACTTTGCGATCACTTAGACACGATTCCAACAGCTGGTGTGGTTCAGGGATTTAGTGATTAAGAAACGATTGTGTGTGTGTGTGTTGTTATTCTAAAATGAGGTCTCCAGACACTATGTAATTTTCAGGTTATGGAAATCAAACTAATACAGGGCTTAAAATGTGTACACTCTTTACATATTTCCATTTATAATAAATGTTTACATTGATAATAAATAATACGCAGAAAAAGGTACAATCTGTTTCACAATAGCCCCATCTAGTTCTCTGTACTTTTTGACTCGCTCTGCACTAAAGAGTCTAAATAGTTACACGGTGCAATACAACTCGTCTACTTCGTTGATTTGGTGTGTGCAGCATTTGCACCACTAACTAATCAAACGAACGTTTAAAGCAGCAGACAGGCCTTTGTTGAATCTTCTGAACTTGAACACCTCTTTTCGTCTACTTGGTTGAACGTAATTTCCTTGCACCAGCCTGACACCAGGATACACCTGCACTACACCTAGTGTCAAAAAGTGCAGAGAACTAGACGAGGCTAAATTCAATATAAAATTCATGCCATGCCTTGGTTTAACAGTGGGAAAATGGTTCATCAGCATTATAATTAATTTTTATCTTCATTCTATGTGTTTTTAGGGAATGAAATTGCTTTCGTGCTGGACCAGAGATTGTCCTCTGCCTATTCGTGTCTTTGGTTTCAGTTTTGAGAACAAGTTGCTGAGAATAGAATGCCCGCTTAGCTTCGAATGCCCTGAAACGAGACACCGGAGGCTTTCTCGCTCTCTCGTGTGACGAGGAATGCAAAAGGAGAAAGGCAAACAGAAATGTTTGTGCATCCATTTAGTGAATAGTGAAAAATTTGTGCTCAAATTCACACCACTATTTCCGACCACAAATCGTAAATGCTAAACAAATTTTCAAATCAACTTACTACCGCCGTTAATTAAAGTGGAAAGTGGTAAGAATTTCAGACAGAAATGTTTCTCGAAAATATGGTACGTGAAAAAAATTGAAAATGAAAAGTTTTCGACGTCATGTCTGGAGGTTTCGTGGAGATGAAGCTGAAAGATCTCAGTGTTGCTATCTGTAAGTTTCTGCAGTGCAACACCCACAACGTACACAGGTAAACGTGCGCAATAGTGTAGCTGTTCCTTTCAAACAGCTCTCTGCGGCTTAAGCACGACATACAGTTATGAACGACCGGGAAGACACGGTTCGGCAGAACAAAGAGCCACACTGGTAAACTGATTTAAAGAAAATTAAACGATAGTTACCCACCCATTATGAGCGGAGCTTTCGGAATGGATACTCGGAATTAAAACCTATTTCTGCCTGCGCTTCAAATTGCTTTGAACGTCCGCAGTGTTAAAGGCAACTGGAGCGTGGTGCTGCATAAAATGAAGAGGTTCCTACTATGGCTGAGACTATGATACCACTTTGAACCGATGCCGATACTTTTACCGATTCCCACCGATACCGCTCCTCATTCAATTTGAATTTTATGATTTGTAAAGTAATAATAATAATAAATTCATTCATTCATCGTTTTCTGCCCAGAGACAGGTCTTTCCTTGCAACCTCCATGCTGTTCGATCTTCAGGTCTTCACTTTGTAGCAGCGTAGGATCCATCTATTTTGATGTCGTCAATCATTTGGAATCTTCTTCTTCCCGGGATTTTCTTTCCATTGACCATCCCTTCAACAGCATCCCTTAGGATACAGTTTCTTCTCATCCAGTGGCCCATCCAATTTATTTTTCTCTTCATGATTATGTCCAGCGTTTGATCTCTTTTGCCCAAGTCTTTCCAGCACTTCTGTACATTTCACCCGCTCCATTCGTCTCCAGAGATTCCAGTCGCTCTTATCACTTGTTCTCAGTGTCCATGTTTCTGCACCATATACAGGGTGTTTCCGGGCTGATGATACAAACTTTCAGGGATGATGGAGAAGGGCACATGTATCAATTTGAGTTAAGGAACCTTGTCCGGAAACGACTTAGTCGAAAGTTATAGGTGAAAATCGGTGTATGAAGATGTAATACTTTTATTACCTGCACAAGTTTAACAAGCTGCTACATTCATAACAGTTGTTCAAAGTAGCGTCCCCCGGTTTCGCTTTAGGCATGACATCGTTGCACAAAGTTTTGGCGTACCCAGGCAGCGAGAATTCTTGTGAGGAGATCCTCTGCAGTCTCGCATCCTGTGACATTGTTCGAACCACTCCAGAGTTGTTCCAACGGGTACGCAAGAACTTTGTGCGACGATGTCATGCCTGCAGGGAAGCCAGGGGACGCCACTTTGAACAACTGTTGTGAATGTAGCAGCTTGTGTAACTTATGCAGGTAATAAAAGTATTACATCTTCATACACAGATTTTCGCCTATAACTTTCGACTAAGTCGTTTCCGGACAAGGTTCCTTAACTCAAATTGATACATGTGCCCTTCTCCATCATCCCTGAAAGTTTGTATCATCAGCCCGGAAACACCCTGTAGAGCTATACTACATAGAAAGCGTTTAATAATAATACAGTAAAACCTCGTTAATCCGGACTAATGTGGGGGAGGGGGATAAGTTGACCGGTTTAACGTAAGTCCAGATTAACTGAAATAACCTAAAAGAACAGTAGAAAGTGCATTAAAACTCCGTTTATAGCAACAAAACACGTTTATTATGATGTATTTAAAGAGCATAGGCCTAAATATACTATACAATACAGTACAAAGTCTGCGGGAAATAGAATTTCATCACTGGTTGACTGCCTTTTGTTTGGGAAGTTCTCTTGTTGACTTCTAGCCACATTTAAAACCTTGCATTCTGCTTTTTTTCACCTTCTGCGTGTCCAGATTAAGCGAAGTCCGGCTTATCGGGGTTCAAGTTAACGAGGTTTTACTGTAATAATAATAATAACAACAACAATAATGATGATGATAATAATAACAATACTTTTATGACTGAAGGGCTTTGCCCACCCCCTCCTGAGAAAAAATCCCTTCGGGCGCCCTTGGTGTCCAGATGTCTGGTGAATGCCCATTTCATTAGGGACCCTCTGATGTGGATTGATAAGAAGCTAGGAGGCAGTGAGTACTCGATCGTAGTGTCATACATGCCCTCTTCCGCACTAGCGACGCTCGCTGCCACCGAATATGTTGTTTTCTTGTCTCGAGAGAAAGTTGTGCGCTGCCGACGCGTTGGTTTCCTGTACTCACAGATGGACCAAAACACGTAGTCGGGGCGAGAGGGCGCTGCCGGAAAGCCTTTTCTAAATTTGAACGACGATTGTTTTTCTGTTGTTGCGTAAGAGCCCTTCGCGGAGGAGGAAGCACCGCAGAAGAAAGCGCGAAAATCATGAAATGTTTTGACCTTTTCGTTCGTCTTTGGGCAGCGAAGGACTGTGCAGCATTGCAAAATCGACACAGGCAAAGGACGATACACCATTCAGTGTTTACGAGAAGGTTTTGTGGAAACCAGGAACCAAACATGCAACATTTCACCAGCACGGTGAGGCAAGTGCTTTCAAAAGAATTATTTTCACCGCCATTGTTCCTCTGCAGCCACCTTCGACGACCCTCTTTGCGCTCTTTCAGACCAAACGTTGTGTGTTCGAATCCTACGTGACGTGGTATTTATGGTGCCTTCAGTGAGCCTGCAACCTAAAAGGGACAAAAGAGTTGCCAACAAAGCTCTAAAAGGGCCACTACAGGGCTGTCTATATCCGGAAACGTTTTAAATTATAGTATATTTGTCATGTCAGTCGATAGTATTGAATTGTTTCTTATACCAGAGTAGCATCTTATTGCTTGGACTAAACACACGTCCATGAAAATAGGCGGCTGGGCAGAATTGCGCTGTTGCCACATATGGATAAAGCAAAGCGAGAGCGGGACAAAAGTCGCTGGTTACTTCGCACTGTGTGGCAACGTCAACCAGACTGCGTTGCCTAGTTCGAGCGTCACACAGACCTCTCTCCGGGGCACTTTTGTTTATCCCTGACCATTGGAGCAAATACTGTCAGTTTGTATCACATAGATTACAAAAACCAACTCTACGACGAGATCTTCCATTCTCTTTAACCTCCGAACACACAGGGTTGTGCTCCGACGTGGCAACAGCGCGAACTTCTGCCACCCGCCTAATTTCACGACCGTGCGTTTAGTTACAATATTCAGCATTCGTGTGAAACTACGAAAAAACCGCATCCCAATTGATAGGCACAAATCAGGAACCTCCCGAATACAAATGTCAGACACCTAATGGATGTTTGCGTGTGTGTGCGCCTTTACCAGTTTCATGTAATCATCCATTCTCACAGTCGCGATTAGACTAAATAAACTAAGGAACGAAAATTCAAAAACATTTTGATAGTTTGTTTTGAGAGAAAACGAGGTGGCAATTTTTTTAGTGACAAATACTCCGACACCCGAATTTTCACAGCTTTGTTAACCTTCATTTGAAGCTTACACTGGACACGGCACAAGTTTCTGCTCCAAGTATTTTAACAGTAGCAGCAAGCGAATTAACAATTAACTACATTATCAGTTATATCAGGTATTAATAGAACAGTGGCGCAACCACAGGGGGACAGGAGGGGCAACCAACGACGGAAGTCAATTATAGGGGAGCAAACATTGATGCCAAGGGCACCTGCAGGGGGGCACAGAGGAGCAATTACCCCTATATGCAAATAAAAATACATTTCGTAAAATTCTCTTGCTCGCTTCGCTTGCAATACCTTCTTTTCTCAGTCTCGTCAAGTTCAGAGCCGTAGCTGGGGGTCAGCGGGAGTCGGCCATGTGCGCCGAATGATCTAAATGAAAAAAAGGTTGTGGCACCCCATGATATTATTTGCGCCCTATTAGGGCAAATAGCGGGGGCCAAGGGCACCTGCACGGGGGCACAGAGGAGCAATTGCCCTCTTCGATTTCAAATTTTTTGCACATAAAAATATATTTCTTAACATTTTCTTGCTCGCTTCGCTCGCAATACCTTTCCTCGGTCTCGTCAAGTTCAGAGCCGTCGCTATGGGGCGGCGGGGACCATGGATGCCGAGCGATCTAAATGAAAGAACATTGTAAAAGAGAGAATTCCATGGCATCCAGTGAAAATATATATATTTTTTGAGCACAATTAAATTAATATTGTTTTCAATTGCAAAAATTAGATCTAAACATTTTCTGAAATGTAATGTCTTTAAATAATATGTCCTGTATATATGTATTGAATAAAGTTTGAATACCTGCGCAACTTAGTGTTAGCATGTTTGTTTTATTATATGTGTTGCTCCATATTGCATATGTGTGAAACATATGTTGTAATTGAAAGTTATACATGCTATATGTACAAAATGAATTACCTTCGGAATGCATTTATCATTCATTTTCTGCCATTCAGAAATACAGTTTGTTTGCCTGTTTTCCATTATTAGCTAATGTGAAATTGACAGTGTTGAAAAAATATTTCAAATCTTTAATACTATCACTAGTAATAATAATAATAATAATAATAATAATAATAATAATAATAATAATAATGCCATTATTGTTATAATAATAATTATTGGTACATTTATCCTGGTACTTGCCCCCCCAAGACGAAAATTCGTGGTTGCGCCTCTGTAATAGAAGTTTATTTAGTAAATCATTTAAATGAAACCATTAGAAATTGCACTGATTTAACGTAACAAAGAGATAGAAATGTATCTCTTGGAAAAGCTGTGCCTCAAATTACCTTAAATATTTTTCAAACAAGAAGTCAAATTAAAATTTCTTATATTGAAGCATACATAATAGTGAAAATTGTTATTCTATAACATTAGACAGGTTGCGCTACAAAATGTCTGTTGGCAAACTGCCCAAGGAATGCCAGAGCAACATTGTTAACGCCAACATTTCGTGTTTACAAAATTAATACCTAGCGGAACGACCTTGTCAGCTAAAAAATGCAGTCCTATTCATAATCAATAACCTTGAACTTGAAAAGGTGCCCAAATTATGGTGGTTATATCCATCCCCTTCAGCATGGATGGAAATTTGTTTGACCTTTTTATTCCGTGAACTATTCAAGGACCAAGTGGCTTTTACTTGTAGGAACAAAACTGGAAAAAAAAAATTACAGATGCGTAATGTTACTAACTTCCTCTTTACCTGATGAAAGAACATTTTTGTAATATGTGACTTAACTTCCAAGAAGTGTTGTATACTGAGTCCAATATCTTGGCTATCTATCTCACTGTGTCACCTGGTCCTTGGTTTGAGTTGCTGTTTTAAGTCCACTTTATGCACAGTAAGGCTAATCGGGACTGGACCTACAGTTTAAAGTGGGATCCGAACCACTTGTGCCTCCACCGGGTATCGAACCCGGGACCCCTTGCTTACAAGGCAATGACGCTACCACTGCGCCATGGAGGAGGCCCTCACCTGGTCCTATTCTATGAATAGAAATAAGTTTACCAACTCCAAATAAATCAGGTTGCTAACCCATAAGAAATCAGGTTGCCAACTCATAGGAAATCAGGTTGCCAACTCATAGGAAATCAGGTTGCCAACTCATAGGAAATCAGGTTGCCAATTCATAGGAAATCAGGATGCCAACTCATAGGAAATCAGGTCGCCAACTCATAGGAAATCAGGTTGCCAACTCATAGGAAATCAGGTTACCAACTCATAAGAAATCAGGTAGCCGATTTCAGAATCACCATCATCATCTCACTAATATGAAAAACTTTACTTACAATTTCTGATCGATTTTTCTCTTGTATTTTATTCCCTAGACTTCAGGCTTCGCAGATAGCGTAGTTAGCCTAGAATATAAAATATATTCCTTCAAAATAAATGTATTTAAACGTAAAGGGGCGAATAAACACGAGAACACAGAAAAACTGCGTAACAATATGTTCTGTATTAAAAACTGTTTTTAAAAATTCTATGAATGACGTTTAGATGGTGGTAAAAGCCTTCTTAAACTCGAAGGTTTATGGCTGCAGCAACACAAGCCTTCCTCGCCTGCCTATCCTGGGCAAGATCAATTCATTTTTTACCATTGTTACCAATTTCCTTTAGGTCCATCCTAACGTTATCTCTCCACCTTCGTCTTGGCCGTCCTGCTACCATCAGGTTTCCCAACAAGAATCCTGTAAACCCCTCTTTCCTCTCCCATTGGTGCCACATGGCCTGCCCACCTAAGTCTTCTTGATTTAATTAATTATTCTAATATCTGGACATGCAAAGCCCTTCAGAAATAAATTGGGACGTCGCTTCCCGAGGACAAGATCTTCGTTGTGTTTATTGGAAACTAGAATGTGAGATTTCGAAGTCTAAAGATTACGCTTTCCAATCATTGAACTGCTTGATTGTTCCTCCATGACGTCGTCGATTAACATTATTCATTGTTGCTGTCGTCACCGTTGGTCAGCGACATTACATGGAAATGAAGATGCATTCGTACAACATACAGAGTGATCCATAAGTGAGGAAACACCCGTTTAAAACAAATACAGATTGGGAAATACGAATAAAAATTCTCATACTATATATACAAGGTGCGCCCATAAAAAAACCGAACTTTTTTTTAGGAAAGAAAACAAGTAATTACCTTCAAATGACTTTATCATCTTCAAAATCACCAGAGGAGGCAATACACTTTGACCAGCGTTGGAAACACTGTTGATAGTCATTGACAGTAAGTGTTTGCAAAATACGCGTAACATTTAATTTAATGTCCGCGACGTCGTTAAACCTTCGGCCTTTCATAGCCATGTTAAGCTTGGGAAAAAGGAAAAAATCAGCAGGCGACAAGTCCGGAGAATATGGAGGATGATTGATCACTGTCGCTGAATGCTTATCAAGGTATTGTTGTACATACAATGCGGTATGAGGCCGAGCATTATCGTGTAACAGAAACCATTGGCCAGAATCACAAAGGTCCTTCCTAACAAGCTTCATCCTGTTTCTGAGTCGACCAAGTACTTCCTTGTAATACCATTGAACGATTTTTTTGTTTTCAGTGACAAATTCATGGTGGATCAGTCCTTGGGAACGTTCCCCACATTGTCGTCATTCCTTGACGTTGAAGGGCGTCCTGATCTTGGTTCGCCCTCGACACTTTCACGTCCATCTTTGAAACGATTGTACAAGTCATACACCTGGGTTCTTGATAATGCTGCATCACCATACACTGCCCGTATCATCTGTAACGTTTCGGTAAACGATTTATCCAACTGTAACTGTAACGTTGTTCCATCTTGGTGCGCGTATTTTGTACGCCGCCAGCACACGACCTGCATCTGACGCACGCTTGCCCCGATACCGACTGCCTGTAACAGGTTGAAACATGCACTGACGGGAAGTTTAGATATAGCTATTTGCAGTGTTGCCACAATAAGGTACCTTTTTATTTGGTTTGGTTCTTTTTTTTTTTTTTTGACAGTTCGGTTTCTTTATCGGCGGACCTTGTGGGTAAGAGGGAGTCATTTCAATATAAGCTAGAATTTCCGTGAAACATTATCATCTCACAAGACAACCTTTCCATTTAAGAACATGAAGTTAACTCCAAGATGGAGGACCTGAAGATCGCCGCCATGTTGTTAATTCTCCTTTCCCTCCTCCCTACATCACGCATGAAGACTTTTGAGTTGGATTCCTGTTTCCGATCCATGGATTCCTGTTTCCGATCCATGCTTGCTTATACTACTTCCAAACTGGAGGCGAATGTAATGAAGATTTTAGCAGCTTGCTGTAGGAAATGCTGGAAACAATAAGAAGGGATTAGTAATTATAATGGGTGCAATGAATAGTGATGCCATTTTTTTTTACTTCAGTGCTGTTCACATTATATTTTCCAGTTCGGAAAGTTACTTTTTAAAAGTAATTTAGTTAACGTTAAAGTTACTTGCTCCAAAAAGTAACAGAGTTACAGTTACACATTTTAAAAAGGAATTGAGTTATTTTTACAGTTACTTTCTGCTGAAAATTTTCTTGCAAAGAAAGTACACACAATCAATAACCACTAATTGCAGTAAAATAATATATGAAGACTTATATTCGTTTTATTTATGTTTCTCGCACATAACATAAGTCTTCTATAATTATATTATGAGTATTGTATCTAAGAAATTTCCATTGAGGGGAGAGGAATTGTACTAACTGTATGGAAACAGTATGAGGTAGTGATTTTATACCACTTAACATAGCTGCTACTGTTTTTTGCCAAATACAGCTTGCAACTGTCTGACAGAAAAGTGTGGCAAATGAATGACAAAGAGAAAACAATAACAAAATCGCCAATAATTTACGACACAATAACAGTTTAAGTGTCGTAAAGTAACTGTTGAAAACGTTACTTTCATTGGAAAAATGTAACCCTGTTACAGTTACTTGATTTTAAAAGTAACTAGTTAAAGTTACATTTCTTATTAGAAAGTAACTATTATTTGTAACTGAGTTACTTGTACCTGCCGTAGTTACTTCCAAACACTGATATTTTCCCACATTGAAGTGACTTTCGGAAGATTATAAATAGGCATTATAAATATTCATTACTAATGAATACATATGTAACCGCAAAGACTATAAATTCTGAGCGAAATTTGGAAAATTATAATTAACTCATTTCAATATATTCTTGCACACATACGCGAAGAAAATATTATTACCAAGGGCATAATGTCTATCGTGAGATCTCCATAAATGTCGTTGACTTACCAAAACTACCAGCAATGTACTTTGTAAAGTGTACTTCCATATATGGTAGGAAGGCGTTAGATAAACAAATGCTTGTTTATGTAATTGTTCGGGATTCGATAATACGCAAGGTTCGATGTGCTGGATGAACTGTGTTGTCGGAGATCATTCACGTATTTCGTGGGTATTAACATATGTAACAATTACATGCTAAAAACACTGACGGTAATACGTCAGAGCTTATCTAATGCTTTACGAGACGCCTCAGGGGTATTCGTGAAGCTTCCTTGTCGCACGATGCTTCAGAAGATTTAAGTAGGCTCCGAAGTGGCATTTGATGATGGAGTGACGATAGCCATGCTTCACTAAAGGAATTTTCTACTGTTACGGCGGACGATCCTAATACTGGCAGGGGGAGCGGGGAAGCGACCAATTAAGCGCGATAAGAAACGCAGCAGCCAGTAGAACGAGGTTCACGTAGTAGTTCCTCCCCTCGACGTCGTGACTCTCGGCGCCACCGCTGTTGTCTGATTGGTCTGCTGCGTAATCCCCGCTCCCCACTTCCCTTGCCAGAACTAGGACCGGCCGCCGTAAGAGTGGAAAAGACCTATAGCTGGCCGATAGAAATATTCACCGGGGAAGACGCCGACACCCAAAGGTCGGGACGGCCAAGGTTCCGGCTTTCCTGTTCGCGGACGACGTTGTTCTTATCTCGGACACAAACGCAGGGCTACAAAGATCGCTCGGTAGGTTGGAAAGGTTCAGCCGTGACTCTAAGTTAGAAGTAAAGGAGGCCAAAACGAAAATTGTTGTGTTTAAAAATGGGTATGTGTACGGGAAGGGAGAGAAGTGGAAATTTAGAACTGGAAAAGGTTAAACGGATAAATTACTTGGGTCTAACAATCACTATGACAGGAACATGGGCGAAACACTTATTGTACAAACAGTGAGGGGGAAGGCGCGAGCTGTAACGGACACAATAATGGGAATAACGAGAAAACTGCAAAACTATGAAATGAGCTTCGTCGATAAACTATATCGAGCCCAATTAATAATCTGGGGGCAAAGGGGGAAAACATAATTAACCAAATACAGTGCAGCTACTTCAAAAAAGCCCTGCATGTCGCAATAGGCACCGCAAACAGCTCGCCCTAGCGAGGGAGAACACCAGACTAACGTGGAGAAGGGTTAAATATTGGGCAACTCTTATAATAGCAGGTGGAGACACTATCAAAGGGAAGGCTCTCATACAGCAAGTAAGGGGAGGCGAAATGGGTTCGTGGGCAAAAGAAGTTAAAGGTAAACTATTCGAAATCGGTTGGGATGGGTATGGGAAGAATAGCACGTATACCAAAGCACACTTGAACTCGTTAAACTGCGACTAGAAGATATAGGTCGGCAAGAAATAATGATGGAAACTGCAACTAAAATATCACTAGACCTCCAGACAAGGGACATTCGAGAATGGGGACAAGCAAATTATATGAATAAAGTAAGCAAGGAAGCAAGAGAGGGATTAGTATGGCTGAGACTGGGGGGTGGATACACAGTGCGCTGAAAAGACAGGGAGGTACATATGAATGTATAATATGTAAGGGGAATGACGGGACGGATCATCTGTTTGCATGCCCGGGAACAAGCGCACAAGTGGCTGGAGGGTGTGGGAAAAGAAGAAACACTCAAATTAGTTGTGGAACAGAGTGCAACAAGTGTGGAAATTGGGAGAAAGTGGGAGTGTTTTTGGTGAAAGTGAAGGAGAAGAGAAGTAAGGCGAGGAAGAAGGAAGAAAGACTTCAACATGAACGAGTGGAGTTAATGAGCTGTTAGGGGAGGGGAAAGAATATGTACATAGGGGGCAAACTAAGAGACAGCATATAAGATAAACTAAGTGCAATATATATAGATATGTATTGTAGAAAAAATCCAAATGATATGTAGTGCTTACAGCTTATGGCTCGCACATGAAAGAATAAATCTAAATCTAAATCTACTTCTACTGGGTGTTTTGTAGAACTGAGATATTCTATGGAATTTACTATTTACTCGCCACACCTTAGCTCTCTATCTCTCTCTCTTTTTTATTTCCTTCTTCTCTTTCCATTTCTATCTCTCTTTCTCTCAGTTTTCTTTTCTTCTTCTGCCTCCCCTTTTCTCTCTTTCCCCCCTCTCTTCCCCTCTCTTTTCTTTCCTTTTTCTCTCTCCCTTTCTCTCTCTGTCTCTCTCTATCCCTCTCTCTCTTTTCTTTCCTTCTTCTCCCTCCCTTTTCTCTCTTTTTCTCTTTTTCCCTCTCTCTCCCCTCTCTTTTCTTTCCTTTTCGCCCTCCCTTTCTCTCTGTTTCTCTCCCTCTCTCTCTCTCTCTCTATCCATCTCTCTCTCCTTTCTTTCCTTCTCTCTGCCTTTATCTCTCCCTTTCTCTCTCTTTTTGTCCTTTTTACTCTGTCTCCTTTTGACCTTATATTATTCATTCTTTCTTTCTTTCAGTCTCTTTTTCATTCATTATTTATTTCATTACATCTTTCTTTATTTTCTTATTTTCTTTCGAGAGATTGTTTTTTGGGCGCATCTTCAATAAGAAAGACATTTTCGTTTTGAAAGGTGTTTAGACAGATTGTCGCGGCTTTTTCTTTGGTGATTTCAATTTTCATCTCTTGTTTAGTGCCCAGAACGCCATTCGATTAGTCAGAATTCTTTGCGTTTCGAATTATATCGTGTCCGTGCGATGATATTGCCAATTTTGGTTTGAGAGCAGTTGTGTAATCAGCCCAATGCTCCGACCTGCTTTACTATAGCCAACCAATTTCCTAAGACAGATGTTGCTATGGTATGAAACTTTCCTGTGATAATTGTACGTGCGTACGTATAATGTGACACCGTATCCAGAATTTTATATTTAGTCTCCTTCTGCATGAAAATATTTAGTTTAGTATCATTATGAATATATTTCACCTTAATGCAAAATTATTTTATGGGTTCCTACATTAAAATATAAATGTTGAAGCTTCTAGTGTAATCACTTCATTAATGAGCAAGTAGAACGGTAGAATTTATTTTCAAATTTTCTTTCTTCATAGCCTAATTTCAAGACCAATTTATACACTAATTATACCACAAAGGTCTCTGTAGCTATTTGGCGACAGCTTATTCTCCCTTTGAAATGATTGATTTATTTGTTATATATTGCTTCGCTTTTCTGCCACTTTCGGCTAATCTTGAAGATGACGATCAACTATCGCACAGAAGGGGGCTGGCTAATGAGGCTACAACTAACTAACTAACTAACTCTCTAGCCTTGTTAAACCCGAAGGTTCATGGCTGGAGCAACACAGGCCTTCCATCTGTCCCTATCTTGAGCAAAATCTATATACTCATTTCCATCCCTACCGATTTCCTTTAAATCCATCTCAACGTTGTCCCTCCATCTTCGTCTTGGTCTTCCTACAGGTCTCTTACCATCAGGTTTTCCAAGAAGAATCCTGTAAACTCCTCTTTCCTACAATTCCCTCCGAAATTTTGAGAAAAACAATATTTTTAAATAAAATCAGTGAGAACTCGGGAGAATCCAAAATGGTAAATGCAATACCCTATCCCCCCCTAAAAATTACACCCGATTGCCAGTTTTGAGAGTAGAAACTTCCAAATATGCGAAATATCTTAACGTGTGTACCGTCCTTTATTTTAATGTAATTGGTCTTCTTACTGTATTTTATCATGTATTACTCTTGTTTATTCTTATATTATATTTATTGTGTATATGTCATATAATATCATAAACCGCTGTATTACGCATGTATGCTGTTTTTAAGCAGTATAATCCAAGACTTAAATAAATAAATAAAGAAGATATTATATCGAACAATACTGAGATACAAATACAATATATGCAAAAACCTAGTGTAGGTATTTGGGAGGGGCAATTTCCCCCATCGCCTATAGACCCGCGTCTGGTTACGTAGTTCTTGACTTGCGAGAACCGTGTTGCAGTTTTACAATGTATGGTCAACAACATTTTCTACTAAATGGCCATGCACATTCCAACAATTTATGATTATTTCCTATGTTAATAAGTCCTCACGTATGCATATGATGATCAAGGCAATAAAGTTATTTCATGGTCATTCTTCACGTAAAACCTTTGGCGCGATTTGTTGCTCTTCAACTGCTGACAATAAACTCACACCTTCTGTCATACTAATTAGATCCTTCTGTCGAGAAGCGTGCAGAGGTCGTTTGTAGTTTTTCCGACTGCTCATCGCAAGCTTCTGTAATTCGGAATTCCATTAACAACAATGGAGGAAAGTAACAGTCAAGTCAGCACTAAATCACAGAACATGGATTGGATTGTTTTTTCCCTGCTTGAATACCGATGAGCTGAGAATTTTCGTCTTCATCTACTCAACTGCACTCAGAGATAAAGTTGTGTTCAATGCTGGCATTCAGTAAGCGAATAATAGTTGATTCTTAATTCCAAGGAATTGAGGAAAGCGGAAGAGTTTCTTGAGATCATAGCCGCTGATGGAAGGGAAGGGAAACAATAATGGGCGTAGTTAGGTAGGAGCTAGGGGGCCTAACCATACAAGACATTAGCCCCCCAAAACGGCTACATATGCACAAAATAATTAAGGAAAGAGAAACTTCCCAAAAAATTAGGAAATTCGTAATGAAACTTTACATCTTAGAAATAACAATTCCATGTGTTACTCTTGTGGGTGTGACAGTAACAATACTTAAGGAGAGAAGTTCAAATTATGTTCATGCAGAATAGAACAGAAGTAGGTGAGTTGCAGTAAAAATAGGAAAAAGTAAAGTTTTAGAGAAATTATAGAAATTTATATTTGTACTATTACATTACGTATATAGATAGGGCTTTAAATGTCTTGCAGCATTATAATTTGTTCATTACCATGAACATAGGATTACCCATTAACATGCATATAATTAATATTATAACATACTGCATTCAAATTATACCTTCATTATTTTAATGAATGCCTTCTTTAATAAATTTCCTCCAATCTGTAATAGTGTATTTATTCCTTTCATAAAAGTGACTCCAAATTCAAAACATGCTATGATGCCAGTGGTTCCGGGCATGGTCGTGGGTCTTCTTTGTGAGTGCCCCTTTATCAATTTCATCGTATCATCACTCATTCTCATCGCCGTGATTAGCCAAAAGTGGCAGAAAAGCGACGCTAAATAACAAAAATTGAATCAAATCAAATCAAAGTGCAATTCGATTTATTTTGGATAAGATGATTTGGAGATCACCTGTTTCCCAAGGAGAATGGCTATGATGATTTTCGTAATGGATAAAAGCATGAATAATGTTAGACCTCAGTTAGCCCCCTCCTCAAGTGGACGGACGAAACTACGCCTGTGGGAACAATACACTTAAAATAACTCCAGGTGGGAAATTGAGTTCAGAATGTTATTTTAAGTGGATAGAGAGAACTGTAGTGTGTGCGGATAAGCTATTCGTTTACTAGATACTCTTAGTGAGGTTACTCATGCGAAAGGCTGATTAGAATAGAATAACACAGGAAGCAGGCGATAGCAAACAAAGAAATTGCTAAGGAAAGCGGATTTTCTAAGAAAACTCATATTTTTAAATCATTGTTATTGCACCTGCGTATATACTGATACGAGTTCGGAATTTAGGAGGAAAGGGTTACGTGGGTCACAGCTCATGTCCAGAGATTTGATATGTGGCACACACACATACCTATATATGTGCGCGCGCTCGTGTGTGTAAGTTTGTCCATCTGGGCCACCCCAAAATCAGATAAAATCTGCGCCACTGCCTGAGCCGAGGTGTGCACTTTGCAAAAAGCGAAGGGATACATATATGTTCGCGTTTAGTTGACGATAATGCGATATTTTCATTAAGTTCTCTCGTAATCATCAGTTCTTAAGATAGTTAGTGGATACATGCCAGTCCTATTTGGAAAATAAGAAAAATAATAACAACCATATTAAGTGTATTGTTTCCTTCACCTTGGTATTTGTTTGCTTGTTTGAGTTGGCGTTTTAAGTCCACTTCATGCACAGTAAGGCTAATCGGGACTGGACCTACAGTTTAAAGTGGGATCCGAACCACTATGTGCCTCCACCGGGTATCGAACCAGGAACCCCTTGATTACAAGGCGACGACGCTACCACTGCGCCATCGGGGAGGCCCTTCTTGGCATTTGTCCATGACATTATGTTAGTACGTTTATACGTTGTATTCCCATATCAACTTCGAATAATGAATTTTTCTCTCACTTCTGCAACAACAGGAGAAAAATAATACAAAATTTTGAGAAAGTGACTGGATAAGACAAAGAAATTACACATTCAAAATGTTACTCAGTATTATATAATAAATGTTTATCTCTTTAGTCCTCCTTAATTACCTAATATGTAAAATACATTTTTTGGTTGGTTGATTTGGTTTATGGTGTACACTTTATGTGCAGTAAGGCTAATAGGGACTGGGCCTACAGTTTAAAGTCAGATCCGAAATACTATGTTCCTCCACTGGAAATCGAACCCAGGACCCCTTGATTACAAGGCGACTACGCTACCACTGGGCGACGGGGGAAGCCCTAAAATACATTTTTATTGGTGCAATTATTTCGATCGTTTGCGAGATAGAAACCTATTTAACATGATTTAAATTTCTATATTTGTTCAATATTGAAATAAATAACATTTACTTTGTACGCCAGAATAACGCATTGACGAGTAATTAATTGTTTCCATACTTAGTTTGTAGCTGCAACTCCAAACCTGTATTGAGAAAGCGTGGAAAATGTAGGGGATATTGTCAAATAAATTTTTCAATAATATTTACTCTCATGCAGTTTCTACGGTCGATCCTGTTTCACATTGAACACTCTCTATATTGTATTAAATTGCCATCTAGGTCTTGCTGTCAACCAAATCATGTTTTTTCACCACAAATTCCTGACTTTTCGATTGTTGACTGAGACCAAAAGAACTTTTTTCATTAGTTTTGATGATTAGTGCTGCAAAAGTTTTCTACTTCATTCCGATGTCGTTTTCTCAAAATTAATTGTTCCAAATACTTGACACATTAATTACTTTTTATAATTGTTTACCTTTACAAGGAAAGGAAACTGAATGGAAAAATGTAATTGTGATTGACATTAAAGGAAATGATTATATAACAATTTCTAATTCTTTGACCTGTTAACCTAGAAAGTTTACATCTCTGGTTTGTCTTGTTTCATAAGGCACCAGACGAAAAAATCCTTAGCACTTCAACGATCCCAATTTCCTGTGTGAAATATGTTCTTGCATTTTATGTCTCACGATAGAAAGTTTGTGTAAAATTAGTGCACTCTACTTGTGTGAATGTTTATGTTCATAGCTGAAATGGACAGTAATTAATTGTGTAATGGATATTTAAATATTTAATGAAAGAGAACACACTAGTTCGAATACAAACGATACATACTAATAGAATGGACTGAAGCTGAATTAATTTATTTCCAAGAAGTACGCAACTGCGTGATACAGTACAGGGTGATTCTAAAGTCACATACATTTTAGTGATTATTGTGAATAAATACATTTCTTTTGCATGTCATGTGAAGCAATGCTAACAGTAGAAGAAAGAACAGCCGTTGTTTGTGCTCGTCTGCGTGGAATGACGTATGAACAGGTGCGGACGGACTTCGCTCGGAAATTCAGAAAACCAGGCCTCACCAGGCTGGCTATTAAGAACCTGCTCAACAAATTTAAGCTAACAGGTAGTGTTGTGGATGAAGAACGTCCTGGTAGGCCAGCCGTAACACCACAAATTGTGAAAAGTGTACAGGACGCGATCACACGTAGCTCCACCGCATCGACCAGGCGACTCAGTATCCATAATCCCAGCATCTACCAACTGTGGCTCATAGCACGGCTATGAACACCAAGCTTCTCACCAACAGGATGGGGCACCACCCCCATTTTCCCATCATCGTTCGTACGTATCACCACCTCTTCCGCCATCAGAAGACCTTCCTAGGCGGCAAGCGTTTAGACACTAATGAAAAAGTGAAAACGACCGTGAGTAACTGGCTATCATCACAGGCGGCAGAGTTGTATGAGGAGGGCAACCAAAAACTCGTAGTTCGTTACGATAAATGTTTAAACCAGCAAGGAAATTATGTAGAAAAATAGAGAACTGTATGTAAATTCAGAAAATAAATGTTTTCTTTAAAAAACATTTACTTACTTCGTTTCTATTGCAAAACGGACCTTACTTAAAAAATAACCTTCGTATATATATATATCGTATATTGCACTGAGAAAATCTTCCTTCTGCACCACTGAACATGGAATTAATAACATTCAGTACCATTCATTTCTGAATAAAGACCAGCACGGTTTCGCATATATTCTTCATTAGGAAAAATATCGATGTGAGAGGATGTTTTCAGCTAAAACACATGAAACACCTTGACCTGCAACCACTCTGTCATTGCCAGATAGCTGGCGGGTTTCTCATAGCGGAATTTCCTGCAGTTGTTTCCGAGATAACTCAAGGGCATCAAAAAAGCTTCCGGTTGAACAGAGTGGATGGTCATAGTGCAAGAGACCTTTGTCGATTACTTGTTGTGCGGCAGCACTTTGATTCTGCCGAAGTGCGACCTAACCGTCGGCGTAATGGGCGTTCTGGTGTCAAATTACTTGTGAAATGTCCTGCAGACGGATTGTTTACCTCTGTGAAACTGTTAGTGTATTTTCAATTAATAGTAGCTATTGTTAGTTTGCAAAGAAATACTTTTAGATCTAAAGAAATTCACGATCGCTTTGCTCGTGACCTTATTCTTACTGTAAAGCTTATATTTATTGCTTAGGAGCAGATATTGCATGCAGTCTGTTCATGACATGATATGCAAGGTACTCAGTGATGACTAAACGTGGAGACATTTTGAAAATTTAAAATAGCCTAATTCTGGAGATTTGCATTGATGAGATTGTTACTACAGCTGCGGCAACAGACAAATATAGTATCATTATTGAACATAACAAAGACCAAGAAGAATACAGATTAAAGAGAATTGTGTAATATTTCGAGAGACATACGTATAAGCGTAAGCAGCAAGACTTTTCCTTTGTCAAAGACCGCTTGACCATGTGTTCTTTTTGCTGAAATCCCCCTTCCCCCCTCCCCGTACGCATCCATGGATGCCCTGCTTTTCGTTTCAGAAAATCTGGCCACCCTACCCTATCGCCAGGCACGTATCTAAAAATATGTTTCGGGTGGGAGGTCCGACCCAAGTGTCAAAATAATAATAATAAAATAATTAAATTAAATTACAAAATAGTATTAATTCAAATATTCAAATTAATTAATATTATATTTTTATTACATAAATAGGTAAAAGGGCGGTATAACACTAGTGATATAACAGCACGCAGTGGGGGCGATTAGGAGGACCGAGGCACTGTCCTTGCTCCCTCAAGTTTTGGCACCTTGCTTCCCCCCCCCCCCCCCGCCAGTTTTGGAACCCAATCGTCGCCACTGACAGCACGTATTCATTGTCTAGCTTACGTGTAGTTAAGGTCGGTAAAATTTGTAAAAAAAAAGCCCTGGCAAGAAAATTAGTGTCAAGTAGATAAAAAATTGAATATTTATCTAATATATAAAAATGTATGTATGTATGTATATATGTTTGTTCCGGCATAACTCCAGAACGCCTGGAGCGATTTCAACCAAACTTAGAACACGGATCACTTGCAATATCGAAAGAAATACTGTGGGGGTAAGACAACCCTGGCACCGCTAGGGTGGGGGAAGGGAGGGGGTGACATGTAAAATTAATCGAAAACGACATATACTAGTGTGGAATGCATACTTTTGGAATCAGTAAGATGAATAGTGACACCCCTAATGCCGTTGAACTTCAAGTTCATCACCTATCGGGATGGGGATTTGATTTGATTTGATTTAATTTATTTTACTTCGCGTTTTGTGCCTCTTGGCTAATTTGCGAAGATGGGGATGAGTGATGAAATGATGAAATTGATGAATGGACATTCACAAACAACCAAGCCCGACCGGGATTCGAACCCGGGGCCCTTGGCGTCGCAGCGCAATGTGCTAACCACTCGGCCACAGGGTCGAGCAGGGGATGGGGATTGAGAGGGAGTGAAAATGAAAATTTCAAAAATGACCAAGATTAGTGTTGAATCAATAGTTTTTGGAGTCGCTAAGCTAATTGGTGACATTCACGATGACCAAACTTGGTACACATATGACTTACAATGTGGAAGGAAATACTGTGGGGGTAAGACACCCCTGGCACCCCTAGGGGTGGGGTTGGAAGGGGGTGACATGTAAAAATAATAAAAAAAACACCGATATTAGTGTGGAATCAAAAGATTTCGAGGTCGCTAAGATGAATAGTGAGACTACAGATGCCGTTCAGCTCCAACACACGCCTGGCACCCTTAGGGGTGGAGGTGGAAAGGTGGTAACATCTAAAATGACCGATGTTAGTGTGGAATCCATAGTTTTCGGGGTCGCTAAGATGAATAGTGACACTCCCCATGCCGTTCATTTTTTTTTATTCTTGCTCTTGGAGGTGAAACTAAAAATGTTGTTGATAAATTGTTGTTAAATTTATATTATAGTGAATTTGTGAAAGATATTACTTTATAATTTGTATTCCGTACTTATAATACTTTTAAATACCTGTAATAAAATTAGTTATATTTTACGCTATAGTTAGAATTCATTAAACAGCCGGGCAACGCCGGGTAATCAGCCAGTTAAATACAGAGAAGGATGTTAGATCCAGTAAAGTCCCTGGTGATATTTTATGAATGTTACGTCGTAAGTAGTAATAACTCTCGTGTAAATGTTCTTTGCTACTGTGGAGAGGTTAGCACATCGCGCTATGACGCCAGGGGTCCCGGTTTCGAATCCCAGCTTGATCATGGATGTTTGTGAGTGTTCATTCATCCGGCGGAACGGCCAGAATGCCTCCCCGAAAATTAAAACCAACCGTGCACTTTCATACCCAATTTACTGCGGACGGTCAGTGCAATCTAAATCAAGATCCGTAATCACTATCAAAACCTCCTTTTCTGATGGGCTCTCTCCATTCCCACTGTGGGCCAGCCCAGTGCCGTGACCGATCGTTCATAGTGGGTTTTCTGCCTAAGTATGCAGAATTCTAAAATGTCAGTAGACCCATTACGGACGGTCGGCACAGTATGTATTACAGTAAAAACTGCATATTCCGGAACCTATATAAGAAGGAAACCTGTAAAAAAAAAAAAAAAAAAAGTCCCCAGAACGGACCGATTTTATACCTGAAAATGACCTGCTTAAGGCGGAAACCTCCTTAAAGCGGAAACGGAAAACCATTTAAAGACCAACGAGATGTTTTTATTCTCAGTAAGACGGAAATTTCTTCCTTTATTTTTTTCGTTCGCAAGAAAACAATGCAATACGGTTCTTACGTCATCTTTCTATTTTTCTTTTTATCTCTCTTTGTTTCTTTCTTTTCCTTCACTTTTATCTCAATCTTTCTTCACCTTTCTTATTCCATCTTTCAATCTTTCTCTTTCCCTCTATGCACATCGCACTACGACGCCAAGGGTCCCGGGTTCGAATCCTGGCATGGGCATGGATGTTTGTGAGTGTCCATTTTACTTCGCTTTTTGTGCCACTTTTGGCTAATTTGCGAAGATGGGGATGAGTGATGATATGATGAAATTGAGGAATGTATCGCATTTTTATTCATGTACGTACATGCATTAGTTCTCTACATTACAAGTAGGATAATGCGAAATGTAAATCTGTCTCTCCATTATTTCCTGCAGCGCTCTATACTGTATTTAAAGCCAACCCTGTATAAGAAGGAAAACTGTTAAGATGGAAAATTTTGCTCGGAACCATAATGTTCCGGGATAAACAGGTTTTACTGTACACTCAAAATCGAATGAAACGGCCCCCCTTACGGTTATGCAACCCGGAATTTTATATCATCTAGTTTCGCCAGGAATATCAGCTCGCGAGAAGCGTAGTGTTTCCAACTCTTGAATCTAGCCACAGATTCACGCGACCGGGTGGAGATCTTGCTTTCCTCTTGATTTGATTTTAACGGACAAGAAGTTTATTTTGAGAATGTCTCTGGTAATAATAACAAGTGTTATTAACATTTATGCTTGAGTTTTTTATTATTCTTTTACCACTTCCGAACGAATATGTGAAGATTTTTTTTTTCATTTTGCAATAACGCTTTCGGCATTTTTCCTTCGGAGTTATTCTTTTTGTTTTTAAATGTTTGGCGACATCTGATTTGGAAAAAGTTCCACGAAGTTTGTTTTAAGTGTAAATGCATCTGGACATACAGTGTAGAGTGGGATTCGAACAACAAATATGAGCTTCCGTCGCGAATCGAACCAGCGCTCCTTTCATTACGTTTTCTTTCCACGTTTATTAAAATTTGCTTCCTTCAGCCTACTTCCGATTGTCGTATATTTCAATTCGTATTCCCGTTTTTTTTTCATTTGCATTGTTCGAGCAGTGATAACTTTCTCTCTTAATCTGGTTATTCGAATACTTTTATACTTAATTTTTTTTTCCTTTTCTCGATTTTCCCTTCGCACTCATTGCAGATTTCGGTATCGCGCTTTTCCATATTTTCAGTAATTTAATTCTTTGACTATTTTTAATTTGCCCTTAGTCCGAATCAAGAAAATATGTTGGGAAATGTTTCCCGTGTAAATCTCATTGTATGGTGGTGTAAAATTGATGCCAGCTTTTTCTTGCGATAAGGGTTTTGAAAGTGCAAGGGTCTCATTTATTAACCATGGTGGGAAGGGGAGGGGGCGGAGGGGTGCCAGAAACCTTCCAGTCGGAATATGCCTGAAACGAAAAGTATAGATCGACCAAAACGAAAAAAATCCTTGGGACGAAAAGTACCCGCGCAGATCTCCCTTCTTCCCTTCAGTTCGGGCCATAAGGAAGCATGGTCCACTCTCCCCCGCCTTTCCTCGCGGGAGTACGGTGCACAGGAGTCGTGGGTCTGCGCAGGTTGTTTTGCTTGTGGTTCCACTCTTCCATCAGCAGGTGCGTGCTGAGAAGGCTATGCTATCTGCGAGTGAGGGGGAGGGGGTGACGAGCAACACTGCCACAGCGAGTCGCTGTAAATGATTTCATTGTCTGTGCTGGGTGAAACCGGTTCTTGGTGCTCCTACACTTTTCCGATACATTTCTGCCAGCCTTTCTAGCAATGCGAGGTCATATGTTCCAGATTCGAACTCTGGTCAGGCATGAATGTATCACTGAGTTTGTCCCGCCACAATTTTATAAATTGATAATTCATCCGTATTATCGCGATTAACTCAAGAGGCAGAAGAGTGATGTAAAATAACAGAAATAGAAATTGATGCATTTGTGCCTGGTGCTAGTGTAACGACGAAGTTAACTCTTTATAAATGATGCAATAGGTAGCCCTTGCGCTCAAATACACTTATACCTTGCCACAAAAAAAATCTAACTTATCGCTGATCTCTTACTACATTTGGAATACAGCCAAGAGCGATGTAAAGCAATGCAATTACATTGTGAATGTTTCACATCCTATAGTCTTTCTTTTTCTCGTAGCGGGGGCGGGGGTTCATTCATTACAAATATCTAGGAATGGATTTAGCAGCAATCCGTGATATATTTAAATATCATAACATGCTGCGTAGCCAGGGTTCTTGGGTCCTAGCCTCTGATAATGAGTTTTTCTTTTTCGTTGTTTCTTCAATCTTCATCAATTTCCCTGAAGCATCATTCATCCTCTGTCGCCATTGGCTATATGTAAAAATTGACATAAAATTAGTAAATTTTGAAAAGAAAACACAAGGATCTGCTTTTCTCATAGCTCGCCAAACATGCACATTTCTGTATTTTATGCTTTCAGCGCTATCATTATTCTTGGCAGGCAATGGAATTGAAGCAACTCTCACAACTAACGTAAACTACATATCACTCAGGCATGACAATTCTCGCGGGCAAAGTGGATTTCTTTGGCACATGGTAGCGCAATAACTATCTTCTGGCCTAGATTTAAATCCGTACTTTTTATTCCAGTTGAGTGATTGACTCACAATTTTGCCATTAAAGGTTTGGGTTGTATTTGGGTTATACGTATTGTGTTTTTGGTGCGCTAGGAAAAAGTAATCCCAAAGGTTCGCACTGAACAGAAAATTGTGTGCTTTTCCTCTCTCTCTCTCTCTCTCTTCCAACTCCGTCCCTCTCTCTCACCCCAAGTCCCCACTATTTAGGTAAACTGTTGTTAGAAACATATTTTCCGAAGAATATCCACATTGAAAATAATATTCCCCAATTGTTTTGATAGGGCATTTCTACTGCTCCGCACGAATTATCTCCGTAAGAGGACTAGGGCCTCCCCTATGGCGCAATCGTAGAGTCGTCACCTTTAATCAAGGGGTCCCGAGTTCGATACCCGGTGGAGGAACATAGTGGTTCGGAACCCACTATAAACTGTAGGTCCAGTCCCAATTAGCCTTTCTGTGCATAAAGTGGACTTAATAAAACAACAATTCAATTCAGTTCAATTGAATTATCTTATCAATATTTTTAAATCTGCATGCACCTGCTTAATTTAATAGATTATACATTTATATTCATTGCGGGCAGAAATGTGCGAGAAAACAATGCATTTTTTTCAGGGAATGCATGAGTCAATAATAATGTATATTTTACGGTATATACTTTTTTATATTGCATTGATTCAATAGTATCCTTATTTCCTAAAGCAAGCGTGAGTTTCTTTGCACACACCACGCAGGCCCTGCTTGACGTAAATCTCAGATGCAGTAACTTCACGGTTGCCTTTTGCCACCACGCTTTGGCTTTAATTCGAGCCCCGGTGGGTGCTTCGTTCGAGATCCTGCAGCAGTTTTACTCGTATCTATGCCTTGAGCATGCCACTTGCAACGGAACCAATAAAATGAAACTTTCTGCACCGGAATGGGCGTGAAACTCTACATGCACCAATTATAAGGTGTTTTCAAGAGGTATGTGCCACGTGCAGCATGTCCCTTCGGTCCGAATGTTCCTTTACGATATCATTTCATCATGTCTTACTTTCGGAATTTACAAGAGAGAAGATAGTCCGCATGTTGTTGTGCGGCGGATCTGCTGCACTACAGATTGCTACGACCCTTGGTGTGGACGATTCATGCGTCAGGCGTTGGATTCGGTGTTACGAGGAAGAAGGTGACCAAGGAATGAAGTGAAGACCCAACAAAGGCCGGCCGTGGAAGGCAACCAGGGAAGAAGATGCAGGCATCATTGAGATGAGCGAGGGCAATCCCTTCATGGCTACAACGAAGATTCGCCAAGAGTTGAAACTGGAGTGCCATGCTGCAACAGTTCGGCACCGTCGAGCGGCAAAGAATGAAGCAATGACGCATTTCCATCACGAAGCACGGATCAGTTTTCTTTACAATATTTACCAGCTCCTCAAGAATTTTGGCAGAACGTAATTTTGAGCGACAAAAAAGTATTTTCGTCTGACGAAAATGGTCAGGTTTATGTTTGGAGGCGCAACAAAACTCGCTACGGCCCCGAGAACATTTCTACCCATGCTAGGAGTGGCAGGATATCCGTGGCGGTGTGGGGATGGATCAGTTCGTCTGGAGTAGGTGGATTGGTGGAAGTGTCCTCGAGAATGAATTCGCAGGAATACGTCGCAGTGCTGGAAAACCACACGCTTCCCAGCGTGCGAGAGAGACACCTTGAAGATGAGATTTCGCACGTGACTTTCGATCAAGACAACAGCAGCGTCCATACATCGAAAGCGAACACCACCTGGTTTAATCAGCACCCAGGAATTTCAAGAGTAGATTGGCCAGCGAAGTCTCCCAATCGAAAACATTTTCACGTGTTTGATGTTTGGGAGAGTTTAAGGAGAAGACCAAACATCTGCTCGTGGAATCCTTGCCTCGTCGACTAGATGCAGTGCTTGAATCCAACGGCGGGTGGACACAGTATTGAAACTCCGCACGGTTTAACCGATGTTCTTTGCTACATCCCAGAACAAAACTAATTACACACATCTCCATATGCAACTTATGTTTCCAATTCTTTTTTATTGATACCTTGGTGCTCATGGTTACTTTTTCACACACCTGCACCATTATATTATATTCTATAATATTAATATTCACATTATTGACAGATATGATTCACATAAAATTCAAATGCGCAGCACACATGCACCCATCCCTAACACTTAACTATTAGTTACATTACACCTATCACGTTGTCACAGTTCTAAATCAGTGGTGCCCAGGGGGAGAGGCATTATGGCACAGACTGTGATGGAAATTTGACTGAGTAAACAGGGAACAAGTTTAATTACGTTATCAATTAGCCATTGCTGTTATACAAATAGTAATTTGTAGATTGTCAGGGGAATTGTTACGGGTAATAAGTAATATTGGTGGAGGGGGGGGGGGGACGATATCCAACTCTTACATATTAGGCCTTAGATTGATAGGGAAATTATGGTGGGCGATTAATGAAGTTAGTGGGATTTTCAGGTAGCTGGATTGATAATTATTTTGGGGGCAGGGAATCCCAACTCTTGTGTATTACTATTACGTCTTAGATTGCTTTTTGGAGGGAGCAATATCAACAGGAAGTCTAAAATTGGCTTGGAAATTTGGTTGGGAAGATTGAGTATTAAATTTGAGGTGGAGGAGAGGTGAATAAAGTTTTGATAAAGTGTTATGTCTTAGATTGTGAAGGGACTCGAACCCGGAACATTCGGTGTCTGGATCGTTAGTCCATCACTAACCGTGCTTGGCCGCAGAGAAGGTTCTCTTTGGTGGCCAAGCGCGTTAAATTGTCCACTTCCGATACCACGAAATTTCCGGGTTCGAGTCACGGCTTCAGTATTGGTATCATGGTGTCAATTTAATCTAATCGTCACTCATCCTCATTAGCCGAAAGTGGCAGAAGAGCGACTTAAAATAACAAAGAGGTACAAAAACAACTTTAACCCTCTAGTAATTTCTGATCAATAGATGCGTATTAGCTTTGATTGTTGACTCTTTAATGATAAGCTTACGATTATTATTGTTAATATGGATTGCCATCCATCAACAGAAGGACGGACCAATCGATCATTTAATTCATGACGTTTTTTTGGTATTTGTTGTCCCTCCGGATCAGCTTCGAAACCTAAGGAAATGATTAGATGTCTGTCTGAAGTTAGTGACAATGGTTCTTTAATTTTCCGTCGCTCTTTCAGCCGGCGCGGGAACCACCTTTATGGCAGTGATCCTCTGTTGCCGCGTTTACCTACGAAGGAACTCGTGGCCAAACAACGAATTAGGTCTACCGCTTGGGCAAGAAGCGGCAACTTCACAACGCCCTCTTCTCCGAAGCAGCCAGCCGGGAAACAGAATTTTGTCAAAATAACCCTTCTGCTCTGTGAATGAACACCGGTTCTAACAACGTTTCTACTTAATTGGACATTATCCATTGTTTTTCCTTTTGATTGAACATATATTCTATCTATATATTTCGAGACATTTCAAGAGATCACCTCTTCTCTCATCTTCAGGCGAACAATTTTTGCTATGTCTGTAGTGTGATTGGAACTATGACAGTCCATGATTTTGCTCCAAATCCGGTCCGCTAAGCAACCAGTCTTAGATGCCCATTCGAAATCGACAGCTATAGAGCAAAATATGTTTGAAGTGAAGAGTCTTATTGAATGAAACATAGCTCGACTCACCCTCACATTTGAATTTTTTTAGATAACTTGCTTGCACTTCGTATAGAAAGCACCACGAGACTGAAAATTCACACTATTTGTCATGGCAAATAGACCTTATTCCAGCTTCGCTGAAAGTTCGATGTAGTTGTCAGTCATTAAGTTCAACGCTCTCTGCGCGTGTGTTGTGATGGGTTACCGTGTTCCAATTTTGTTTTAATTCCATTTCATGCTCAAAAAGGCTACCCGAAGTGGGACCTACAGTTGAAAGTGGGATCCGAACCACTAGGCAGTTGTGTCTCCACCAGGAATCGAACCTGGGACTCCGTGATTATAGGGGGTTAACGCGTTCATGGCTTTACAGTTTCGTGAATTCAAGAGAAAAATGTGAAGAACTATCTTCTACACGGAGCTAACTGTGTGTATGTATGTAAAACTTTCTAGCACATCCATTTTCCTACCTTCATTTTATCATCATTACGTTGAATTTTGCACCAGTGATTTTTCACTACGTTCTAGGTCACGTCACTTTGAGTCGTAAAGTATTGTCTGTAATTCAGTTTTAGTATAGTTTGTAGCCTCTCACCCAAAAATTTTTAAGGTGGGAGAAGGGAGGGGGGAAAATAGTGCGAGTTCAATTGAGAATACGAAAATAGAGCGGAATGATTATATTGCTACAATATCTTCAGGAAAGTAAAGCGTAAAATTGAATTCTCCCTCTGAGTGAGTCCATGATATTGTTTATGTTTGAAGGTAATATATTAAACATGACTATCAGCATAACCGGACGCATATAATGAGATGATTTATTAGTGTTACCAGACTAAAGGTGTGGAGTGCGGCCTGTTGCCTCGTTCATTACGGAATTCCACATGTAAAAATTGATCAGCTCTTATTGCTAGTAACCATTATAGGCTTAGACCAAATTCTGGCGTTTATATTTCAATTCACTTCCTCAACAAATCCTTTCTCGATTGACTAGATTTTAAGCGGAGCGTCATTCAGTTGTTTGTGAGTGTTCTTTTTGCAGAAGCAACAGCAGCTCGCTCGCACACACAGTGCCCCGCCCACTCGACGAGACGCGTGGTCTGTGCAGTGCAGAACAATGACAGTGTTGCCTCTCTATTCGATCTTTGTATTCTCTTTTGCCTGCCACTACACACACATTTCAGACAATTCTTCCCATACAACAAATGGAAAAGCAATCAGGCAACTGTTAAATGGCTCTTTTCTAGATTTTCTATTAACACTTTCCACGGCCAAGATATGTTAACTTGGTTCTGTTTCGTATTCCCACAATTTAGCTTCGTGCAGTAGGGGTTTATATTGCAAGCTAAAAAAAAACAAAAACGTAGGCAGGTATTTTAAAATTCTAATTTTCATCCGTTTCATGATTGTGTGAAAGAATATGGTGGAAAAATACACTACTTGAGACAATATCACTAATAATAATTGGCCGCCGCTGTGCCCGAGCGTGGTAAGCCGTCGGCTTTTGATCTCGCTGCCGAAATTCCCGGGTTCGAGTCCCGGCCTGGGTATGATTGTTTATGAGTGTTCCTTCATGAATTTTATCATACACTAATCCTCATCGTTGCGACTAGCCAAAAGTAAAGTAAAAGAAGAGAAATATATTAGTAATAATAAAAATATGAATCTAGCTCCCCATGGTTCCTTTATGACTGTCCTTTTATCAATTCCATCGAGTCATCATTCATCCTCATTGTTGCGATTAGCCAATAAATGGTAGAGAAGCTGCGAAAAATAAGATGTAAAATAATAACAGAATTTTCTCCACAGAAGGAAAAATAAATGCTCCAGAAAACATGCAATACAGGAAAAGAGTGTCCTGTAATGTGAGTCTGTAAACCAAATGTAAATCACGAATGAAGAAGTTACGTGAAGGTTTCGTCTTCTACGAAGCAATACAAGCTTGGATGGCGTAGTGGTAGCGTCGACGCC
This sequence comes from Lepisma saccharinum, assembly GCF_977018435.1. Classification (NCBI taxonomy): domain Eukaryota; kingdom Metazoa; phylum Arthropoda; class Insecta; order Zygentoma; family Lepismatidae; genus Lepisma; species Lepisma saccharinum. The sequence goes on along the minus strand of NC_139258.1, from coordinate 38,205,006 downwards.
TTGTAATCAAGGGGTCCCGGTGGAGGCACAAAGTGGTTCGGATCCCACTTTAAACTGTAGGTCCAGTCCCGATTAGTCATACTGTTCATTGTGGACTTAAAACACCAAATCAACAGCCAACCAACCAATACGGGGTTGGAAACACTACGGTTATAGGTTTGGAAACACTGCTCCTCTCGGGAACTACTCTACCAGGCGAAACTAGACGATATAAAATACCGGGTTGCATAACCGTAAGGGAGGCGTTTCTTTCGAATTCCTCTGTACATTGTTATTATCGACAACGAAACAAAAACATTACGATAATTTAAAGGTATAGTATCTAATTTACGTATAATCCTCACACAAATAAATTCAGATAAAGGTAAAGTTCTCCATGCCACGAAGGCACATTTAGGGGATGTGGGGGTCTCGATCTAGTCTATTTCGGAGGTGATGTGATCAGCACCACGCTCCTGGCGCCTTTACCCCCAGGCTGGATGAGCCCCGGAGCCTCTTTATACGGGGACAAGGCCGGAAAAATTCCAACCTTGGATTACCCATCCCGGGTGAACCCGGTCTCCCGTGTAGCAGTCAGCCAGCTTACCGAGTAGACCACAGCAGTTTCCACATTGACAAAAATTTTAATTATATTAAAATTTGTATATTAACTATGGAAAACAGATCTTCAACTCTGCCTAGACTTTGAAGGATTTAATGCAAGAAAGACAGGAGAAATTTTGCAATGGAGGATATAAATTCCGCCTTTAAATTTGTTTCATTGCCATCTCCCCCCCCCCCTCTCTCTCTCTCTCTCTCTCTCTCTCTCTCTCTCTATCTCTCCCTCTATCTCAACTTTCTATTTTATTTAAAAAAATCTTGATTTCTTCTTAATAAGATGGCTACATAATATAGGTGTTGTCAACGATTGCAGTCATGACGTATAAAAGAACAAAATGATACTTGCTTGAGAAACAAGTTAATTGTGAAAAATTTAAGGGAATAGGCGAAACTGTAATGCACATGGTAATATGTATATTTTTTTGGCGTTTTGATGAAATGATTGTAACTGTATATACTACATCTGCACCAACAAGCATAAAATATTCGAATTTTTGATTGATAATATCAATTATTAAATAATATTTCGCTGTTGTGAAGCATTTGTTTTTCATTTTTATCCCCCTGCTCTATTGCAAATACTATTGTATTTACCCTAGCTAACCCCTGCCGTACGAGAAACGTACTTACCTGAGGGGGGAGCAAGCGCTTCCCTTTGAACCACCCCAGCCTACACCTATGCTTATCTTTATACATAGTGAATAAAAGTATTGAATATTACTCGTATCTTGAAACATATTGTACTTCAGGCTTTGTGTGAAATACATAAGCATTAATTTTTAATGTCATTTGATGGAAATTATTTCCTTATCACCCTGTATCTGAACAGCCCATCTTAATTTTTCATCAGGCATTAGTACACAGTCTGAGCTATCTACATATAAAATTCGGGTGAAATTGAAGGGGGCATTGTATGAAATTCGCTGTTGAAGTAAGTATTTTTTTAATACATATAGCTATACATAACATACATGGTTATTGACACACTCATTGAAACCTATTTAAATGAAGTTTACACTATTCTGAACAAAAGAAAACAAACTTGAAGGTTCTACGGTAAACCTGAGGGATGATACGATCATTTACAACCTAATGCGTGTCATTCAAAGTGGAGCCGCATGCGGCGTACACGGAGATTTTAAAAAGCGCGTAACTTCTGAGCGCCCTATTCTTACTCCTGACGCAGAAATCCACGGCTCTGAACACGAGAAAGCTGCATCACAGCCCTGACCTTCCATCACGTTCGGTGGTTTCACGATTCAAGAGCAGTCTGTGGTCGCAGCTGAAACGTTGGCTGTTCAGGAGTATTCGAGAGGCGAGTCGTGGCGGTTGTCTGTGGCGATGGGCGTCCCAATTGATAACTGCACCGAAAATGTTTGTTCTCTAATAGAGATTATTGGATATCCATAGTCACTAGGACATTTAAATTGTACCTATAAACTTCGTATTACTTCCACAGAACCTGCATATGTATAAATAAATATACGTATATGTAAGAATACCCTCACCTCCAGAAGGTGTAAGGTGTCAAATGGGATCTGAAGTCCGAACTACTGTGTAATGGGCCTGCACCGTGATTGAATCTTTTGGGAAGGCGCTCAACCTGTCTTCCACACAATACACCGTGGAAACCTCATTCTTGAAGGCTAACGAGGTTTATGCACTATTTTCTAGTGTCACAAACAATGGGGGGCTAGGGTAGTTGCCCCCCACTTTATGCCAATTTTGCATCAAGGGAAAGTAAACGGTTCTTGCCCCCCTCACTCAGTTTTGGAACCCAATCGCCGCCACTGGTAACAAACATAATAAAACTATAATTACTATATGTGGAAATATATTCGGGGAGTGATCCATACATTTTTTAACATGCCAATTTCGTTAAATGCATATACACACATACGTAATGCATTTAAGGAAATGGGCATGTTAAAAAATATATTGATCACCCCTGGAATATATGATTACTTCTGATTTACCTTATTTTTTCGGCCGATGAGTATTAAAGACTTGCAGTTTAACTGTTTCTAGCTCTTTAGTTAATCGCGACGGTAATGGTCCATTACATAAAATGCATGAAAACACAGGCAATGGCGAGAAGAGCAATAAACCTGTTCAACAATATTCAACAATATAGGCATACAATGAAACGAAGGAAAGGATTGTTAATAAAGATGGCTACTGGTATAACCTGACTAATAATACATAATATAGCTGTTCCCAAACATTCCAGGCCAGCTCTTGCTTATTCACATATGCAAACCCCACAACCACTTTACTTCCAATTACAATTCTCAACCACTCTTTTGATTTCCATTGGTGTCAGGTGATTGCTATCCTTGATTGAATCCTGAAGAGCACATTGTCTATGTCGAGCTTGCATTTCTTTTATTTTAATCAGTTTATTAGCTTATTTAGGCTAATCGAGACGGATATATCGATTACACACGAACCACAATCCGCAACACGCCTTTAAGAACTAGCTACAACACTTGGATCGACTTTCTCTAGCGGTTAGACGTTTAGACACAGTCATCATGTAGACAATTTATGTATAACACAGTGGTTTCAAAACGTTTTAGTTTCCCGGTGCCTTTAGTGTGTCAAGATTTTTCGCGACGTCCAAGTTAGAACATAGGCCTATCTCAGTTAGTGTGTGTATGTTGCTTGCCTTGATTTAAAAAATAAACACATATTTCAAATTCAGAAACATTTTACATGTAAAAAGTACAAAATAAGCACATATTTGAAACAATAATATTCATAACAATCACTGTCATTTCAGTGAAATAATTGGCGCAAACTATGGGAACCATTGGTTGAAGCCAATATTTTCAGTGAAATGATATGATTGTTCAAAATATGTGCTTATTTAGTACTTTTTACACACAAAATGTTTCTGAATTTGAAATATGAGTTATTTTTTTTTACTTAATGCAAGCAACCTAACCACACTAATTGAGCGTTGCAAGTGTTAGGTAGGCCTACATTCTGACTTGGGCGCCGCGGAAATGTCTTGAAACACTAAGGACGCCGTGAAACGAAAAAGTTTGGGAACCTCTGGTCTGACGTCACCTGTATCTATATATTTATTGGTCATCCGTTGATTTTATTTCCGTGTAAAGTTAACAATGACATGCTATTGCGTGATATATTTTTATGAAACTGGAAATTGAAAGACGCTTGGGAGAGAACTACAATGAGAGAAGTTAGACGCTGGTATTTAGGGTTGTTTTCCTTCCCACCTACTGGCAGCCATGGGTTTTATTTGAGTACCAGCTTCTATAGTAAGTTATTATTTTTAATATGTAGTTAATGTTACACTAATTATATATTAACGAATTGTGGAAATGTGAATCTGAAACAATTCATCTGTTAAATCGTAAGCCTTGCACTAAGTATTAGCACCGTCTAGTTCGCTGGCCTTTTTAACTCTCTTTACACTCTCGCGTTTGGTTGGTTATAAGGTGGAACACCGAGCTGTCTATTTTGTTGATTTGGTGTTATGTAGTGTCTGCGCCGTTTTCACTACGTTGTGTATTGTCACGTGGTGCGAGCTAAGCAATGATACGAACGTTCAAATCAGCAGACATGCATTTGATCAATCTACAGCGCTTGCGTACAACGTCTACGTCGTTAAACGCAATTCCCTTGTACCAACCTGGCACTTGCACCTGCAATACACCTGGTGCCAAAAAGTGTAGAGAACTGGACGGGGCTATCAAGCTTAACACCCACTGAGATGCGGAGAAACGCGGCAACAGACGCATTTCCGGCGTCACAGTGGGCGATAGCCTTTAATATTACCTGCAGACTTCTGGCACGGAAATTCCGCGCATTTCCCTGCAGTGGGCGTTACACCATTTGATTTCAATAGAAGCAGACAACAGAAGTTCTGTTGCCACGTTTCCCCGCGTCTCAATGGGCGTTAAGCTTTAAGCATTCTACTCGAAGAATGACCAATTCGAGGAAATGCAATCCTCCGAGTTAGGAAAGTTTACATAAAGCATCCACCCCCTGTTCCATTGCCATCTTATATCATACAAGTACCTTCCGCCAATCCCCAACACGCACCTGTACCAAGGCTGAAGCGAACATTCACCAACAACTTAACAGTATATACCCTCCAAGTCCTGATAAACCTATCTCGAACCATTGAAATTCTGATGCGGGAGTCGTTTTCCCCTTTCCAGGACCCTGTGGCCGAGTGGACGTCGATCTCCGTGGCGGAGTGGTTAGCAGAGCGCGCTACAACGCCAGGGATTCCGGGTTCGAGCCCCGGGTAAGGCATGGGTATTTGTGTTTGTCCAGATGATAAGAAACAAAGAAAATGTAACAATTGAAAAGTGTAAAAGTGAGAACAAGTGTGAATGGTGTAAGGGGTATTTCCTATTAATAATAATAAAAAAAGTGGTTAACACATCGCGCTGCGACACCAAGGGTCCCGAGTTCGAATCTCGCTCGGGCTTGGTTGTTTGTGAATGTACATTCATCAATTTCATCACTCATCCCCATCTTCGCAAATTAGCCAAGAGGCACAAAACGCGAAGTAAAATAAACTAAATCAATCAATCAATCAAACCCTTTCCAGAGATATTAGGGCTTGGAAGTTGATGACCTAAAAAATGTCAAAAAATGACCTCAAATAATTTTCGATCTCATAATGAAAGTTGAAATTTTTCATAAATTACAAGAGAGTAGTTGAATAATTTGATAAAATCCGCAGGCCCGTAGCCAGGCAGGGGCCGGGGAGGGGGGATAGAACTGCCGTCAGCCCCCCTGGCACTGCCATCAGCCCCCCTTTACATTAGGCAAACTTTTTTGCATAATTTGTTTGCAGTGAAGAGTGAAAAAGTAGACAACTCACAACTTTAAGGATAAATCCACAGAATATGAACAGTATCTATTACATTCGCTCATTTTGTTTATGAGCAGAAGTATCTGCAGGTATTTAGAATATTCTCTACACTTCAGAAAATTCTTTCATAGGGGAGCTTCTTTATCTGTACCTTCACTGTTCCTGTTGCAACCTCCCGTTTAGACAGAAATCTGTGACTTTGATGTCATCATGCAAGTTCCCTCCGCATCTGCGCCAAAGGTCAACAGCTCCCAAGTTTTGGAAAGGAAGGGGAGTTTAATTGCTTCGGCCGCGGGTGGAATATACTATCGGCACTGTGATTAAATATTGTGCGTTTTTTGTGTGTGATATAAATATCTGTATCATCTAAAATAGTATGGGGTGTGTAAGAGATAATATCAGTATCAGTGAATTAACACTTCAAGAGATGTTTTAAAAGATGTAGAAAAATGTTGTATTTGTGTAGTATATGATATTTATAAATGAATGAGCCGCCCCCCCCCACACACATAATTTACCTTCATTTAATATTTTTTTAAAAATGGACCTGGTTTACAAAGCCCCCCTGATAACCCGTGAGCCCCCCCTGGAGATCAATTCTAGCTACGAGCCCGAAAATCCGTTTGGTGGTTCAAACTACTGAAACAAAAGAATAAAAACAATTAAGTGCTAATATAATTTTCTTTATTTTTAGATCAAGGTTACATGAAATACTCCGCAAAGTTTTTGCCTGTATAAGTCATTCATCTTCTTTCAAAGTGGACCTCCCTTCCATACAGTAGTCGGCCAGCATCTGAAAATACGGTTGTTTCGCGTACATAAGTTATATATATATATACGGACAGATATCAAGTTTAGCATTGTTTTCAATGCTCAGAAAAAAGGATGACTTGTCATCAACTTCTGAGCTCTAGACATGATTTTGAGAGGACTTTGCCAGAGGCTTCCCTCGAGAGCGGTTGCTCAGTCGCTTCCATCTTCCGTAGGTTTTCTTTCGGCCACTCGGCCAGCCCCTGCCGACGCCTCCAGGGGGACAGAAGTCTTCGCGGCCCGAATTTGCAAGACACGAGGGGCATTGCGTAAATTCGGTGCGTACATTTGGAAGAAACATCTGGGGCACCAAAGGAAAAAAAACCCACTAAATATATTCTGAAATCAATGAAATGAACATTATAATCCACGCATCTTGCATAACCCATAATTATTTCGTATACATGCTCTCGCCTTTCACGCTTGTTGAGTTGATACATTGCGCAAAACAAAATTAAAAATGTTATGAGACCAGGCCATCTAATCGAACCGTAGCAAAAAGTACCAAAATTTCTTTAAAAGATTTTTTTAGTGTAGTTAATGGTAATCATACCCAAAATTATATATAAAAATAATATCGTAATAGCTACATTATAGAGGCATGTTCTGTCACACAATACCCGTGCTCACTGCAGTTACGTACAGTCACGGACACTTCTGAGTTGTAACAACTTCGTGGACTTTCAATAGGATTATTACAATCCAGAAATGTCCGTGACTGTACATAACCATGGGCGGAGTTTGAGCTTTTGCTTTGGGAGAGCCAGACTCTGGCAGAAGCATATGATGTACATGAGGGTCGTTGAATATCACCTAATTTATAAGGGGTCCGGAGACCTTCCCCCAGAAACTTAAAAACACTTAGTTCTAGGCCCTTTAGATTTGAAAATGTTAAATTTCCTGGCTTAAGTATACAAATATTAATTAGTATATTGATTGTCAGTTTTAAGAGAAGCAAAATAGTACGATTATTGCATTTTGCATTTCATTAATTTTTTATTGATACAATACTCGTATTACTTTAAAAAAAGTTACGGTACAATAGTAAGCTTCAGAAATTTTAAAAAAATTAAATTGAAAAGTTCTTGTGATGCCTCAGCAGTAACTGTTGATTCAACACAAAGTCATTTTACGTTTTTCTCTCTTCAAACTGTACACATCAATCAAATCGTCGGCACATGCCAACATGCCAAACGTCAAGATTTGCGATATGGCTTCATAACAAAAATGTAGTAACTGAACTTAATTATGTGTTATTTTTTTAGTCTTTTTTAGTCTCCGACGCGCTCAGAAGTGCATTGATGTTGGTGGTGGTATTTTTGAGAATCTGCTCTGACCTGCTATCATTTCTGTGGCCTCACCCCCCCCCCGCCCCCTCAAGAACTCCGCCTATATACATAACTATTTGCTCATAAGCAGTACAGTAAGCAGTGTTCCAATCAAGACAAGAGACTCAAGTTCGCATATAGTAAGGAAAAGGGATCATAACAAATTTCAAACATTTTACTAGTATAATCCTATTGCGAAACACTAATTTTCATGTATGTATTGTACATATGATACATATATATTTCACATATGTATAATACATTTAGCTCAATCAATGCTCTCGCTGTTCACCCCCCTCCCCCTTCTTTCTTTCAGTAGAGTCCCTGCTTCCGTTGGGGTCATTAATACAGCTCCATACGATTCGTTGCCGAGGGAAGACAGGCACCATATGCTTGTTCCTTCCAGTGAGGTATCATAACAGAGTTTGGACCTTCTTTTCTTTTGATCATTATATTTATTTACATTTTTTAAGCACCAAACCGTGAGCGGTCCACTACAGTTAATTAAATACAAGCAACTAACCAAATTAAATACCAATTAAATACATTGCCTCTGAAGTTTAAAAGCTGTCTTGTTGCTGGTAACATGAATTTACCTACACTCTTGACAGTCCAAGCCTTGCTTGGAGAAAGGAGGAGGAGTGTTGTCTGCTGATGCAGGGTGTTGTCGGCGTCTTCGTTCGCTTGTTACTATGATTCGAAAGGTTAGCTCGTTTGGCATATCTTATTTATTGCTCTTATGGTAGTGCCAAAGTTGGAAAGTCTCCCTGATTGATTGACTTGGTGTTTTAAGTCCACATTATGCACAGTAAGGCTAATCGGAACTGGACCTACAGTTATTTTAAAGTGGAATCCGAACCACTATCTGCTTTCACCGGGTATCGAACAGTCTCCCTGGTTATCTCTGTTACATTAGCAGGTGAGGAACCTTAAAGGACTCTTGGGGTACCAGAGCAAGATACTTCAACACTTTGGTTTGTTGCATTATGTGGGTTGTAAATTTAAAAGTGGCAACACTGTCAGGAAGAAGTGATAACACCGTGCATGTGATATTTGGGTGCCTTCCGAAAACGTCGCTCCTCACACCCCTTCACACCTTTGATAGGGATGAGGAAGGTAGTTCAGAAGGGCTAAGTCCCTTTCTTGTTCAGTTGTAATGTGCGGTGGATTCAAATGGACGGGGCAGGTTATACCGTTCTGGAGAGGAGTTCTCACATCCAGTATAACTTAACGTGTTGAGATTTACCTTGTGGTTTCGTTTGTGTTGGTGTCAACGAACAGATGCATTACCGAATCAATGGAGGACACACTTGATGTTAGACTTGAAACTTTCCTCTCGGCCTATCGACCAGGTGAGTTGTGGAAAATATTCCAAGCTTTCGAGAGCTAACGTCACTCTCATCTTCAGGGTAGAAGTGAAGATGAGAGTGACGTTAGCTCTCCAAAGCTTGTAATATTTTCCACCTGGTCGATAGCCCGAGAGAATCTATTCATCACAGTTGATGTTGTTAAGAAACCAGAGAGCTTATCGGTTGAGTAAGAAAGGTGATGGCGAGGAAGAGTGTGAATCTGTCACCCATACAAGATTGGTTGGTTGGTTGATTTGGTGTTTTAAGTCCACTTTGTGCACAGTAAGGCTAATCGGGACTGGCCCTGCAGCTTAAAGTGGGATTCGAACCTCTATGAGCCTCCACCAGGTATCGAACCCGGGACCCCTTGATTACAAGGCGACGACGCCATACAGGCGTTGAGAAGCACTAGCATAGGCAGGATTTTTTTTCGGAGGGGGCTGGAATTGTAAGAGTGGATATGGTTCTGGGTTCTGGGTAGGGGGATACACTTTAAAATTTTTGGTAATTACCATTTTTAACTTTCGTTTTAAAAGTCGTTCAAGCGACGTTAGACCTATCCAGACGCATCCAAAAGTCATCCTCCTTTTAACAATTTCATCTTGTCACCATTTCGCGATTAACAAAAAGTGGCAGAAAGGCGAAGTAAAGCAAATCAAATCAAAACAAAGCAAAAAATTGTTCAAAGACAAAAATGATGATCGGGAGTCACTTTAAGTGTATTTTAAACTTTGTTTTTTTCCCCAGAGTTCTTTATTGCTTTCATTAGAAAACTTTTATTTTCTGAAACTTTCGGGAGGGGCTGAAGTCCCATCAGCTCCCCTCTGTGTACGCCAGTGTCCAGAAGTGTCCATTTACATCACGTCTTCCTCCTGTGTGACATGCACACACCGATGCAACTGCAAACTCGTCCGGAGAGAGCGGGAACGGATGATGTGTGAATTGGTCTTCATAACTCGTGCAAACATTTCGTTGTTGGAACGTCTGAAGTGCAATGTCAGTAAACTCTTTGCCCGCTCGCCTCAAAGTGCCTAGAATGAATAGTTCAGTGAACTAACTGATTCTCCAACTATGCACTGGTTCATTACAAAGTAAGAACACACACATATACTTCTCACTTCCAGATCATTCTTCGTTGAGTGTGCTGGTCATTATCTGTCGCTTCTTATATACATCACCACCTGCCCGCCTAGTGGCTCTGCACCGTGGACTACGTCGGTACTAAGTTAGGCTCTAGAGTGGACATAACTTGCAACTTGAATATACTAAACTCCAGCTATCTACCACTCCTAGCGAATCCCAGAAGAACTGCCTGCTCAACAGGGCCGTGTCAAGGTTTGCGGAGGCCCCTGGGCAAAATGTTTTGTGGGGGTCCCCATTTTCTTATTATTTCTTACTAGGAGCTTTATTAGTTCAATATGTAAACCACCAATTTACAGCAGTTGAAATGGTAGACCTGAATTACGAACACGTCAGTACTCAACAATAACACGTAAGTGACACATTGTTGAAAAAAGTACTCAATGGCCGAAAGCCGAAAGGAAACAATCAACTCATTCCGCCGTCCGTTAGCTTATGTTAGTGCGGTTCAGAAAAGCGCTGTTTAAAGTTAGGTGTCCCGCAGTTCACTGATGCACCGAGAGAGAGTGCTAGTATCTCCACAATTTTTTCCCCTAGAAAAACTCGCAGCTCTAATACGATTTTATTAACGAAAGAAAGTTATATACTTCGTAGGATATTTATTATCTTAATCGTATCTGAGAATTGATTGTTTGAATAAGTGTGCCTTATTTCCACACCACAGCCAAATCAATCCATGGTATAAAGTATACTGAGCTTCAGATATCTACAAACAGATCGACTGAGAGCTGTGCTGCAATTGGATCCAGAAGTGTGTAGACATACGACAATATTGAAGTTTTTTTGATTTTTCAAATACAACTTCTTATGTAATTTTTCACAAGCATAGCCAGCTGGTTAAATTTTTCTTTTTGGTGGAGGCCCTTCACAGCTTCCTTTTGGTGGGGACCTCGGGGCAATTGCCCCAGTTGCCCATAGGCTAATCCGGCCCTGCTACTCAAACCTAACAGAAAGATTTGTGGTGTTATTTCTTGATAAAAGGATATCACATTGGATTAGAATCCAGAAAAAGATAACTGTCATACATAACCATGTTTAACAGAAATATATATTGACAAGACAAGATTCAATTTTGTGCTGACCTTGAACGGACTTACAACGTCTGGTACAGTCCTGTGTTATAATGATCCCATTACAAGTCAATGTTTCCGTTACAACTAATTTCTGTCCGTGACTGTACAACATGGCGTGGCAAATTTAAGGAATGTAAATCAGTTAGAACAACGGATATTATTGATGTCTGACACATTTTGGGTTGGGGTGGTAGGCACACTTGACTAGGATGATATTAGTTGATTTCAGAAGTCGCTGATGATGTGGTTTTACATCAGAAAATCTTCACCGAATGCTTCTCTCAGTATTTCCTGCCTTCCTAACGAGAGTGTACTAAGTCATTCCTCTTCTTGGGTGATTCTGATGTCAACTGTTGATGAGTGCTCGTTTATTTGATGACACTAACTACGTTATTACGTAAGCTAGTTTCCTGCGAAGATGTTTAGGGTACTAAACGCTGCAGAAATTCCTCCATTGATTCGCCTTTAAGGGCATGTTTGAAAGAAGCAGCATATTTTACACAAAACTAGATTTTATCTACAATAACAATTTATTGGTGTTATTTACAGATGTACTGTGAGGTCTCTCCTCACGAATACCCGGGTTCGATACCTGGTGGAGGCACAAAGTGGTTCGGATCCCACTTTAAACTGTAGGTCCAGTCCCGATTAGCCTTACTGTGCATAAAGTGGACTTAAAACACTAACTCAATCAATCAATCAATCAATCTCCTCACGGATACTTCTAAATAACGGTCATTTTTAAATCGCCGGCAGAAATGCATGTGTTTATATGGATACATTATCTCTTAACAACGGACGGCCACAGAAAATGAAACAAATTCAAAACATCAGATTAACGGACAACGTGGGGGGACAAGGAACAATGGCAGTGCTAATATTTGGAGTTAACAGTATTATGATAATGAGCAAAATGTCTATAGTTGTAAAGATTTAGTGGCAATCAGACGTACTTCCACATTATTTCCCTCTCTTTTTCTTGTGAAATTCGTTGTATACGTGCGTTACAGTGACACAGAAACGTAAACGATTAAATTCAAATAAAAATGTCGTAATGATCAATTTGTACGAGAACGGGAAACTTAGTGACATTGTCGTACTGCTTGCTGTCGCAAAAACTCAGATCAGTGACATTTGCAGAAACAAAAAAAGGTACCTTTAAATCGTGGAATGAAAGTGTAAACGGCGCTGGTAAACGTTTCTTATCCACCACACCTGACTTGAAAGTTAGCTGTTTAATTTTTTAGTGCTTTTCGTCGTTGCGCGTAACAACATTACTCTTCGTGAAAAAGAACTATAAATCGCACCAATAATTAAGGTTAAACACATAAAGAACATGTTACAGTATTGCAAAAATCGAGTTTTATACAATTCTAAGCTTTTTTCCGAAAGCGGACAGTTCTCAAGAGCGGACATTTTTACGTTCCCATCGATGTATTTCTATAGAAACGGGAAAAGGTGAGACTTTCCTTTGAAATTGGAAATATGTGGTGAAAATGCAAGTACAAAGTGGCGCAAAAAGAATGCATGTTTTTGGAATAAGTGTAACGTCTTTGATTTTCAAGATACAAACGTTTTATTAACACCAAAACCATCGGTAAGAAATGCAGTTTGGATAGGTATACAGTGATGATTTAAGTATGGAAGATGATATCGGAAAGATGACGTAATTGTTGCTGTACACAGCCTTCCTAAAAATCCCGAACGAACCTTAGTTTAAAATTTTACCATAAATACTGTTACAATTGTAAAGTATCTTTCTAATGTTTCACACCTTTATATAATAAAAAAGGTGCGCACTAAACATTTGGGATAATTTGAAGTTCACAATTCAAAATCCTCAAAGGAGAGGCTTCGGATGCGTGTACAGCAACAATTACGTCATCTTTCCGATATCATCTTCCATATTTAAATCATCACTGTATACCTATCCAAACTGCATTTCTTATCGATGGTTTTGATGTTAATAAAACGTTTGTATCTTGAAAATCAAAGACATTACACTTATTCCAAAAACATGCATTCTTTTTGCGCCACTTTGTACAAGGTTTAGTAATCCTGTTGCATTTTCATTTCACGATCCGTCAGATGATAATTAAACTATCTGTAGAGTACTTTTTCCGGAGATAATATACGGTACCTGTATTTAGAGGTAAAATAAAAATTAATACTCTATTGCAGGGATTCCAAACCTTTTTCGTTTCGCAGCGCCCTTAGTTTCAAGATTTTTCCGCGGTGCCCAAGTTAGTGTGGTTAGGTTGCTTCCCTTAAGTTAAAAAATAAACAAAACACATATTTCAAATTCAGAAACATTTTACGTGTGAAAGGTACTTGGAATAAGTGTCATTTCAGTGAAAATTCTGGAACATTTCGCGGTGCCCAAGGCGCAAAATATGTGCAGACATACAGCCAAGGGCAAAGATAATAGTAGGCAAATTTTCCATCACTAATTTCATTCTTTTCTTAATCTACTTCCTGTATGTTCTAAAATGCTAAATTTTGCTGATGTGAAACAGATCATAGTTTGTATGGTCCACATTGTGGAACACAGACTGAATGAAAATGGCGATGGAATGGGCAATTGACAAACTATTTATTTTGCCTTGGGTGTACTATCGTGTAAGAACATGGTCGCTTGTGTCACCACAGACTTATAAAGACTATTGGAACCTTTTGATTCAAAAAGAGAAAACAATACAACATTTATGTTTGTATGATGCATTTTTCTGATTTTTCTGCATCTGTGTGCCACTCTTTGCTTGTTCACAGAGCTTGTTGGCGCTTTAACCGGACGGAGTCGTAACTAAGAAATGTTTACACTTGATTACACTTTGAGAGAAGTAGGTCGGCACGTTAATATCCTTCTCTTTGAAGTTTTTATGAATCGGTTTGGGTGAAAGAGGGTGTTGAAGGTTTCTTTATTCTCTAACAAACACGCCTTTCATTCGACTGTTTCTTTCTATTGTGAAAGTTTTAAAAACTTCCAATTTTCTTGAGGAGTTACATGCTTTGTGACAAGAATTGCAGAATACGACTATTCTGTAATTCTACTATTTTCCATAAGAAACCGTTTATGCTGCGTCCATTGCCTTTTGAAAAGGTAACATATTATACATTTCGTATCATGAGCATCTAGCTATGTCACCCATGCTGTTTTGTTAAGAAGCTTGAATTGCGTATGCTCAACGTGTCATTCGTGATTAGCGTATCGTACCTTCAGTTACCTGGAAACTGTAACAACTCTCGGTACTGGGATCGATTTCCTGGGGTATGTAAGCTCGATCCTATTTATACATTAATACTACATAATGGTGAGCCTCCGTAGCCTCAGCTACGAGAGGTGAAAACATAACTTTAAATGAACTTTAAAGAACTCGCACCTTCAAATGCATTTTACATCGTCAAGATTGGACCCGGAACATATTTGAATATGAAAGTAAGATTCTTACACGTCTCAGCAATAAATGTGAATCTTCCCTACACCTCCTTCACCAACGTCTCCCGATCGAATATCCCCGAATCCTCTTCCCCCCAAATCTTTATTTTCCTCTCTTTCCACCTAACAATTCCAGTTATGCAGGGATGCGTTTCGAAAGTCTTTACGAAACTAACGTATTCAACGAAAATAACTGAGCTCGTGAATTTGGTGAAACCAGTTATTTTACAGACTTATGGGACACTCTAGGCGAAAGCGCAGGCGCAGCGTATTGTTTAGAGAAAGTTTCCACATGGCGTCCAGCGGAAGGAATGTCCTTACGGCAAAAATAAACTGTACTGTGGACACTGTTACTCATTTTTATCACATTCTAAGAACGGTTAAGGCATGCTGCTTCATGTTGCTTCATATCGCTATCTGTTAAAATTATAATAAATTTTCCGAACTAGTGCAGTTTGAATTAATCAGCACGCGCGATGTCTGAAAGCAGCAGACGATTCTCACCGAACAAACCAGCCTCCTGGCCCGTGCGTTTGGTGAATCTCGTTCTTGCACGAAACCGAATGCGACTTTTGGGACAGCATAATGAAACTCATGGAACGCACGGAAGCACTTATGGGACAGCCAGTTACCATAACTCGTTTAACGCGTTAAACTCGTGCGACTTTCGGAACGGGCCCCAGGTGTCATCCTTCCTACTCGCCCATTTCCTGCTTCTCCTCCTCAGTAAATCCAACTCGGCAATCTAACATAAGCATTCCATGAATATTTCTTGACTGGACTTCTTGCTAACTGTCTGAGAGTAATGACATATTTTATATTATTAAATTCCACCTTCTTCATTTTTAATGATTATCATTCCTTTCTTTTTATACATAATTATCATCTCTTTACGTTAGCGTGTTATTAATAGGCTGATGACTGAAAATAGGCATAGAAAACGGCTCTATGAATGACAATAAAATTAATGAACTTGACAGAGAAGACAAGCAGAATATATTATATATAAGATTCTTCATCATTTTCTCGTTTTTAGAACACCGGAATAGGTAAAAAGAGTTCATGCTTTCGAGCATTTCGATCAGAAATTATGTTAAACGGATTTTAAATTTAAAGCCTACATGTTCTGGCTAATGAACAAAGAGGCATTTTAGGACGAGTCAAGATCATGCTCTCGATGACTCACAAAATATCAATTAAAACTTATCTCATTGTGGGAAAAAGTTGAATATTTAATTTTAATGTTACATCTATTTCAACACACAGAATGGGATCTTTACATAAAACTTCTCTAATGAATTTAGATGTAAGAAGAAGGGGTTAAGGCTTTATTTTTTCTTTCAGTAATTGATGTGGTATACTCTGATTGTTGGTTTAAGATGCATGCATTTTCCCACCGCTGTGGAGCACTCTTATTGGCTATTACCAACAGATACGCAATTTACACACCATTCAATAGCACTCACCCACTCACTCTCGAGCCTTCTTAAACGCGAAGATTAATGGCTGCAGCAACACAAGCCTTCCATCTGTCCCTATCCTGAGCAACATCAATCCAATCTTTTCCATCCTTACCGATTTCCTTCAGGTCCATCTCAACGCTATCCTTCCATCTTCGTCTTGGCCTTCCTACAGGTCTCTTACCATCAGGTTTCCCAAAAATAATCCTGTAAACTCCTCTTTCCTCTCCCATTCGTGACACATGGCTTGACCAGCCAAGTTTTTTTGATTTAATCATTCTAATAATATCTGGACATGAATACAAATTATGCAGTTCTAAATTATGTAACCTTCTCCACTTACCTGTCTCCTCATCTGTTTTAGGTCTAAATATTTGTCTAAGGATTTCATTTTCAAATGTAATCGCACTAAGATATAAAATTGATGGGCATTAGCGACAGGAAAAATAAAAAAAAATGGAATCGAATCACAATATACTTATTGGAACAATTTTTCAGTCATTCTGGGTGCTCGAAAGTTATATTTGGAATAGGCAAAAGTAGGCAGAGCTAGTGTATTCATTTCAGAAATGGTCTCGATCGAATTTTGAAAAATCTAAGTTTTCTCTCTCTGCAAAAGAAAGTCAACATTATTATTACTTTCACGTTTCTTCTTCAGGCCTCGATTTGTAGTTTCTTCTGCAACATTAATTTCTTTGGCCACGCGTTTTTCATACGATATTGCTTAATGAGACAGCCACCTCAATGTCACTGCTGTGTTACGAGACCACTTTAAATGCCATCCGCGTGAGAACCCATTACATAATGTAAAAGACAACCATGTTGGAGAACAGAATAACACGACTGCCCTTTCCATATTCGGTACAAGAAACTTAAAATATTCCATGTTTCAGGATTCTTATGTCTCTGAAGTTGATTGATTCTATGGCTGTGTTGGAATCCTATCAACTTACCTATTGCCACGACAATGAGGTTAAGAGGCATATAAATATATGTCCCAAGTGTTACACCTTATCTTTGCTTTCTTATTGTTCCGAGTATTATATGTGTACTGAGTTTCATAGCAGTCGGTAGATTATAATTTTGTTCAGCGGCATAACTATCTATCACCCCTGCATGACCGCGTCTACGAGTAGGGGGAGTGGCCTCCGCCCGTTACCAGAAAATATGATTTTATCAACATTTTCCAGTATATTTTACTACATTACTATGAATTTTGAGTAATCGTTTTTGTTTCATTTGTTTCGTTTATGAAAAGTTAACAACATGTGCATACGTACGTACTACTACAGAAGTTCTGAAATATCGTGAACACAATTGTTATTAATATGTATTATTTTATTACAGCTACACTTCTTAAGAATCTGGAAATGGGGAGGTCAGGACAAACTGATCAAAATTTGAGTTTGTTTGTTTGGTAGTTTGAGTTGGTCCACTTTATGCACAGAGACTCTATTCGGGACTGAACCTACAGTATAAAATGGGATCCGAACCACTATGCACCTCCACCAGGTATCGAATCCCTTGATTACAAGGTGACGCCATGATGTTGTTGAAAGGAAAATGGAATTCTGAAGACTACAAAGAAGAAAGTCAAAGTGCACATTGTTACTAAGATATTCTTACATGAAGCGAAGGGCGCCCGAAGAGGGGACCGGGGGGCACTTGCCGTCCCTGCGATATCTGCAAATACTTCATATAATTGGAATGGTGAAATTTTAGCGTGAAAACAAGGGTAGGGTGCCGTGAAAGACAGCAGATTAAGTACCTATGCAAATTATCTTAGTGCTGAGGATGCTTTATGTGAATTTTCTTAGTTGGGGGGAAAGCATGACCCCATGTTCCCTCTACTTTGAGCAGTGCTGCTGCCCCCCTGAGGAAAAACACTGGGAACGGCCTTCCATGAAGCAAAGAGAAATAACGTACCATCAACGTATTGACCTCTTTTTTAATAAATAAACAACCTCCTCTTGTTACTTTGAATCTATGACGGTAGCCATGTTCTTTCTCAATTGTAAAATATCTTTGTAACGTTTCACGCCTTTATACAGGGTGTATGATAAATAATAGCGCAAACTGACACAGTTGAAAGTACACGATACTAGAAGCAAAAAAGTCTCGGTAAACATGGGTCTGCAAATGAGCCGTTTTCGAGATAATTGCGAATGTGTGGTTACAAGCCGCCACTTACTTCATTGTTTGTAAACGTTGTCCTAGTTGGTAAAATGCTAATAACAAGGTAAGAAAAGTCATTGGAGATCTCATTGCTTTTATTGAACATTTTACTTACTTTAACAAACGTTAGTATGTTACATGTTACAATTACTGTACAGTCATGGAAAAAAGTTCTTCCCCATAAGGCTTTAATAGGAGCAAGTAATGCAGGAGGGTAGGCAACACATATTGCACCCTTCGATGATCGGGTGATTTTGCCTGTCTTAACACCGAGAAATGTGTTCCACGCGAAGGTCAACATGACAGGAAAGCAAAGAGGGTCACGTGACTATTGGTTACGTGGAGTGTTGTGCTTCTCCACGTCCCCAGTTCTTGATCCACATTGCAGAAAAAGTAGAGCTGCATGCAATATATGAAAATAGGTTGTTTTCAACTATACGCTTAATTATGATTTTCCCAATTGTAAATCTATCAGACGTGTCTCCCGATTTAGTCGGGACAGTCTTTTACTTTGAATTCCTGTTTGTCATAGGCGTAACTTGACGGGAGCAGAAAGGGCATTTGTAACCCCCCCCAAAAAAATCAGGTTTCTTAAAGCTGCTAAAACAGGAATTAAATACTATGATTTGACGCGTCCAAAAAAAGTATTATATTGAAAGATTTTTCCCAAATACGTAGATAGAAATTTAATACTTTGAAAGTGTCTCAGATTTGTTTATTGTCACAACTTAGTGTGGCACAGGTCTACTACAAAAGTGGAATTTCGTAACAGAAATATGAACCCACTCCTTTTATTTCGTAGCCGATTTCATCTTGAAACTGAAATTAAGAATATTAGTTAATAATGTCATTGGTAAACAATAAAAAAATGTGTTAGACCCAATTCTTTAATACCTTATCATAATCTTTATCGCAAGTTGAAATTTTGTTGTAAGTCCACTGTATGCAAAAAAAAAAAAAAAGGTAAAGTTCTCACCTGTGCTTGGCGCTACGCCATGAAGGTGTATAGGGGGTGTGGGGGTAACGCCCCACACTTTCTTGATTCGTTCGTGAGTGGGAGTGATGTGATCAGCATCACGCCGCCCCACACTTTCTTGATTCGTTCGTGAGTGGGGGTGATGTGATCAGCATCACGCCGCCCCACACTTTCTTGATTCGTTCGTGAGTGGGGGTGATGTGATCAGCATCACGCCCCTGACCGCCTTTACCACCAGGGTTTCCCCCAGGTACCCATGTCATTCGACGCTGGGTGGGCGCTGGGGCCGCTTCCAACGTTAGAAAAGTTCCCGGGCTTGAACCGGCCGGGAATCGAACCCGGGACCTATAGCATGGTAGTCAGACGCGTTACCGACTGAGTCACCGGCACAGATAGACTAATCTGAAGTGCATACAGTTTAAAGTGGGATCCGAACCACTATGTGCGATCACCTGGTATCGTACCCCAGACCCCTTGATTACAAGGCCTTACCACTACGCCATCAGTGAGGCGCACACAATCTTTGTATTTTGACCTTTTTAAACCTATATGTATCATATAAGAGGTTGTTTAACGTTGCTATGCCTCTATGGATTATATTTAGCCAGTATTCGAGCACATAGCGTCAGGTTTCATAGAATATAAGCTTCTCTTCCATGTTTATGGTTTCCTGTCTGCAGTAGAAAAACTGGCAGGTTCCCATAGCTTTTCTTTCAATAGTCTTCCAATGGTTGCATATCATATCACTCAAATTTGATTCATTCGTTTCGAACACAATCCCCGATGGCGCAGTGGGATCGTGGGCGCCTTGTAATTAAGGGATCCCGGGTTCGATACTCGGTGGAGGAACATAGTGGTTCGGATCCCCCTTTAAATTATAGGTCCATTCACGATTAGCCTAACAGGACATAAAGTGGACTTAAGACACCAAATCAAGCAACCAACAAAATCCCGTTATTGTCCAGATTATCGAATCCAGAACCTTGGTCGCGAATAACATAAGCAGGAAGACAACGTGAAATAACCGAACAGAAACAGAACCTAAAACCTACATCGGATAGATTGGATTAATTCGACGATACAGCACGGGTTTTGAAATGAAAAAGAATACGAAAGTTGAAGGACCTCTATACGCACCCACTTTTCCTCCACTCAATGGGGAAGATATCCTTCTAGCTGAGAAACCTTTACGTAGGAGTGCCCTGAGGGAACTTCAAGGCCACGACGATAAATTTCATTGACGGGACCAAAACATACGGCTGATAGCTGTGTTCCTCCTTATTTCGTACGCCATTGATAACTGGAACACGTGACCTCGTCTTTGGTAGAGCAGAAGCCTGCTTGCTTGCCACCACCCTTTAGTTCAGTGACCTTCGCCCGTAGTCAGCAAGAGTGAATGACTCACCATATACTTGTCTGTGAGGCTACACAAGAATAGATATTTCATTAGTGGCTGTAAGTATTGTTTCATCTGCAGTTATATCAGTTACCATTTCAATAGTTTCCTTCCTAATGGTTACTTTAGTGATAAACATGTAAATTAGTTCTCGAGAGTGAACGTTTTATCTATTTGAACGGGGGATTTTTATACAGCCTGCATGTATTATTTTTTCCTGAAACAAGAAGTAATTCGAAGACGCAAAAAGAGTTGTATAAGAGTAGTTAACAAAAGGGAAAAAGAAGAAGAAATCGAAAATGTAAATGCTGAAATAAATTATGGTAGAGATCGAGTGAATAACATTTTGTCATGGGGCCTCCTCGATGGCGTAGTGATAACGTCGTCGCCTTGTAATCAGTGGATCCCGGGTTTGATACACGGTGGATGCACATAGTGGTTAGTATCCCACTTTAAACTGAAGGTCGAGTCCAGATTAGCATATCTGTGCACCAAACCAAAACTAAGAAAGAAATTGTCACAGTGTAAGAAAATTTCATGTTCAACCACATACGAAACACAAGGGAATAATATATTGCAGTTTGGAGTTCACATCTGTAGCATCTAACCAGCACAATTATGAATCGCAACATATCGTATCAGATCGATTTTTATTATACATGTATGATAATATAAGAGAAGTAGAGGAAAGAGAAAACCAAGCGAAACACGGACGCCTTCTCCAGAATTTCAAATCTCGTTACATAAGGTTCTGGGTTGGAGTCCCGAACAGGCATGACTTTCTTGTTCTTGCCCTTTTATCTGCTTCATTTCATCATAATTCATCGTTATGGTTTACCTGCAGGGGAAGAATACTGGCAATAATTGCCAATACAAAGCCAATGACAAACAGAACAACTCGATTACGGAGGTGCCAAGAAGAAACGAGACTTGACAGTTTCTCCGTCTCTCGGTTTGTCGAATTGAAAATTGCTCTCCCGTTCTCGGTCTCGATTAGTTAAATATAGAAATCGAAAATGTATGTGAATGAATATACATGTATTTTATATATTCCGGTTTTGTAGGAGATTTCGTGAGAGATGAAATAAGTACTCTTCCATCGTATTTATTTTTATAATTTTTATTCCCTGTTCGATGATCGCGACGATAAGGACGAGTGACCATTACATGAAATTGATGACGAAATAGTCAAACACCCCCGACAAGGACGGTACTCAAATCCGGGAACTTTGGCGACGATATCGAATGTCAATCACTTAATGAGCTTGACCACCGAGCCTGCTTAATGTTGTTTCTGTCAGGTAATTCGTAATAATATCCCACATTCACTATCATTTGCATTTGCTTCATAATTTATCTTATTGTTGTGATTAACCTGAATTCAAAGAATTAGTTGAAAGGCAAAAATGCAAGATTGAATATGTCTGATGTTACTTCGTGCCGAATAATATGACGTGGTATTATGATATGAATTTATTAATCATATAATATGCCTATTCATTCCATTGATTGATCCCAATTGAGCACACAAAATATGGTATAATGTCCACTCCATGGAGGAGTGGTTAGCACAGCGCGCTACGATGCCATGGGTCCCTGGTTAGAATCTCGACTTGGGCGTGGGTGTCCTTGGTAAGTGTCCCTTCATCAATTTCATCATAGCATCACTCATCTTCATCGTCGCTATTTGCCAAAAGTGAAAGAATAGCAAATCAAAATAAAAAACATCCAATCAAATCGAACATCTCTACCGATTTAATTCTATACGGTACCGAATTCCCACTTTATTACTGCATCTTAAGTCATTTTACAGCATCTCAATTGTTTTCCGATTCGAAAACATTTGGAATGTTGTTTTGTGCAGTTGATTGTGCATTGTTTCGTTGTTTGGATTGTTTAATTAACGTCGCATTAATTAGTTTTAGACCAATCGTGACGGGGGAAGCAAGAGCACAAAGAAAGCAAAAAAGACAAGGAAGAGACCACGGCTTTCTTTAAAGATAGCATCCCGTGAATACAACTCAAGTGACTGCAGAATATTATGAATAAAATTTATTTCGCTTTTTCCTTTTATTTCTGTTTCAGTTATTTTACTTCGCTTTTCTTCTACCACTCGCGTTACTCGTGTCGGTGAGGAAGAATTATAAACTGAAATGGACGATGGTACAAAAAAATATATGCCTCTCCCACGGTTCGAAACTGTCAGTACAAAATATTGTCTTATTTTTAAAATTTACGGGCAAATATGGTTTGTCACGTAGCAATTTTCGCTTATCTCTTTCTCAAGGGGTTCCATTGCCTCTCTGATGTCGTAGTGGTAACGTCCTCGTCATGTAATGAAAGGCTTCCGAATTCAATACCAAATAGAGAGGCATTTGGTTCGGATCCCATTTTAATCTGTAGGTCCAGTGCATGAACTGGACTTAAACAATTAACGTGTGGCATGTGGTCTGTGATGAGAACCATCATTTCAGCGAACCTCTTGACAATGACTCTAATATCACTTGAAAGAATAGTATTTCTTTACGAGTAGGTCTTGTCAAGAAACCAGTTCCTGAAATTTTCTTCTGGAGGCATCGTAGCACCCAGCTGTTTGTTGTGGCTGGGGCACGAGTCATGTGACTCATGCTATCAAAGCTCAATCCTTCCCGAGAACTCAGAATCACCAGGCAAACTTAAGCGAATATTTTGTTATTTGGGTTGCATAAACCACAGGCTTTAAGACGTTACGAAATTCTACGTCCCGTGGCCCAGGTATTTTTTTCTAAGACTGTACACTCGTACCTGTTAAAGGAGGTGTTGAAAGTGTCGCCCTTGCATCTGGATGCAATACTGTATAGCAATGAGTGACGGCTTCTAACCACACATTCGCACACATTATTATCATTTTACCAACTTGGACGACGTTTACAAACAATGAAGTCAGTGGCGGCTTGTAACCACACATTCGCAATTATCTCGAAAACGGTTCGTTTGCAGACCCATGTTTACTGAGACTTTTTTGCTTCTATTATCGTGTACTTTCAACTGTGTCAGTTTGAGCTATTACTTATGATGCACCCTGTATAATAAAAAAAAAGTGCGCACTAAGCATTTGAGATAATTTGAAGTTTAAAAATTCATTGCCTTGCAACGAGTTCATTGAATCTAGCTGTAGAAAATAAAAACAGGTTTATGCAACATACTCTTAAATGAATGGCCACCATTGGTTACGGATTTGAACGGGTATATTTCATGTATCTTTAAAGAAAGACACCCATTGTTTAAGGCTTTTTTTTTCTTTTTACTTCTGTCCACTGCTTGTTCCCCATTGACAAGCTTCGTGGCTGTTGCGAATAAAACTGTTTTGTATTTTGCATGAACTCGTTGAATTCCTCTGGAATCTATTATTTAGCATTTGCATAGTTAAAGCGCTGTGTTCTTTGTGGCTTAGGAGCAAATGGGCATTGCACAGTGAAATATAATATATGTTTGTGTGAGCCTGAAAGCGGTTTTGCTATTCTTGATTTATTATATTCATAATGTTAACAACTGAGTCTTATTATCAATTTGATCTCATTAGGAAGTGAGGTTCATAAAAATAATATTTAATAAAGAACCTCCCCACACCATCTGGGGCATGGTTGAAGTGGCAACTCCGGTGACGTATAATGGACGAAAGTGCAAGTGAATTGCTTTCTCTTACTCAAGTTTCATCTGATAGGAAGTTTCCTGTGAGAAGAAAGTTAACTTTTCACATGTTTTCACACAATTAGCATTGCTTTGCTAAAATATTTCCAGCATTTCTTTATGTAGATTTTGAAATGGAACCTGAATTAAAGTCAGATGGATTGTGTGACTAGTAAATGGTATGCGAATTAACGGGGGGGGGGGTGCCTGGGATTTCCCCCCACAACAATTTTATTCCCCGGCAGAAGAAAAATTTTGTAATCCCTTCCAGGGGTGTTTTTTATCCTCGCCAAAGAAAATTAAATTCAAAGCATATTAAACCGTTTCTTAGCTATGGAACAAACATCACTGAAAATTATTCCGGCAAATAGTTAATTAACCTTTAAAACAATTGCATTCTATGTACTTCGCATCTGAAGTTGTATTTTTAAACAGCTCATTGTTTATTGTCTTCGGGTGCAGAGGTTTTACAAAAAACTCCCAGAAAAACGCCGTTGCTCTGGCTATTGTCAAATAAACTACTTGAACGCCTACCGCCACGGCAAGAGCTGATTTCGTCAGCTGTATTCGTTTCGAGGTACGTAGATCACATTTCTCGCTGTTGCTAGTTCAATAGCTCTTTAGGTATTTGGGTTTGCGTTTTCAATGCAAAAATACTGTTTATAAATTACATGTGTTGTCATAAGATTTAATGTCCTAGGTACTTAGTACTGGAGGCATTAGTAGAGATTACTGGCTAGTAACATATAGACCTTTGCATACCTTTAAGAAAAACTATCCCCCCTCGCCCGGAAATGAAATCACAAATACGGCATTGTGTGAGCACACCCTCAAAAGCAAAAAGCTTAACCTTTTCTTTACCAGCTATCTATAAATAGATACCTCTAGGTATACCCCTTGTTTACCAGCTATCTATATATAGATACCTCGACAAGGTTGTAGTTTTTACCTCATAATGTCGCTATTTGTCGCTGGAATTGCGATTTTCTTCTTTTATATTATTGTTAACATACATGCTGCGCCGTAAAGACTCCTTCCCCATAAAAGGGGGGGGATGCCGGAAAAATGGCGGCTTCCTTTGAAACTGAATCAGTGGCGCATAGACATGTCTTTTGGGGATTACAAGTTGTGTTCTATTACTCGTATGATAATAGTGCAATTATTTTCTTGTTCCAGACATGCCAGCTATCATTTCCATGTGTATTTTGACAATATCCTCTACTTTGTTGTCCAGTGGCGTAGGGGTGAAGGGGCATTTTTCTTCAGAAATTTTCAAATTTTCCGGATCCTCCCCTCGCCCCACATCCATACATACACTCAATGTACATACATTGTATGTAGTCTGAATGTATGGTTCATTCCGCGTATAACGATATATCATTCGTCTGTCTGGGACAATTAGCCTCCGATCTACAGTCATCTAAATGAAACTCTGCATTTTGCTTAAAATTGGTCCGGTAGACAAGAAGCTTATCTGGCAAAATGGGCTTGGTAAACAAAAGGTTAATTCTCGCACGGCTCCCAATATTTGGATTTGCATTAAACAATTTAATTTTCTGAACAAAATATCGAATTTCTTTCTCGTACAGTCTACGGGAATTTCTGGCTTCCTGCCATACAACTTGCACTTTCACTCTGACACAGTTTCCACGTGTTTCTCTGCGTCGGGATTATGCATGTACGTCCTGTAAGAAGTCTTCTCCAAAGAAGGAGCAGATGATATGTGGCGAATGGTTGCTAACATACATTATTTCCAAGGCCTGCGAGCAACATGCAATTCTCTGCATACCAAGTTGCAGAATGATAGCTTCCCTCCGAGGAAAACTGTAATCTTGCGGATCTTCGTATAGAAGCCCGAATTTATCAGTCACGTAACATTGATGCCTTGGAAATTGAGCCAAATGATAGCCTACATGTTTTGATACGTAGGCCTAGTATTATGTAACTTATGGGGGGTGGGGTCCTGGCTGGCGAAATAGAGAAGCATTGTAAGCGATAACCACGGGTTTGATTCCGGTGGAGATATGCTGCAAACTTGTTTGGGTCCCACTGTACATTAGTACATTATTTACTGTATAAAGATAAAAATCTATTTTTGATTTTCATTTTTCTTATTTTGCGTTGACTTTCTAGATGAATACATAAATTTGATGAAGGGAGAGTCACTGGTGAACACGTGTTCCAAACGTGACTTCAAAGGTTCCCTCACTCGGCCATTTCCATTACATTCCACATGCTGGGCTTTTCATGCCAGAGCTGTCATTCCAGCCTTGACAGGACTCGTCACACACGGGTCAGGGATTGTCGTTCGCTGCTGCAGGCGCTATTCACCGGAAGGAAGTTGTTCGCGCTGACGCCATACTTTAAACACAACTACTTCCGATAAAATTTTGTACATTGTAGTATTCTTGAACAATTCACACAGATGCCAGATATCTCTGGAGGAAGCGAACGAAAACAAATTTCTGCGCAAGTAGTGACACGAGACGGCTCCACCAATGAACACGTGCAGTTACCAGCCTTCCCAGCAGAGTGTACTCGCCACTATGCTGACTCGATTTCCCGCCCTTCTCTTCCGCTATGCGCGGTTTCCTCCAGAGATATCTGAAACAGGGTATAATATACCACCGTGAAGGTCCAACAAACCCCACACGTGTGGATTAAATATTACAATAGCACTGCATATTGGTGGATCTGTGGGTCGAACTGACCCATCATAGAGGTGAGGAGATTACTGCTGGTACTACTTCTATAGTTCTTGTTTAGTCTTACGGCGGAGGGTCTACATGCTGGCAAGGGAAGTGGGGAGCGGGGAATCGACCAATCCAGCACGATAAGAAGCGTAGCAGCCTGTAGAACGAGGTGGGTGCAGCACATCCTCCCGCGACGTCGTAGCTCTCGGCGCCACCGCTGTTGTCTGGTTGGTCTGCCGTGCATTCCCCTCTCTCCTTGCCAGCACGAGGGCCGCCCGCCGTAAGATTAGACAAGAGCTATAATGAAATATACGTATAATATAAAAGGCCTAATCTTCGAGTATAGACTATAGGCGTAGCTAGAACTTTATATTTGGGTGTGCACAAAGAAAAAAAATGAGGTATTGTACCTTTTTAATAGCATATTTTGCAACACAATCACTTGGCTCTTTAACTGCACTGACGTTTTTAAAGGAATGTAAATTTACTAAATGACAGTGTTGAAAATTTCTGAATATATGTAGTAGAAAAAATCAAACTGCATAGAAATTACACACACACAAAATGTTCATAAATATTACAAACAAATACATCAAAATACGTACACGTCATCTATAACAAGAGACGTCTCTCGAAAGGTACAATGTTCTTAAACTCATCAATAACGTCATTTATATCAATAAACAAAGATTTTTCCTGTTCCACAAATAGCAAGAGCAGGTCTTCCAAACTATCCTGCTTCTGAGTTGCTCTTAATTTAGTTTTAACTTGGGTAAGCTTGGAGAAAGCTCTCTCTCACACGTGCAACTTGTGACAGGTATAGAAGTAAAGTGCTGTAGTACAGAGTAGATTGCAGTAAATATCTTCTTTCTCCAATGACAAAAAAATCGGCAAACTATAGACACCCGTTTCATCAGCGATAATGCACACGTTTGTACCAACTAATGACATTTTCAACTTCTTACAAACTGCCGCTTATTTTCTCTCTCATTGAAATATCTGTCTTTAATTCTCTTTGATAAAGCAGCCCATTAGGGTGTGCCTAGGCACACCCGGCACACCCCGTAGCTACGCCTATGGTATAGACGTAACTTTCTATCTAACCAAATTGCCAGTGGCGGCGATTGGGTTCCAAAACTGGGGGCAAGGTGCCAAAACTGGGGGGGGGGGGGGCAAAGACAGTATATTTCCCTTTGTAGATTCGTTTTAGCGTAGTACGGGGGAAAAGCGGCGAAAAGTAGGGGGGCAACTGCTCCCCTCGCCCCCCTAATCGCCGCCACTGCAAATTGTTCAACATTAGCTGAAAATATTTATCATCTGTTAGGATCTAAGAACACGTTGAAGTTAATAGGTCTGTTACCCTCTTACGTAATTGATTGAATGATTTGCTATATTTTACTTCGCTTTTTATGCCACTTTTAGCTAATTTGCAAAGATGGGGATGAGTGATGATATGATGAAATTGATGAATTGACACTCACTAACATTCATGCTTAGGCCTGGATTCGAACCCGGGACCCCTTGCGTCGTAGCGTGATGTGCTAACCACTCCGCCACAGGGGCCGACACCACTCCACCACGGTGACTGGCGAAGGAAGCCTAGAATTGACCAGAGAATAATTACATTTATTGGTGGGTGTAAAACGATGAACAATTATGGTGTCATTTGTCCTTTCATTATACAACAGGAAACGAATCTGTTGCAGCTAATAGCGACGTTCCTTCGAATACTTCAACTTCGCACGTTACGCTGACGCTTCAAGATACCCATAGGCCCTCACGACTCGCCTCGGGCGACGAAAGATGCATAACAGCGTAGTAGGTTACGCCATTGCAGCGCACAAGTAACGACTGCAATCTTTCTTTTTCTTCACGCTCGAGTAGCACACTGCTTCCGGAACAATGCCTGCCTGTGTGAAAAGATCTGGCCGTAAATAAATAATGATGGAAACACGTTTACAGCATCTTCATGGTCGATGAAACATCTTATTTCGCAGAATTTTATAAATAAGCAACAATGCGTTAGTAGTCGATTTTGCAAGTTTCTTTAGCACAGTGGTCCCGGGTTCGAATCCCGCCCTGGGCATGGATGTTCTTTGTGAGAGTCTCTTCGTTAATTTCCCCGATGGCGTAGTGATAGCGTCTTCGCCTTGTAATCAAGGGGTCCCGGGTTCAATACCCGGTGGAGGCATAGTGGTTCGGATCCTACTTTAAACTGTAAGTCCAGTCACGATTAGCTTTGCTGTGCATAAAATGGACTTAAAACACCAACTCAACCAACCAACTCTTCGTGAATTTCATCATATCGTCACTCATACTCATCGTTGCGAATACTGGAAGTGGTTCTGCGACGCTAATTAGCATAAATACAAACAACGATGTTTTGATCAAGATATGGTATCGGAACGGTTACCTTTGTGCCTGAATGGAAGAAACGTGTTACTTTCTGTAACACAACATAAACAACCTATAAGTAGTTATAAGAGTAAGACATGTTGGTTAATATTCTTACGTGTTTTCTTTTTGTTTTTATTTACTTTACAAAAGTTTAGTTTTGTACCTAATGGCACATTCACTAAAATGCTCTATTAAGGCTACAGTCGTCGTTTTAAAAAGTAAGTATGTAGGTGAGGTACCCTCACGCTCTCAAAAGGATCTTGCAATATCATCCAAGGTCCCCATAACTTAACACCATTAATTAATAGCGGCCACTTTCGACTCAACATTAATCAGTCGCGTTAGGGTAAGGGTGCTACAAATTCGGCAACAGTATGTACAGGGTGTATCAAAAAGAATCATCCGATTTAAAAATGCTATATTTAGGAAACCAATGCACATATAACCTTGCAGTAAGTTGTAAAATACATGTTGGAATATAAAGTTTTACTTACAATAGGAAGTACAGACCGTAAACCTTTTTTCGGGAAACGGCGACAAACTGAATGTCTTTTGCACCTTTATCCAGTCATATCTGGAAATGCAGAATTGGCTTCTCCCGCAATTACAAGCACACTCTGATGCCTTTCATATTCCAACAGCACCACCACTGACACCTGGATGTTCATTCATTTCTTAACAGTGAGCTTCCTCAACGATGGATAGGCCATAGGAAGCCTACCGATTTGGCTTCACACCATTGGCCACCGAGGTCGCCAGATCTCACTGTCTGTGATTTTTTCTTGTGGGGGATTCATGCAAGACACCGTATATGTCTCCTCTTCCCTTTAAGAACTGTGGATGAGCTGTGAAACTGCATAACAGCAGCAGTGACTGCAGTAACACCAGACATGCCCCTCAAGTATGGGATGAATTTCACTATTGTGTGGTTGTAAGCTGTGCATCAAGAGGTAGACATATAGAGCAATTGTAAACATTATGTAAATAAAACTTTATATTCCAACATGTATGTATTTTACAACTTACTGCAAGGTTCTATGTCCATTGGTTTCCTAAATATAGCATTTTTAAATCGGATGATTCTTTTTGATACACCCTGTATAATGGGTCGATCTTGCTCTAGATACCTGAGTTGAGGCTTGGACGATCCCTCCTTTTTCAATTTCATCTAATCATATTTCTTTCTCATCGTTACGATTAGTCGAAAGTGGCAAAAAGAGACGGAAAATAAATAAACATATAATGTGGCTGCATAGTACTACATAAATATGTACAATGATTAAGCTACAAATGCTCAAATAATTATCTGCTACTTGCATATTGTTCCTCAGTTTTTCTTAAAAAAATACAGGGTGTCCTCCCCAATTCCAAATTACAAGAAGTTTTTTTTTTTTTTTAGGTTTTATTGATTGATTTGGTGTTTAAAGTCCACTTTTATGCACAGTAAGGCTAATCGGAACTGAACCTACAGTTTAAAGTGTCATCCGAACCACTATGTGCCTCCACGGAAAATCAAAACCGGGACTCTTTGATTACAAGGCGACGACCCTACCACTGCGCCATCGGGAGGTTTTTTTTAAATTGCTTTACATGATGCTCCAACCGTAAGGCTCTATGTAGAACACTTTCCTCAAAATTGTAATTTGAAAACAGGGAGGTTTCATTTGGACACTCTGTATAACAATAGCAGGGGGAAAAAATATTAATGGGCTTCAGTTGTAAGAGTTTGAGTAATTTTAACTCTCCTGTACATGGACGTGCGCTGACACTGATTTGGGGGGGGGGGGCAAAAGATTTGATGAAAGTTCAATCGGAGAAAGAAAAACTTCCTTTCATCTCACTGGTTTATTGTCTTGAAGGGTATGGAACAGGTATATAGAGTGTGTCCGCACCCGCCGAAAATCACTATATTAGAATAATTCTAACTTCCATGGCACCAAAGTTGTTTCCCCTCCTTTATTTCCCCTCTCTGTGGTTCAGAGACTATATTACATATAAACATGGTTTCGTACAGTAGATTCAAAACAACGGCGGGGGTTGGAGGGGGCAGTTCCCTCCACTTTTGGCTCCACCCTATAGCCTTGTCTACCAATAAAAAGTAAACTGTCCTTGCCCCCCCCCCCCCCCTTCCCACTTTTGTCACCCAATCACCGCTACTGATTTCCAGTATATGGGTAATTTATTCTGCAAACAAATAGAGGTAAAACAATTAACGAATAAAGTGTGTGGGAATGATAATAACAAGAAATTTGCTAGAGAACGAAATAATGCACATTACCTCCTCCGTATATGCTTGGAACTTTCGTTGTCTTGAAAATACTTAATTCTTTAAAGAGCATAATATTGTTTACTAACGGTGATACAATTCCTCTACGCAACATTTCTAAGTCAGAGTATTAAGGGGAAAATTGCCCCTGATTGCCTCCGTGCGCATGCCTATGGTCCTGTACGCTTAATCAAGGACTCCCGGATTCCTTGTACGCCAAATGCGATGGTTCATGTGTGTGTGGAGACAATGGAAACTCGTCCGGCAAGTAAGTGTTGCTCGTTCTATTGGAAGATCCTTGACGCTTTAGCTCGGCTCGATATATATCTTAGTCCCAAAACCATGTTTCCTTTTGAAATTTACAATGCTGGCATGATCTTGGCAGAGCGTATAGAAGAGAAAGTGTGTGCACTTCGGTTTCTTCCCGTAAGCCAAGTGAATAGAGCGGTGCCCCACCGAAACACTGGCAGCACCTTCGCTTGCGACGAGCGTCTTCTGCTTGCAATGCGGCCGCGATTTATGTAGAGCATGTGTTTTGTTGTACTAGAATAACATTGTGTACTTTTATTAATTACAACATTGTTACGTTATTCAGTTTAGTGTCGTTAGATTTGTGATTGATCCGTTGTGACTAGTTTGTGTTGTGTTCAACGCATTATTATTGTGTTTGAGACAGCAGCGAGCGAAAACTACAAGATGTCTACGTGTTTCGTACCCGGCTGTAGATCTGGATATGACCTCTGTTCTTCAGGTAGTAGACATTTTTTTAGGCCACCTAAAGACAGTAATGGTTTCTCAAAATGGGTGTGTGCCATCCCTAGAACAGATAAAAAACTAAGTCATAATTGCTATGTGTGTGATATTCATTTTTCCTCTGACCGTTTAGTGAAAGCGGATTCGTTCATAGTGGATGGCGAAACAGTAGAATTTCCAGGACAAAGATGGAAATTAAAACCAGAAGCAGTTCATCATATATTTCCTAATCTGCCTAAATACCTCTCTAAGACAGTTAAGAAGCGAAAATCTCCCATGAAAAGGCAATTCTTGCGGACAGATGATAATAAAGTAAGTACTCGTCGCAATGTATCATTAAGCTTATCAGTAGAGGATGATTTGCTTCACACTGCGGATGCTAGCAATACAATAGCATTGCTAAAGAAAAAACTTAAGAATCAGAAACGCAATTAATTAGAACGCTAAAATAAATTTGCTTGAAAAAGGCGCTAAAGATGCTAAATTAAAGACAACGGTCACACAGTCAAAACAGTTCGTCTCTTAGCAAAAATCAAAAAATTGTAATTGATACAATCTTAAAGAAATGCCAACTGAAAAGTAAGACAGGAATGAGACACAGTTCTGAGTATATAGTGGATTCTCTTCTTTTAAAAATTAAGTCCCCCAAGGGGTATTAGACACTGTTTGCATGACGATTTGCTACCTTTGCCTTCTGAAGATCACTTGAAAAAATTGGTGAAGGGTCTTATGGCCGTGTGCACGAACGAAGATCAAATTTTAAACTCGGATCGGGAAAGGATCACTGGAAAATTCCATTGCACGAAGACGGTTCAACACTTGATCGCGATCTAGGAACATCAAAACGAGTTTATCTTCTGAACGGCCATTCGCCACCGTTTTGGTGGCCGATCCTGGTTCACGATACTGACGCTTCGTCTGCAGGCAGTTGTTTTTGAATATAAAAAGAGCGGAAAGTGATATCGAGGGCGTGCAATCGCTATAGATGTTGAATATACAATGCTGATAATTCGAGAGTTGTGTAAAGTAATCTAAAAACTGCCAAAATAATAATAATAACTTGTGGTTCTGTGGTGCAAAGTCGAAATGTTTCTAAATACTGTACTTTCTATCCCAGAGCACAAAACATGTGCAAGTGCAAGGTAAATTAGAACAGAACAATGTTACGATATTGCTACATGGTGTTGCTACACGACATGACAATATAAATATATAAGAATTAAGAAATGAAAAATTCAAATACTTACCACAATACAGTAATAATAATAATAAAATATCTTTATTGAGCGGGCGAATTTCAGCGTACGCTGTTTTCTCGCGAATGCATTTCGTAAGGCATTGAAGTCCCGTAGAAGAAGGTTCCATGCTTTCTCCTTATTCTTTGGTCTTATGCCGTCAGTTCTTTTTTAAGATTATTATTTCTTTACACCCTACTACATCCTTGTACTCGTCGACAAGGTTGATCAGTACATTTCTCAAATTCAGATAAGTTTGCGGCCCGAATTACTTTCTTCTCCTACACGTTGATACTTTAACACATCACACTATTCGGTGGGGTTCTTGATTGTCATTTGTTTTAGCCAACCAATCAGGTATAGCCTTACAAATTAATCTCGGATCATTTGAACGGAATCTCTTGAACGTCGTTTTTCGTTGGTGCAATGCAAATCTTTAAACCAAGTTTATTTAGAGTGGATCAAAATTGATCCCGCTCATCTGAACTTCGAAATAATCGGCGTTGGTGCACTCGGCCATTAAATGTCCTTATGCAATCAATTTACGTACCAGCAAAACTTGCTTTACTTTCGGGCGGAAACTGTGAATACAGGACTGAATCTCCTCTGACGTATTTTGTTAATCAAATGCGAACTCTGGTTAGAACAACCGAAAATAAAAATCTTTCGGTGAAGAAGCAAGCTGAAAATAAAATAAGGGAAAAAATTTCCATTGTTGAAGATGAAATTCAAATACCGGACTGGGAAAACAACATACCGAACTTAAATGAACAAAGTGTTGGTAAAGAATACTTGGTGTCTCATTTGGCAGGATACATATTGCGGTATATTTCCAAAGTGACGGATTGTAAACTGTGTACAACTTTTCTGCACGGGGAACCAACTAATGTACCTGCCTCACTTACGCTAATCCAAGACTATGGTTCGGGCGACGGCTGTAAATACCTTACCTATGCATCGAAAAGTGTTTATGATGTGCTGTTACGAGTGGAAGAATTTGTTGCAGAAAAAATATCATGTGCTAATAGTTTATGGGGTGATATATTTTTTGAGTGTTTGGACAATTTAAATATAATTGCTGTAAAAACTTCGCAATTAGGATGCTGTGAAGATCATGTGTTGCGTACGCTATCTAAACTCGAATTTCAATATCTGAAATGTCGATTTTTCTTCCGCACCAAGGAGATAAGAAAGGAATTAAGTGCCTCGAACACAGCAAAATCATCTCGGAAATTCTCCAAACTATCCAGCTGCTGAGCTCTTCTCCAAACGTAAGAAACATGCATTTTTGTTTCTTATGTAGTTAGTTATGTAACCAACGCGAGCATCTTCCGCGCCGTCTCAAACGTCACCACTGCCATCTAGGTGGTGGACCACGGCAACTCAGGGAGTGCGCACACTATTCCTTCTATACGCTCTGATCTTGGTAAGAACAAAACAAAACACAAATAGCTTAGTAAGAGAATGTATAATAGATTTCTGCGGTTAGAAATTACCCCGAGCTTCTGTTCCTTCCTAATGGCCGCGTGCACCAACGCCGATTATTTCGAAGTTCAGATGAACGAGATTAATTTTAATCCACTCTCAATGAACTTGGTTTAAAGATTTGCATTGCACCAACGAAAAACGACGTTCACGAGATTCCGTTCAAATGATCCGAGATTAATTTGTAAGGCTATACCTGATTGGTTGGCTAAAACAAATGACAATCAAGAACCCCACCGAGTAGTGTGATGTGTTAAAGTATCAACGTGTAGGAGAAGAAAGTAATTCGGGCCGCAAACTTATTTGAATTTGAGAATTGTACTGATCAACCTTGTCGACGAGTAGAAGGATGTAGTAGGGTGTAAAGAAATAATAATCTTAAAAAAGAACTGACGGCACAAGACAAAAGGATAAGGAGAAAGCATGGAACCTTCTTCTACGGGACTACAATGGCTTACAAAATGCATTCGCGAGAGAACAGCGTACGCTAAACCTCGCCCGCTCAATAAAGATATTTTTTTTATTATTATTATTACTGTATTGTGGTAAAGTATTTGAATTTTTCATTTCTTAATTCTTATATATATATATATTGTCATGTCGTGTAAATAGCCAGTAACATGTATTTTCGTAAATTTATACAATCATATTTCCAACACCATGTAGCAATATCGTAACATTACCCTGTTCCAATTTACCTTGCACTTGCACATGTTTTGTGTTCTGGGATAGAAAGTTCAGTATTTAGAAACATTTCGAATTTGCACCACAGAACCACAAATTATTATTATTATTTTGGCAGTTTTTAGTTTACTTTACACATTTCTCGATTTATCAGCATTGTACATCCAACAACTCGAGCGTTTGCACGCCCTCGATATCACTTTCAGCTCTTTTTATACTAAAAAACAACTGCCTGCAGTCGAAGCGTCAGTATCGTAAACCAGGATCAGACACCAAAACGGTGGCGAATGGCCGATCAGAAGATAAACTCGTTTTGATGTTCCTAGATCGCGATCAAGTGTTGAACCGTCTTCGTGCAATGGAATTTTCCAGTGATCCTTTCCCGATCCGAGTTTAAAATTTGATCTTCGTTCGTGCACACGGCCATAAATCGTAACTGCTCTGCAAGCCTCAGCAAATACGTTTACGAATAAGTGTTCAGATATGCTAATCGTCAGCGAACCTACAGTTTAGTGTGGAAACCGAACCACTATGCAATGAGCCTCGACCCAGAACCCCTTTTATTTGGATGTTGTAATTAATATGAATATCTTAAAGTTTAGCGTGTGGTGCCTCGTGCACACAACTTTTCTCAGCATGGAATTTCATTTGTGTATGAATATTTTAAATTAGTCTGCCTCTATGCCATGGTTATAGCCCTTGGACGTCGCTGATTTATTTTGCACATAATAATTAAAACTCTAAATGACATCAATATTGGATATTTATTACATAGCTATGACTCGCGTACTTTTGACGTGGCCTTTGGCCACGTCTTGTACGCTCGCATGCGTGACCTTCGGCCACGTTGTGGGTGTAATCATATTATAGATGGGGTAAAATGTCTGCATGTTGTATTGGATGAAGGGGAACAAGTGTATAAGTTCGCTAATTTGAAAAGTTTCGAAAGTTACTTTATGTGTGTATGAGCTCTAATAAGGTACAAATATTCAAAAGAGTATTGTCTAATTTCTTAATAATAAACTGAGTAAGTAATAACCGTTTCAAGATAATTAATTCGCATAAACGAATTCAATAGCGACACTAAATTGAAAATGCAATATTTACGTCTTTTGTCATTTCCACATTTTTGAACGTAATTGGATAATACCTGTTTTCTGCCATTCCCCCCAAATTCCTACCTTGCGTCTGTAATAAATTCTGTACGAAATGTCTTGTATAAGTTCCCTAGAAACGTCCGTTTCCATGGTGAAAAACAAGCACGGCAAACTCTCTAAATAAGTGTTTCTTATTATACCTCTAAATATTTAGTTAAAACAACCACGATGTAGATAATAATTTCGCATTGAGTTTACCAATATATACGTAATTGTATCTGGGCTGAAACTCCTTATTATGTAGATGTCACCCTTGTTTGAGCCACCTTTTCAAAGCCAGGAGTTGATTCATCTGTGTGTTGTAGATATGTGAGAAATATAATGTATCTCGACAATTAAGAATTGAAGGAAACAATGTGTACTGCAAAAAATGCCGTGGCAACGGTTGCTAAGGACGTGAAAAAAAGCATTTTCACCCTTAAGGAAAGGCAAAGTGAGCGATTTCTTAATTTTCTCGGCCTTTTGGGACGATTTCATGGGGGGTCGTAATCGGGCATTTTTCGCCTCCGGGGCTTCCTTCATGGAGAACATTTATGTCAGTGAGTCAGTCAGTCAGTGGTGGGATTGGGGCTTTATATATATTGGATGGATGGATGATTCATCACATGTGAAAAGTACGGAAAGTTCCTTTATAAAATGCTGGTATGCGGCTCATCCAATGTATTTTGAAAACTAATAACATACTGCTTTACTTTAATATAAAATAACGTTGAATCTACCAGTGAATGCAATGTAACCGAATGACATGATTACGGGAATAATAGGTTACCGACAATAATTACTTTTCTATGAATGTACGTCCATTTTCTAATGTTCCTCTCGAGAAACATCGGTCTGCTGATGTGACGAAATACAGGGTTGCCAAATTGAAGACCCGGCCTCCCTTGGAATAAAGATGGCCGTGCACGTACCAGTGACTGGCTCCTTTGGACTCCACAGACTTGATTTGTAGGCTAAAGGTAACAAACACCCTTTCCGTTGCCAGAATTTGATACAAGTCGGAATTCATCTGTTCTTTTTCGAACAGATTCAATCAATTATCAATCAGCAGGAAACCACTCTCTGGAATGCAGTGGCTGCGATTAGGGGATGCGTGAGGGAGAACACTGCCCCCGCACTTCTTGCTACTTTTTGGCACCTTTCCCCCGCAGTTTGGAACCCAATCGTCGCCAATGTCTGAATGCATCGCCTTACTTATATGCTGATGCAATAGAATCCTATAATTTAAGCAGAATCTTCCATTAGCATTGTGATGAGGGGCTCGAGTGAAAACTCGGGAGTCACCTTAATTTCTGACTGCGCTGGTGATTACCAAACGAAAGGTCCTGGTTGGGTTTAGGTGAAACCCTGTCCCCCTTCCAAGTTTCTGTAATAATCCTCAAGCAGCGTTGTCTTCTGCCAAATCGGCGGGTCGAGTGGCTGGAAACACACGAGCGAAAACACGATACGTCTCGTTTTATCGTGCCGATTTGGCCCTTTGTATACCCGGAGGTTGTAAATCCGTTGCTATGGCAATTTAGTAAGGATTGCCGTTCGTTGACTCGTTGCTACGGTAATAATTTGGAGATTTGCACTTTCTGTTATCTATAATTTGTAAATAAGAATCCAAATTTATCCTTTACTTACCAGAACTCTTCTCTGAATATTGTTTTCTTCAGTTTTGAGATCATTGTCTTTGTACATAAAGCAAAATAAATTTAATTTTCGAGCTCTACATATTATATTTGCATTACATACCATTTTCCCAATAAGGGTAGACTAACGATTTATATAGAAGTAAGTAAATTTTGCACCTTTTCTTTTACGTTAAACAATCTCAATGTTTTCGGAAAATGGACAATCAAGTATGAAATCATACATTCGAGACAAAAGGCCGATTCACAAGGAACTGGATTTCCAGTAGGAATGCCCTAGTTGGCGCTGAACTGGCTACCTGGGTGGGAATCATGGCCACCGGGCTGGCTGCTTGACTGGTTTCGAGGTATAGGACATGTTCTAATTGCAACTGGCTTTCCTCGACTGGATTCTGTGGAACAGCCAATCAGAGCGAAGTTGGGCCATGTGAAGATAATCTGTGAGTTTTCGAAAGGAAAGTTTCTTGACTGTGGTTTCCAAGTGTTGGTTGTTTTTGTTCGCTTATCGATACAAGAAAAAGTAACAGGGATGATGTGCATTCGTGTTTAGTTCATTAATATTTAGCTATTTATGCAAAACGATGAGATTTGTACGTGACAAATATGATTAGCCGATAATGAAAATCCTTATTATTACAAGTGTATTCAACATTTAACATATTTAGTTCAACAAAATATTTTTTTATGAATGAATGCTGCTAATCTCATGTATGAATATGCATACCCGAGTTCATTAAATAGCTTGTTCAATACGCATTGATTACCATATTTTCTTTCGAGCCAATTTCTAGTCCATACTATTCTTTTTTTAATTTTTAATCACAGCAGGCATGATCCTATCAAATCGCTCGTCCATCTTTTTGGATTGTCTTATGGGAACAAAAGTATACCGACAAATACTGTAACAAGTGTCGTGTGAGGCGAAAACTAGCAGATGGGTAGCCAGTACAGCGACAACTAGGGCATTCCTACTAGAAATCCAGTTCCGTGAGATTCGGGCTTGAGACGAACTGAATTCAGAATCAGAAAATTCGACTAGACTGCACAATCGACCCTTGTGTATTGCCGTTTGAAAGTAAAAAGATATTGTACGCTAATAGTACGTATTTAACACTTCGAATTGCCACTGTGCATTTCTCAATTTGAAGTTACATTTCCATTAATAAAAAGTATATATATATATATATATAAAATTCTACTACATTACTTGCCATAGCTGGTTTTCTTGAACCTAAACACACAGTATTGCCAGGTCGAACTTTGGTTTTCAACGGGAATATATATGTGAATTTCCACCAGGATTCAACTTTTTTTAACTCATGTTTTCATTCAAAGTGACTCTATAGAAAAAGGCGGA
Organism: Lepisma saccharinum; assembly: GCF_977018435.1. NCBI lineage: Eukaryota > Metazoa > Arthropoda > Insecta > Zygentoma > Lepismatidae > Lepisma > Lepisma saccharinum. Next base: position 38,165,078 of record NC_139258.1, on the reverse strand, counting down.
GCCGCGGTAGCGGTAGGGCCGGTGGGTTAATTACCCCAGGGGCGGAGCCCGGAATCGAGGGGAAATTAATACTACTATTTTCCACTTCCAATTGTTTCCTCACCTTCAATTTTACATTTCTGGAATCATTTATTCAAACCCTTTCCAACGATGCATCACACATATTTATAATAAGAAGGGTCGATTCGACATCCTTACCGAAAATTCTCATTTCATTCAAGCTAGTACCGTCATCAAATTTCTGTTTCAGAAAACTGTTATTTCACGGCTGCTAATTTCAAATTCAAACTCGCTGAGAACCACTTGCGAACCACTCGCCACAGGCAACCCGTTCTGCATTGTTATTGCTTGCTTCCAGCGTCTGCATAGCTTGTTCTGTGGTATAACAGGTAATCCAGTTTTATTTGGTGCATTCTGAAGTTCATTGTTGAGCAATTGCCATTTAATCTTTCACAATGAGGTCACATTTATTACATAAGACAAAGCAGTATTTCAATCCTTAAATGCAGTTCAGCATTTTTCTCTTTTTAATCAGAAGAAACCACGAAAGAGTGATTCAACAGGAAACATTTATTAGCCTACAGCCGTGCAATTGTTGAAACTTCACACACCAAAAAATACGACAGCTACTTGGCAGAACTGTTACCAGGGCCTGCACTCACCTTCTCAAGGACGACGCAAATGTGTTTCCCTCGCAAGTAGCGAAGGTTAAGTTTACTGTATAATGGATAACAGCATAACATTATTATGGATAATAGTATAACAGCGCCTGCGGGTTGGGAAGTGTACGGTGGGAACATTTTTACGTGTTGTCATCTTTATAATATCCTAGGGTGACCGGGGTGTGAGGAGGAGGATTGCAGCTGAAACTAAAAGAGCACAGGGTCAAGTACACTCCCCCTCACCTCTTTGGCAAAGAAATAGTCATGCTGCTTTGTCTCCTAAAATATTACACAATTCTCTATAATCTGTTTTACTCTTGATTTGATTTGTATTATTTAACGTCGCTTTTCTGGCACTTTGGCAACAATGAACATGAGTGATTATATGATTAAATTCATGAATGGATACTCGCAAAGAACATCCATGGCCAGACCGGTTCAACCACTGCGCCACGGAGGTCTTTCATATTTTCCCCTTTCATTTCTCTCTTTTTCATTCCTCCTTGTGTTCATCTTTTAATTTGACAGATTAACCTTCCTATTTGTATCCTTTTTACTGTTGTTTTTGTGTTTCCCTTACTTTCTTACCACAAAACATTAATGCATTGTGAAATAATATTAAAATATTAATCAATACTGAGAATACATATATTTGTCTCTTGCCGCAGCTGTAGTAATCATCTCATCAATGTATCAAACATGCAGATCCCCATAATTGAGCTATTTTCAATTTTCAAAGAGATATATATATATATATATATATATATATATATATATATATATATATATATATATATATATATATACACTTTAAGTCATCACTTGGTACCTTGCATATCATATCATATCATGAACAGACTGCATTCTATTATATCAGCTTCTAAGCAAGTAAGAAAAAGGTCGCTAGCGTGAACATTTTTAGATCTGCAAGTCTATCTTTGCAAACCAGCAATACGCAATACTATTAATACTATCAGTTTCACAGAGGTAAACAATCTGTCTTCAGAACATTTCGCAGGACGCTTTTTTAAAAATAGAACATATTTGGTTTTTTGGAGTAGTATCGCAGACCGCAGGACATGGCCCTACTGTCCTGCGAAAATCAAGACGTCTGGTCACCCTATAGTATCTCTAAATATTCCGCAAAAAACATAATTTGAGTAAGGGTTTCTTTGTTTGTCGAATTTTTCTTGTCTGCTGAGGGGCAGGGGGTGGAACGCCCACCTCGTTTAGTCTCACCGCTGCAGCTGTATAAAAGGGATTTATTTTAAAAGGTAATGGCCTTCGAAACCTGAAGTAGAATTGTGTTTAGGCCAACTAGTAGAATCCTCCGTATCACTGCTAAAGTTTACTTTTAATTTCCAGATACTTTTGGGCATATATGTACATAGAGGTAGAGCCGGGACCATAAAATAAATATCGGGACGAGAATGAGAAGTTTGTACAATGTCGAAGTTTGTCGACTCAAGATCGAGAAGGACAAGCAGGAGATTTACGGTCAGAGAATCTTGTCTCAAAATTTTACCGTACATAAAAGGACTTGCTTATTATGCTTAAGTCATGTATTGCTATATCTTTGAAATTACATAGTTAATCATCGTTGTTAGTTTTAAATCTGTTTTGCGTGGCTGCATGCCTACCTATCAGTTTTCGACGGTTACTAACGTCCAAAGACGGGTTCACAGTGAAAAATGTTAATAAAAATTAAAAATCCAATATGCTGACCAAGGCAGAATTTATTTTATTTTAAAACATAAACCAAACGTTACGTTTCAACCTTCTAGCAAGGTCTTCTTCACACCTTCACACTACAAACACTTTCTATTAACATCATTAAGCCTTGTTTCCTTGAAAACCAAAAATCCAATATGCTGACAAAGGCAGAATTTATTTTATTTTAAAACATAAACCAAACGTTACGTTTCAACCTTCTAGCAAGGTGTGAAGAAGACCTTGCTAGAAGGTTGAAACGTAACGTTTGGTTTATGTTTTAAAATAAAATAAATTCTGCCTTTGTCAGCATATTGGATTTTTAATTCTTCTTAACATTTTTCACTGTGAACCCGTCTTTGGACGTTAGTAACCGCTATGTTTTCTTATATCTAATATTTTGTAATATTCACACACAATAGCCCATGAAATTGAAATTTCCTATTTCTTGGATACGTCAAACGCTGATAAGTTTATCACATTGTTAAAATTGTGTCGTTCACATGTAAACAGGGAAAGAATGAACTGTAGTTACGGGCCACGTTGATTGTTGTTAAATTCATTATTGTAACAACTTCTTAAATAAATATGCGTATGTCAGATACAGGAGATGATAAAGTATAACATTTCACATCTTCAATAAAAACAAAAACTATTTCTCCCTCTTTTACGACCATATCGTTGCATGAATAATGTGTGTATTTAAAAAGTTTCAAATTATGCTTTTCTTTACGGTTTCCAACTTATCTGCATATACAAGGTGTTTCGGGTTCGATAGTGGTTCGGATTCCACTTTAAACTGTAGGTCCAGTCCCGATTACCCTATCTGTGTAAAACATGGCCTTAAAATAACAACTTAAACAACGCAAATTATCTGCATATAGACAGAACAACATTTCATGCGACACCACGTGAGTTATGAAGTTAATGTGCAACTGTCTCAGTTAGTGCAGTAGCGGATTAACCACCTCGTCTGTTAGGTGGATGACTCTCCTTACCACCAACATTCACTCGAAACACATTCTTAATTATAGACATTTCTGGCAGACGATTCCTCACATTTATACTTCAGAGGTGGAGAACAACATTTACAAAATAAAAATGCATATTTCGGCGAGACTTCAAAACTTGTAACCTTAAGCCTCAAAGTTTGAACCCTGAGCAGGTGGATGTGTTCGTCCTCCACCATATTTATTCATCCTCAAAATCAAGATTCACATAGAAGCGAACTAAAACAATCAAATTGGTAATACAAGCTTTTCGTAAATTATTTCCATTTTGCAATATAGACATGTATTCCGTGGCAGGACCTGCAGTGTTGGAAATGGAGGAAAAGGGGTTAAAAGTGCTGGTTTCATATATCAGTCATTAAGTAATTTTTGTATTTTCTGTATTTAAAAGTTGTAGTATTAATGTTTGAAATGGTGACAGTCAACAAGTGTAACGAAAGTTTCCTTAAAATAACACAAAATTCCTGGTAAGAAAGTTTTTTTCGTACGTACAAAGAATAGAAAAATAAATATCAACCACCGTTGACATTGTGAACATCTTTTTTTTTTTTAAATTTCCACAGAGCCAAATACTTTGAAGAACAGTTATTTTTGATGCGCGGAAGAGAAATTTTCTTTAACATTGTCTCTTACCGCATTCAACGACGTGTCCGCATTTACGTCCTGCTTTTTGCAACAGCGTCGCCATCATTTCTTGAGCATCTTTCGCTTTACTCAAGGAAGATTCTCTATATGTGAGGCTTTACTGAACGCAATTCCAACTGGCGACTGACCTTGACGGATATTTCTGGCTCTTTTTGTCCCCCAATCGTCTCCGGGGATATGTGGATCGATGGGTGTCAACAAAGTTAGTTGCGAAGTAAAAGCTGAAGGGGTCACATCGCTCTCCCGAAGCAACGTTGCCAAGCATACATCTTCTTTTGCCAGTTGTCTATTTGCGTGTTTGTAGTGTTTGCCTGTGAAACTCTCTCGTGTAGGACCACGTATGCAGTTGTACCATTAACACCTAGCTGATTTCTGGTGCTGGCAATATCGTTGCCCGAGCAGACTCTATCGCGCTTTAGAGTACGTTTGGCAACATGTGCTGGACCCAACGCTCATATGTTTCGTCCCGCGAACAACCTTCGGTACCTTGTGACTCGAAAATGCCCGATTTCTGTCGAAGAAAATCAACTGATCGCTGATTCGCTGTTTCCCAGACGCCAGTTGGAGTTGCATTCAGTATAGTCGCCTGCCGCATTGTGATCCGTTTCGGGTTGACATCCTCGATCAGCCCAGCGCCGGCCTTCGCCTTCCTTCCAACAGAAGTTCAGTGATCCTTGACGAAAGGTCACGAATCTTGTGTTGCAACGTAATTGTTCGCTGTTGCAGACCTTGGACACGGCTCTAAACAATATTTGCATTTCTGTAGCACGCTCTTTCTAGAGATTCGTGATCACGTCTTGCAACGATGCTTGTTGATTAAGAATTCCTACGTGCAGTACAACTAGCACGAGATTTTGAAATTCTGAGACTTGCCCTCGCGAGTAGAAAGCATGTTCTAATGTCAAATTAGCACTTAATTTTAACTGCCAGACATTTATTTTTCGTTCAATCTCCAATTTAAAACTGAAACTAAAAGTTTTATATAATTAAACGCACGGCCATGAAATTAGGCGGGTGGCAGAAGTTGTCGGAGCACAACACCGTGTGTTTGGAGGTTTAAGAGAATGGAATATATCGTTGTAGAGTTGGTCTTTGTAATCCATGTAATAGAAACTGACAGAATTTGTTCGAAAGGTCAGGGATGACAAAAAAGTGCCCTGGAGAGAGGTCGGTCTGACGCTCTGCCCAGCCGCCTATTTTTATGGCCATACGTTTAGACCCCTTCATCCAATTTTCTTACATTTACTAAACTTTCTATTTTCCCATTTTTTTTTCATTTTATGCTTTGTATTACACACACTTCAAAGAAATCATTTAATTTTCTCTTTATCTCTTCAGGCAATACAACAACTACTAACTAACAATAATACCCACGTAACTTGTAGGCGACTCAGTGGTCTTAGGCTTCATTGACGATCTCCAGGTGGTGTGTTCGAGTCTCGGCCTACGCATGATTAATTTGTTATTTGATTTTCAATCTATTTCACATAATCACCTTTCATCGACATGGTTGCGATTAACCAAAAAGGAAGTGAAACAACGTAAATTAACCTAATACTAACGTAAAAACATACTTTGATTGATTGGTTGAGTTGGTCCACTTTATGCACAGTAAGGCTAATTCGGATCGTGTATCGAACTTGGGACTCATTGATTACGGTTAACTCCCGGTTTGCCGAATTCCCTTTCGCCGAACATCCTGAGGCGAGGGAATTTTCCCTCTGCCGGGAAATTTCAGGAACTGAAGTGAAAAATATAACCTCCCTCGATTCGGTCGGTCATCTTCCTTGTAAAGTGTTGCCAATCCCAATGCTTGAACCTTCCTCCATATACACTGAGTAAAGTGAAACAGGCATCCTGGGATGATCTCTGGATGGACGCTTCGTACTGCGTTCAAAGCTGCCACTTCGAAATCAAGGACGATTTCAGTCGGTTTGCACTTTGCCAATGTACTGGCTGTCTCAAATGATGTCTCATCCGCTCTCTTCTTCATTCTGTCGACGACCTGTCGAGCTGCAATTCTCGCTACTTCCAGTTCGTGTGTGTGTTCCAGCTTTAGACACAAATTCTTCATTATGAAGAACAACTGATGCCTTACAACCACTCCTACACTTCCAATAACATTTGCCCTACACTCGTTTACAAATGCGATACACGAATGCTTCGCATACCACAAGTTTGCCACCAAGTTTAGAACTTATAAAGGATCTGAAATTTCCCTGTGGAGGGAAAATTTCCTTCATTCAAAATGTTCGGCGTTAAGGGGATTCGTCAAAACGGAAATTCACCTTTCGCCGAAAATTTTACTTAGGTGTGAAATCTTATATAATATCCCTCTGGGCTATTCGGCGAAATGGGAAGACATATTCATTACAAGACGACGACGCTACCGCTGATTTTAGTCGTGATGATATCAAGAATTGATGATATGAACAGTTTTGCACTGTAGATACATATTCAATATGTGACGTGTGCGCGCGTCCTATTTATACACAGGCGTTTTAGGGCGTCCCGGCGGCGTAGTGAAAACGTATTGTCTTGGAACCAAGTTATCCCGGTTTCGATCCCCGTGGAGGTACAGTCACCGGCAATAAAAATGGGATACGTATATCCTAAAATACTCGTTTCCCTGTAAAGCGTTATGTGTTTACGGCGTTGGTAGAAGCTGAAAATTCGCTTTAAAATCCGTAGATTTACAGGTAAGCGAATATTTCAGGATCGAGCTGTTCTATTTTTACTGCCTGTGACTGTACATTCCACATGGGTTCGAATTGCACTTTCAACAGTAGGCTAAACCCACTCTCAATTAGCCTATCCCTGCATAGTGTGGACTTAAATAAAGAATTTAAACTCACATATGTGTGAATGTATTGTGTATGTACAGTATGAATATTTGTTATAAAAGTACCCTAATTGTTTTCCTAAATGAACACTCGTGTTCATATTTTTATATGCTTGAGAGTTTAGAGGGTTCAAGATCATTTTTAGAAAACGAAATGTGGATTTTCAAATGTTTATATTTTCACGATCTAATACAAGGCACATCGGAGGGGGGGGGAGGTGGATGTTCTGGCCCCAGTGGCAGCGATTAGGGGGGGCAGTTGCCCCCACTTTTCGCCACTTTTCCCTCGCACTATGCTAAATCTTATCTATAAAGGGAAATATACTACCCCCCCCCCCGTTTTAGAATCCAATCGCCGCCCAGATGTAATCACAGTATAACATTTACGGAGTTACAACAATATGTTCGGAGTTCAAGATATTCTTCCCATTAAAAATAAACTTTCGTGCACCATCAACTGATATTCTCCTTCCTGCTGTTTGTTAAAGTTATTTACTCAAGGGAGAGAAAATTTAAAACGTTTGCTTAGATGGGTTTAGAAAGTGAAGTTCTCTGTTGACGCTTTGAACCTCTTTTGCCTCGCTGTTTGCTTGAAAAGTAGGGAACAGGAGAAAGTGCAATCAGATGTCCATCCTTCGACAATCTGCTCACGAAAAAAGTGCCAAGAACACTTTTGGGTACCTTCAGATCATAAAGTAACACACACACCCAGGCAAGCCTTTGGAAGTAGGGTCTAAAAAGTAAAATAATAAGGGATTGATTTAAAATGTTTTGGTGCGTCGGCACGTATGTGCCATTTTGCACCTAAAATTCTTACCTAAGAGTTAAAAGGGGGTGTAAAAATACCCTTGGGGAAAATTAAAGGTTCTAAAGGGACCTGCACAGAACAAAAACACAACATATTAAAAAGGTAAGAAATCACTAAACATTTCCTCACATACAGTGGATCAGACCAGCTCTTCGCGAAAGCTAAAAACGTTTGTTAAACAGCAAAATAAATCGTGATTAATTGTTTCACACAACTCCAAGAACATAATTTCAGACACAAGTACAGAATTGAACTAGCGAATTAAAATTCAATAACGTTGGAATGACTGCTACAAAATACAACTAGGCAGAACCGATCGGCTCTATGTAGATACGGGGCCCGCAGCACATAATATGAGCGAAAAAATCATCGAAATTATTAAAATTTGGAAATTATTTTAGTTTTATTTCTGATTTTATTTCTATACCACTATTTTTATAAGTAATAGGTTATAATTCCAATCTTTACTTTTATATAATGATCATTTTAAATCATATCATGAAGGATTTGTATCATATGGAAGTCACTTCAGCTAATTTACTCGCATTGCCTAAAACTCACGTCTTCATATCACAGAATTAATATATATATTAATGTTGTATATAACATCAATAAATTACAAATTCTACAAACTGGCAGAACTTCAGTAATAATATGATTTTTTATGCAGCTACCTTCTTGAAATTTTTAACATAAAAACTAATTGTACTTTCTGTTTATTCCTTTTGCAAGTGTTGGGGGGGGGGACATGTGCCTCTCTTGCCTCTTATGGACGTATGTCCTTATGGAACTGGGACTACAAAAGGATGAGGAATACAGTGGGAAAAGTCCTTGGAACTAAACGTTCGTAACGTAACATGTCCCCACGGATAAAATACAATAGATTCGGGCCATTGTTAATTTTCCCTCTCATTGTAGAATTTCCCCCTCAAGCAGCAGTGGTAGATCGTAACACAGTGGGACTTAATTGGGCAAATTACCCACCCCCCAATTCTGCAATAGCAATAAATGACCATTCTGGTCCCCGATTTAATATCTGACAGTGGGTATTAATGAATTCCCTTCTGGACTTTCTACAATAAGCATCCTGTGTTGTGAATTGACCAAAATATTGGTCCCGATACGGTATTTACTCCTCATCTGCATTCACAGGAAATATCAGTTTCTTTTCGGATGCATAGATTCTAATTGTTGTTACCTATAATGTTGCGAACCAAATACGTATTTTTTTATATAGACAGAAAGTGGAATTATTTGAGCAATGTTGCTCAGCTTTTGCGAATTAATATAAATGAGAGACGGTATGACGATTGAAGAATACTGCTGACAAGATTACAGCTCTGATTTTAACTAGGCAGAAGTTGTAAGTTTGATTTCAGGAATTTCCAAACCATCTGCTATGAAAAATCAGAACGACGGAGTACCGGGAACAGTAAATGTAAATTTAGCGGAAAACGTCATAAGTAACTAATAGTTGAAGCACAGCTTTCCAAGAAATGAAGTACGTATAACAAACTAAGTATACGATAACGTGAACATACGTTGGAAAATGAAAAGACGACTTTGAAATACACATAGATTATGGACGGTAGAATGACCAGAGACACTCACGTAGGCGGGATTTTTTTCGGAGGAGGCTGGAATTGTAAAGGTCAGTGGCGTATACTGATTCCAATATCTGGGCTATCTCACTATGTCACGTGGTTCTAGGCTATGAATAGAAATACATTTACCAACTCCTAAGAAATCAGGTTGCCAACTCATAATAAATCAGGTTGCCAACTTATAATAAATCAGGTTGCCAACTCATAATAAATCAGGTTGCCAACTCATAGGAAATGAGGTTACCAACTCATAGGAAATCAGGTTGCCAACCCATTAGAAATCAGGTTGCCAACTCATAGGAAATCAGGTTACCAACTCATAAGAAATCAAGTTGCCAACCCCAGAATCAGCATCATCATGTCACTGATATGAATAATAATATTTACAATTTCTGATCGATTCTTTTCCTGTATTTTATTCTCTAGACTTCAGGCTTCGCTGAATAGCCTAGCTAGCCTACAATATACGCTCCTGGTTCTGGGAAGAGGGGGGATACAGTATAAAAAATTTCGTAATTACCACTTTCAACCTTGGTTTAGAAAGTTTTTGAAAGACAAACATGATATTCAGGGGTCATTTTAAGGGAAATTTGTATTTACCACTAGTTTCACCCTAGTTCTTCACTGCTTTTATTTGAATATTTGGAGTTCCTCAAAATTTCGGCTCCCCACTTGCGTACGCCAGTGACCACAGGTGTGTCGGAACAAAAAATATTCTCGACAGACAGAAAATTTCAAAATCGCTTGAAACTGAAGCCGCGTGCGCCTGTAGTTGCTCTTTTAACATGTCGTTCGAGGACCCGTTAGTTACGCCACTGACTGGAAATTGCAGAATTCATTCCCCCTCCGTTGGCCTTTCAACGGTTGCACGAAAACTGTAAAGAAAGGAAAGGTCAATGACAAGTTGTGCAACGTATTCCGTAACGAATCAATGAATCGCGGGAGTGAATATCTAAGGGAAAGCACTGCACGCGGCTTGTGGTGCAGAAAAGAAAGCATTTTTGCAGCAGACGACTCTCCCGCGTCCCCAGCAAATCACGCCATTCTTTCCACGCGTCATCGACAATGGAGAAATACTTGAAGAACGAACTTTTTCTAAGGACAATAAACGACCCAATTGGGGCATTAACTTTCGATTTTTAAGGCTCCCAACAGGAGGCTGAGAAAGTGCGTTATGTAAGCGAGGAGAGAACTAGATCAGGGGTTAATGAGCGGAAGATCTCGGCCTTTCACTTTTCAATGCAATGTGCTGCCACGAACAGAAAATAGCTCCCTGTCTCGTAGCTTCCTGCAGGAGTGGCGCAGTTTTTGGAATGCATTTTTCTAGCTTTGACGGCACAAAATGAATGAACGAATGAAATTGAAATTTTAGGTGCGTTGGCACTTAGACCCGTTTAGACGGAAGCATTTCTCTTAGAATTTGCTAGCATAAATGTTATGTAAATGCTTCCAAAAATCTTACAGCAAATAGTATGCACTTTACACGGAAGCTATTCATATAATATTTCGGTTAGCTTTTGCGATTACAATGTATAATATGTACAGCACGAAAGACACGTCGAGTTACACCATCTTTGGTGAGTCCACGGTGTTTACAATTGAAACAACTAAAATATTCTTCCATACGTGCACTGTAAACACTAACAATTGTGTATTATACAGGGTAAGTCAAAAAGCATGAAACAACTTTATACGGTTATCATGATGTAACTCATTGGCGTACACTACGTCCAATATCTGGGCTATCTCACTATGTCACGTGGTCCTAGGCTATGAATAGAAATAAATTTACAAACTCCTAAGAAATCAGGTTGCCAACTCATAAGAAATCAGGTTGCCAACTCATAAGAAATCAGGTTACCAACTCATAATAAATCAGGTTGCCAACTCCAGAATCAGCATCATCACCCAATATATATAAGCCCCAATCCCACCACTGACTCACTGACATAAATGTTTTCCATGAAGGAAGCCCCGGAGGCGAAAAATGCCCGATTACGACCCCCCATGAAATTGTCCCAAAAGGCCGAGAAAATTCAAAAATCGCTCAATTGGCCCTTCCTTAAGGGTGAAAATGCCCTTTTCCACGTCCTTAGCAACCGTTACCACGGACATTTCTTGCAGCACACATTGTTTCCTTCAATTCTGAATTGTGTAGCTAAATACATTATATTTCTCACAGATCACACAGATGAATCAACTTCTGGTTCTAAAAAGGTGCCTCAAACAAGGGTGACATCTACATAGGGAGTTTCAGCCCAGACACAATTACTTACGTATATATTGGTAAACTCAATACGAAAATATCTACATCGTGGTTCTTTTAATTAAATGTTTAGAGGTATAATAACATACAATTACTTAGAGAGTTTGCGGTGATTGTTGTTCGCCATGGAAACGGATGTTGCTAGGGAACTTAAAGAAAGTTTATTTTCACCCTGAAAACTACTGTAAGTGAATTATGCTAGACTTTTCGTATTTCAAAATTCAAGCGTCAGAATTTATTACAGAGGCAAGGCAGGAATTTGAGGGAAATAAAGGAAGACAATAATTTTCCAATTACGTTTAAAAATGTGAAAATGACAAAAGACGTAAATATTGGATTTCCAATTTAGTGTCGCCATTCAATTCGTTTATGCAAGACATCCATAATCTTGAAACGGTTATTACTTACTCGGTTTATTATTAAGAAAATATAGAATAATGCTTTGAATATTTGTGCCTTATTAGAGCCCATACACACACAAAGTTACTTTCTAAACTTTTAAAATTAGCGAACTTATACACTTGTTCCCCTTCATCCAATACAACATGCAGACATTTTACCCCATCTATAATATGATTAGCAAGGGGGAGGAGCTACTGGCTGCGCGTCATTGCCTTGCGTTCTGTCCTTGTTGGCGACCACCCAAAGGACGATTAGGTGGCAACTACTAAACGTATCTCTCTCACAGTCTGCGCGGAGTAGCCAAGGCCGCCCGCAAAGATACAGCTCGTCAACTCTAATAGAACATAACAGTAATGTCAGAGGACTAAAATGTTCTTACTTAAGCTGAGGCTGTAAGGGAACACTCAGCACAAAACATAGGACAACGCGCACACAGTCCTACGCGAATTATACTGGCCGTAGGTCCAGACGCCGAGCCTCGTTGGTCTGCAAAATGCAGCCGAGGGTGTTCTGCATGGAAGTGAGGTTGACAATTGGGTATACTGTGTGGATGGGTCACGCCTTACACTTCTTGACGGCAGCAAATTTTAACAAATTAAAAACTAGTGTTTAGTAGTACTCGTGTTTCTGTTATGGTTATTTTAAGTCGTTTGTTTTTATAGGTTAAATGATGTGAATGATGAACCTAGTGGGACAAGTACAATGACTTCGATGACTGACCAGGGTTCGGATCTGGGATCTCTGTCATCGTAGCGCTCTGTAATGAATGACAGCTCCTTCACCAAGGGCGCCAGCAGAGGAGGGCCAGGGGGGCACTTGTCGTCTTTGAGATTTCTGGAAATACCTCATATAACTCAAATTTTGAAACTGTAGCATGAAAACATGAACGAGGGGTGCCGTGAAAGACAGAAAATGAAGTCCCTATGTAGATTATCCTAGGCTGGGGATGCATTGTAAGAATTCTCTTAATTGGGGGAAAGCAACACCCACCTTTCTCACATTTCAAGCACTGCTGCCCCCTCCCCCCTGAGAAAATAATCCTGCGGGCGACCTTGTCCGTCACGGAGGCTGTGTTCGTAACAGATAACACACAATAGGAGGGAATGCAGTATTTGTGTCGGAGACACGGGATTCTTCCTTCTTACGTTTAAGCAACTCGAGGTGTGAGGTGTGACCTTCCACGACCCAACAGTCAACCTCACTTCCACGTAGTACACCCTGAACTGCATTTTGCGGACTAACGAGGCTCTGGTGTCTGTGTGTTGTCCCGTTTTTGTCCTTATGTGTGCTGAGTGCCCCTTTACAGCCTTAGCTTTGAACCGAAGTCAGAATATTTTAACATTTCAGTTATGCCACATTACAGTTATGTTAGTTTCATTTTTATGGTAAGAGGCTGGACTCCGTATAACGTGACGGGTGCAAAGTGCTGACGCACCCAAAATTTTAAATTCAAATTTCAAAATTTCAACAACTCATTGAAAACTGGGCTGCCGAAAATAAAAATAATTAAGTATATAATTCCCACCCTTCTCCACTCGGTGGAATATTAATTAATACTACACACTGAAAATTATATTTGTATTGGGTGAGTACGCAAATAATATACACGTTTCTGTCATATCGCATAGACAAATAGTTCCTAAACATTTTGTTGATAAAAAGCTGATCACGGTGAGTTTCCAGTTGTGTTGCTAGAATAGCAGTGCCGAATCTATTTTATATAATTTTTGCCCCATCCGCTGAAATTGTAAAAAATAGTGTATTTAAGCTAGTTGCAAGAACGTGGCTGAAAAATTGTACGTTACAACACATTTACGTAAATGTTAAATTATATCGCCAGTTGATCTGCAATTTCTTTACACGAAAACTTATTTTGTTATAGCTGTGTTTCTCCTCCGTCACAAACTGTTGCATTGTGGTAAAATTTGCCGCAAACATCGCGGCTGTTCGCATTCTGAAGTCACATGAAACTCACCTATTCATGTTATGATGAAATACGTAATACGTTAAGCCGTTATATCTGACAACAGACACACAAATTACAGTATTACAACCAGCTAAAAACATACCGTAAGACTTAATACTGGGGGATTTAGGCAACTTGACATATTGTGTAGATACTTTCATCATTAAACGCATCTCTGTCGTTGTTGAAATATATCTTTCTGCAATTTTTAACTGTTCCTCACAATCACTTTTCGCATGCATAATGAACGTTTCAGTTTAGTATTTTAATTCGCTAACAGCGAGTGTCGTGTCAGATGGGGATTATGCATATTCAATTGATGCCATGCATTAAGGTTATAAAGAGTGTTGGTATCAAACAGGTTTAAGGTGAATTTTGTAATACAGGCGGATAAGATTTTTTCTATCAGTGCATGATTTTATTGTATTGGATAAATACACATATAATCTAAACTAAACAACTTGTTCCAAACAATCTATCGTTATCACTTGCTCAAATCTGCCATTTACAACTGGAAAATTAAGCCCTTTGTGAAGGCTTGAATTTATAAATTTTAAATATGTTTGTACACGAACCGTGAGCAATATGTTGAACAGGGATTAATTGTGATGGGTTCAATGTCATAGATGGAAATATATTAATGGTAGGTTACAAGTTACATTAATCCTAATTAACTAAACAGAGTACATCTACGAAGAATGGAGCTTGCATATACCTTTTACAATCAGACTCCTTTGGTGCCAATTATAAACGATATCTTCGCAATAATAACATTTTATTTTGCGTAATTTTCAATCGGAAGAAACTATGAATTTAATTTTTAATTTTCATTAGCTCTCTAATAATAATAATATGCATGTATTAACAACAGAGTTATGAGCCAACCTTCATCTCAATAATTCAGTCATGAAAAGAAGAAAATTATCGAAGGATAACAAGGTTCAGTCACCTGCAAAGAATAACATTTTGGCAAAAGATTCCTTTGTTTCAAAAATTGCTATTCACCTCACGTGTATGGATGAACTCTGTCCTTATTAATGGGTCTGGTCAGGCAAAGCAAGTAGATGGCAGCACGATAGGTGTCCTTGAGCTTACGGCACGCAACTCTTTCCATTTGAATACATAGGGAATTCGGATGCTGGACGTGATGTTACACTATTAAATTACAATTTAGATTAATAATCAATGCTTTGAAACTACAATTGAACAAAATATTATCGTAAACAATTCCAAAAAAACGTTAATGGCGGCATAGTATTTGTTCACTACACTTACAGTTTTCACAGTTTAAGCGCTGTGTTGTGGTGAGTTAGTATTTAAATAATACGTAATAACTTATTACGACTACACTTTTTTCCAAATTTGTTCTTAAAATTTAAGTTTTACAGGATATCTCATTTCCTGACATGGCTAGTAAAAATTACCATCCGTTTTATTTATAAATTTAATGGGAGGAATAGTTATTTATAAAAGGATCCTATCTTCTGTCTCACGTACCATAATCCCTAGGGTTTTCGTATTTTCAGGAACTATAGTTTTCCAAGTGTTGGAGGCAAAGAAATAAGAGGAGAAAATGTTCAATGAAAATATATATGTTTAATTACAAGAAAGCGTGTGTTGACTTTCAATTGTTGGATAGGGCATAGCGTGTTAGCATACCAAGCGTTCATATATTTTTTCTGGATTATTTGTCGGTTTAATTATACATACTTCCAAAGCAACGTTTTGTATTGTTAATATACGCCAGCCGAGAACGAACTATATACTACATGTAACATGAGTCAATAAGTTTAGTGCTGCTTGTGCATAAACATACGATATATATTTCGTTCGAACTACCCAGTCGTTGCGCTTTCATATATTAAATCTCAGCTTCACATGAATGCCATTTTAGGAAACATAAGAGTTGCTACATTATGTAAAGTATTCATGAAACACGTTTTTATTGTCGATTTAGGCGAGAAATTGATGACTTTCGTGAAAATAGCGTTTTCTCTCATCGTGCTATAATGTAAAGCTTAGGGCAACGAAATGACGAGCGAAATTCTCTAGGGACAGAACTAGGGTGGTGTCGCCACCGGGAAATGTGTAAGTGACAGCCATTGGTGAGCTATGTTCTTCATTCTGCACAAAAGTTTCCAGTCCTGTTACAGTGCAAATTACATCACGAACCCATAATTTATTAGTGTGGTAATGTTATCTCTTAATTTCAGTATGACGTGGTACGTACAAGTGGTTCGGATCACACTTAAAACTGTACGTCCAGGTCCCGATTAGCCTTTCTGTACACAAAGTGGACTTAAAACCAAAATTCAATTTAATTCAATTATTACTATGAGAATTGTCTTACGTTCTTACATTCAAATGACGTGAGCCGATATCCGTGAAGAAATGGTTAGCACAGGGTGCTAAGGGGATGGGAGTCCCGGATTCAAATCCCGACCTGGGCAATTCTTCGTGAGACACAGGTCTAAAATTTCGTCATATTATCAGTAATCCTCATCTTCGCGATTAGCCAAAAGTGGCAGAAATGCGAAGTAAACTGAACCAAATCAATCAATGACGTGAGTACCAGATTAGCTTTTGGCTTTTTCATTCTGAAGTGCATTATCTGGAGTAAAGGTAAAGTTACCCGTCATGAAGTCACATTTAGGGGACTGATCAGCACCATGTTCCGGCTGCCTTTACCGCCAGGGTTACCCCCAGGTACCATTGATTTGAGACTTGGTGTGCACCAGAGCCGCTTTATGCGGGGACAAGGCCGGAAAAATTCCGAACTTCTATCGCCCACGCCGAGAATCGATCCCGAGTCTCTCGTCAGACACCCTACCGTCTTTTTATATAAATTAATCTCAGATCTCTTGTTCATTCACAACAGAGGAACACAAACATCCATGTCTTAAGCGGGATTCGAACCTAGGACCCCTGGCGTCGTAACGCGCTGTGCTAACCATTCCGCCACGGAGGTCGACACGGATTAGCCAACCGCGGTTCTTCATTTTCCGGGGACAGGATTCAAAAAATTGTACCGCATGCGTATCTTGATTAATACAAATCGTATTTGCTTTCGCGTTTGTGACTCATATCTCCTGAAAGCGAAGTCAAACAGAACCGAATGGGAAGAGACGCCGAGCGAATCAGGGCTTGAAGCACCCTTTTGCCATGGCGTGCATACAGTTACGACCATTGTTATCGCGTCAGTTACTAAAGCCGTTTCTGGAAAGGTGTGTAATTAGATGTTAAAAACATATTTTTCCTTTCAAATTGCGGAAGTGGCGAGGGAGGTCAGCCATCAGTTTCTGTATGGATCGACCTTCAAAGCAACTTCAACTCTTCTGGCATATTCCAGCTTCAAGGTAAACTTTGGCTGACAAATAAGTTCGACCAACGCTATGTAGTGTGATGCAATAGAATGTAAACCGCACCTCTCCTAGCGGCGGCTGTATCTGCCTGTGTGCGTGACTGGATGCGTGACTGGATGAGTGTAAACAGCGTGCTTTGGGAGGGGTGCCCAAGCAGTACCATGTTTGAGATTTCATTTCCAGGGGGGAGCATAGTTTTTATTGGTATGCCAAATTAGTATGTGTTACCAGTTAGTTAACTTTACTATTACCTAGGACATTAAATTTTATGATAACACTAGCTTCTATTAGACAGGAAAATAATGAATTCTAACTATAGTGTGAAATGTAACTAATTTTATTTACATGTAAATGTCATCGTGAATGTCACCAATTAGCTTAGCGACTCCGAAAACTATGGATTCGACACTAATCTAGGTCATTTTTAACATTTTAGTTTTCACCCCATCTCACCCCCATCCCGATAGGTGATGAACTTATGAGTCGAACGGCATTGGGAGTGTCACTATTCATCCTAGCGACCCCGAAAACTATGAATTCCACACTAATATCGGTCCTTTTCGATTATTTTTACATGTCACCCCTTCCCACCCCCATCCCTAGGGGTGCGAGGGGTGTCTTACCCCACAGTATTTCTTTCCATATTACAAGTGATATGTGTACCAAGTTTGCTTGAAATGGCTCCAGGATAGCAATATCGCACCTTCTGTGTAGGCAACCAACTTCGCCGTGCTGTTTAGCAGGAAGCATAACTTGCAGGATATGACTCGAAAATGCCTCGCAAGAGAATGCTATTTTATGTCCCTTTCCCACTCCACCCCTAGGGGTGCCAGGGGTGTCTTACCTCCACAGTATTTCTTTCCATATTGCAAGTGATATGTATACCAAGTTTGGTTGAAATCACTCCGGGCGTTCGAGAGTTATGCCGGAACAAACATACACCCACACATACATCCATTTTTATATATTAGATTTACACGTAATTTATAAACAATATTTTTACATTCTAAGAAAACCGATACGCAATAAGAGCTATTGAACTATTAAAACCGAGAAAACTTGACCAAATGTCTATTGGGCGTTCAACTCAATTACGGCGTGCGGCGAGAAATGTGATCAACGAATAAAGCTGACGAAGTCCGCTTTTCTTGTCATGGCGGTAGACTTCCGTAGTTTATTTGACAACGGACAGAGCAACGGCGTTACCCTGGAAGCTTTTGGAAAACCTCTGCAACTGACGACAATAAACAAATAGTAAACAATGAGCTATTTAAAAATAGAACTTCACACGCGAAGTAGGATGCAATAGTTTTAAAGGTTAACTACTTTCCCGAATGATTTTCAGGGGTGTTTGTTAAGAAATGGGTTTATATGCTTTCAATTCGATTTTCTTTGGTGGGGATAAAAAACATCCCTGGCAGGGATTACAAAATGTTTCCTCTGCCGGGGATAAATATTATTGTGAGAGGGGGAATCACCGGCTGACCCCTTCCGTGTTAATTCGCGCACTGAGTGCAGAATAAGCACATGTAGGTGATGCCAAATTCAAAATGGATATTTCTGTGAATTTCTAGGAACCTGTCACGTGACTCCACCACTTTTAGTTAAACGCAGGACTTTTTCCTCGTGATTCTTTCTCTGAAATTATATGATTCCACAACTGCTCTCTGCGACGCCAATGTTTATTGACGCCTGAAGTAAGCCAAAAGCCTTTCGTGCGACAGGAAAATTACATAGGTGTGCCGGTGTTGAAGGTTAAGACTTGTAAACATTGGACCAAACACAACTGCCATTTACTACTTATCCAGAAGCAATCTTTGTCGAATTTTTATCAGTGAAGAAGATATTTTGAAAGGGGAAGTGGAGGGCTCGCTCCCCCATCATTTTCTCAGAATGACCACGTCTACCTTCATGGTTGCGTTGGCACAGTCTGAATTGTAACATTTGATATGGTGTATTTTACTTAGCTTTTCTACCACTTTAGCTAATCGCGAAAATTAGGATGAAAAATATGATTAAGGGGACACGCATGATGAACACCAATGCCTAGGCCGAGATTCGAACCCTGGATCCCTGGCGGAGTAGTGTGCTGTGCTAACCACACTGCCACCGAGGTCGGCAATTCCTCTTGCGAAACGGGTCCTGACCATTATGTGTGCCCTGGTTGCAAGGTTCGAATGCACAGTCTGAACAATACAAACGAATGGAGCAGTTCGGGGGCGCTGTGACGTCACAGAAGGAAATGAGTTTAGAGTTGAACGGGACTGGGGAAGGAATCTCAGTGTAGAGGAGGTGACATTTAACGTACCATAAGCACAATTCAAATGTATGTACATTTGTAAAAATAGATCAATGACTTACCAATTTGATGTCGACATGTTAGCGCTGCGCTAACATTGAAATTTATCTGCTTATATATCTGTTGTAAAATACGAAAGGTCTAGCTGTCTTTTGATTTGTTACGGTTGGGAAAATATAATAGGGTGGAGCGTTCCCTTTCGTTGTAAGGAGCTGTGTCGTGATCCTGTCAGGAAATTGTCAGATCTTAGCGTGACGCTCACATGCCGACCAACCACGGACTGTCTTCTTTCATTTGTTTATTTTTTGTTTCCGTGAATTGTATTAGTCTTCTTGTGTTTGTTACATTTTTCACGATGGACAATACTTACATATTCCAATTGTTAATGGACGATACAGACTATGAAAGAGTACATGAGGAGCAGTGCAGAGCAGTTACCTTAGTTACCTTGATGTCTGCATCAAGGGCTCTATGAAATTGTACAAATATCATTTTCGCCAGAAGTGGTCGATAGGGGGTTTCTGAAATAAACGATTCAATTATAGAAGTGTTATGTTCTTAAGTATCCAATTAAAAGGTGTATTTATTTCATTATAAATGTGTATTAATATTCATTCATTTGCTGTCCTCCGTCTTAGTAGGCAGATTCTTCACTTCAACCAGTGGCTGCGATTGGGTTCCAAAACTGAGGGGGCAAGGACAGTTTACTTTTCCTTCGAAGATAAGGTTTATAGCTCGATCACAAGAAAAAAAACCTTCCGTCAAAAGCGTTCGCGCATCTTCCCTGCCGTTATCGGTGCTCGGGGCAGTGTTGCCAGGTCAGACTTGACAAAATCGGGAGATTGTTCCTTGGGAAACCAGAAGATCTGCTACAAAATCCGATGATCCAATAGTAGCGGATAAACGACGTTCTCGGGGGTGGGGGTGGCATAGGCGTGCGCACTGGGGGGCGAGGGGATGTCTGCAGATTTTTTCCAGCGAGGGGGAAACAATGTATTTTCATCAGTAGGGTAAACGAGGCATATTACCCCGTATAATGTTGCCCTCTCAGAAAACACCACTTGAGTTTGGGGATAAAATACAACCATCTAAAAATAGTAAAGTAGTAATAGTAATAAAATAATAATAATGTCCTAGCACAATTAAGTATCGTTTGGCATAATTTCACAGTTCAAACAGCACTTTTCATGGCTTGGTGGAGTTCCACTCTATCGCTCCCCTTCATGTTCAAGTAAGATGAGCAGGAAACGTGTTTTTGAGCACGCCGTTGGAGGTGCCATAGCAATAGTTTATTAAGGAATTCTCCCGAGAAATCAATAGGTGTTGCAACACTGACGTGAGCCGGGCTGAAGGCTTCTTCCCCCTGTCCTTTCCCCCACCCGCCAGCGCGATGGGGTTCTGCGGAGTTTTCTTTCCTTGTGGTTCCACTATAGCATAGTGCGCGGGCAAAAGCCGCAAAAAGTGGGGGGCAACTGCCACTCATCCCCCCTCCCATTCGCCGCCAATGACTTCAACCTTTAGAGTTTCCGATCTTGCACCATACACTTCCGATCCATTTCATCTATACATTATTTCCCGTGCTTCTTTTAGCAGGCAGTTTCTTTGCAGACAATTGAGGACTAAAAGTGGTAAACGTTGTAAGTGCCAAAAGCGAAAGTGTTGGGAAATCGCATCGTTCAGCACATCAGCCCGTACGAACGTTCACACTAGTGCCTTTTTACACGCCCTTTCAACTACTTAGAGGGCTACCAGCCACTTTTCACGTTTACCACATTATCAAGCATGGCACATTTCACAGTTTAACGTGGAAAACGGTGTTTGAATTATTGTGGCACTTACAGCGTTTACCAATTTTAGTCTTCAATTTCTTTTGTTGATTACTTCTAGCAACTTTTTTTCACCAACTCTTTCCAACGTAGTTTATTTTTTACTTTGTCTTGCGCTGAACTGTTTCAATTCTTTGCATTGTTCAGACTATGCTTTCTTACTTTGTGTTGAACGCATTCAGAAATCACTTTGAAGAAAAACGAGATTTTAGCCTACTAGTTCAAGCTATGGACGATACATCAGGTATGTGTGCATATCAAGCATTCAACCATAACCATCGTAGTGTCGAAATTACATGGGGGGTACTCCCACTTTTTGACCAACCTGTATTTTTTTAAGATATATAAATATGATGATATGAAATTCGCAATTATTTTCTTTAATTCGTAAAATCCACTACAATGCCCGTTTAACAAATATATGTATACGTTTCTATCGAGGATCGAAAGCACAATACATGGTTTCGACAAGGCATTTTGATATTAAAAAATTGTGTCACGGTGCAAAACGTAGCCGAACTTCTGGTAAACGTTCCTCCGAGAAAACGAAAATGTTTCCCATGATAAAATACAAGTAAATAAGCCCATTATGAATTTCTTCCTTTATGGTCGGATTTCCTCAACGAGCCACTGATGATACATTATCCCCTGCGACATTCTACAATAATAGGTGACTTGTGGTATTCCCCCCCCCCACTCACATTTTTACATAGGGCTTCGCATATTGTAGACTGTGATGTGAATCGTCCGCTGATTATAGAACGTCTTATCTAGAATTTTGTGTTTCGTTCCCCCTTGTGATGGGGAATTCTATCATTAGGAAAAAGTTCACAATGGACTAAATTATTGAATTTTATCCGTGCGAATATTTTACGGGAGAACGTTGGTCAGAGAAGACGTTGTAGTACACTATGAGATGGCTTCCTCTATTTATGTTCATTAAATATTTCTTTTTTCAGTGATATAATGAATCTCATCAACGTCATACTCTAGGTAAAATATTATTAATAAAGTACCGATAGTACAAAAATCGCAAAATCCGCCTCTATGCGTGGAATCAGAAAATCCAGCAATATTTTCGAAAAATAAAAAAACCTCGAAAATCGTGCATTTTACGGAAAATTAAACAAAACATAGTAAAGAGGAGAAATGTTTTCACATGAAACATTCACCTTTACTACAGTTTAATTCACATCAAACCTGTGATTGCACATGGACAGATACGCTTTTTAACTTCGACACGAGACTCACGTTTTCAGATAACAGTGACTGAAGAAAAGCTAATCAGATACGCCAACACACCAAATATATAATTGAGAAAATCAAGTTACCTATTTACAAAACTATTTTATTTATTTAAAAATACTAATTGCATCAGTCAGTGTGTACTTATTTCATAAATATGCAACCGAATATGTTTCTACTGCTAACAGAACACTCGCCCTCACACTAAACCCTAACAACGTTTTATCTAACGGCGAAGGTTCTAGAAGATTAATAACTCACTGCTCGTCCATTTAATTCTAAAAAAGCAGTGTGTGAGTTAACGGGGAAGATGCCGGAGACAACAACGGCGACAAAAATAAGAAACTACAAAACCTCTTAGAGTAAGAGTTTATTAGGAATTGATACCCACTAAATCAATGAACTAGCTCAGTATTCAGTGTGGACTTATAACAGGAGCGTATATTCCAGGCTAGCCAGGCTATCTGCGAAGCTTGAAGCCTAGAAAGTAAAATACTGAAGGTAATGGCAATTCTTAAGTTGGCAACCTGAATTCTTAGTAGTTGGCAACCTGAATTCTTGGGAGTTGGCAACCTAAATTCTTAGGAGTTGGCAACCTGAATTCTTAGGAGTTGGCAACCTGTATTCTTAGGAGTTGGCAACCTGTATTCTTATAAGTTTGCAACCTGACTTCCTTGAAGACGTAAAAAATGAACCTAATAGTCTTCTCCCTTCCTCCATAGCCTAGGACCAGGTGTCATAGTGAGCTAGTCCAGGTTTTAGACTCAGCATACGCCACTGACTTATAACTTATTTTCTAAATAGCAAATTCTCGCCACACACTACAATAAAACCTCATCTGGAAATCAGACAGGGAACTTGCGTCCGAGCAGACTAATACAAGCCATCAATCACCAAGATGCACTTAATGCCACCCTAATCTAAACCCTCACCCCATCATACTATCCCCTTCAAGCCTAAAATATAGTTCTGGATACCAGAATGGTTGTCCCTCCTGTACATAGCATTCCCTACTAACTATAAGATAACTAAAACTAAGAAATAAACTAACACAAATTAATCCATACTACTAATAAGTTTAATTAATTACCCATCATACTAATACACAGTAATTAAACAAGAAATTTCAAAACTTGTTCCGGTCACCAGAACGGGCTAATAAAATAATACAAACTCAATATTATTAAATGTAGCTATGTATAGAATCTCCATGTATTCTATGTTCTTATTGTATTTGTATATGTATTTTATGTATAAAAATTTAAAATAAAGACAAAAAGAAGGAGGATAAAAAAGCGGGGGAACCGTTTAAATTCAGGAAACTGACGTCCTGGTTTATTTAAAGGTACCAGGACACTAAGCTAATACCCTCGACTGTATGCGGGCGGAGGCGGGCTTACTTCGAGCCCCCCCCCCATTTCCCTATTTCTGTTCTTACAAAATAACCCGCCCCCCAACCATCAATCTTATTCCTGCCAGGGATGTTTGTACAGTACACCTTGAAAGGAAATTGAATTGAAAGCATATAGTATATTATTTCTTAACTACGGCAAACACAATTGAAAAATCATTCGGGAAACAGTTAATTAACCTTTAAACCAATTGCATTCTATTTCCAGTCTGAAGTTCTATTTTTAAATAGCACATTGTTTACTTGTTTACACTGTCGTTGGGTGCAGATGTTAGACAATGACTTACATTAGAACCAATGTTCTGATGTACTTAGAATCGCGAAGCAACAGTTCAGTTTAGCTCTCGAAATGAAATCGCATATACACCATAGAGTGCGCATCCCCCCCCTTCAAAGCAAAAAACTTAATTCGCACAGTGCTAAAGAATCATTGTAAATCTTCTTCTATCTTCTACGATACTGAATGTACCATATTTTATTGAAATTACTTTTCAGAATCATTTTTAACACAGAATAGAAAATAGTTTTATTGCAAATTGCTTGAAGGTACAAAACTTTCGAAAAAAGCTCATCTCTTCACCAACTATTATCGACTTCCCATGCAAAAAATTGTAGTAAAAATGGATTTATCGTATGTATAATGTTCTCCTTGATAATTTGGAATCTCTGTCAGATCTATTTTTGTAAATGAACTTTTTTCTAGTTCAGTATTTTATTCAATCTTGGGGGAGTTTATCTGGATTTTGTAAGATTATGTATAGGTGAATTTCGGAAAAGTTTTGATGCTATTCTACAAATTTTCTGCAAATTTTGATGTTAATATCTTATAATTTTAATTCAGATTTCAACATTACTTCACTTCGAGTACCTTTCATTGGTTGTATATTAAATCGAACCCAATATTTTATTTGAAAAGTAATAAAATACTTAGTAAAAATCACAGTAGTTTTTATTTGTAGGGTGAGTGTCAAATTATAGTGTGGCTACTTTTTACTTCACGAATAGGAAAGGACTGTTGATATAAGAGAATACAGTGAAAGTGAAATCTCCAATGACTCACAGGAGGTCTTCTTTGCTCCTCCGGCCTTGACCAACATAACGATTGGGAATTTTTGCACACAACAACTTTCAAAGTAAACATTTTTGTCTTAAGCACTTAAAACTATATGTACTTGGGTGTGCATTCTCTGTCAGGTGGATTGTGCCAACCATACACGTTAGATGAAGTCACTGGTAAATGTTCTGCTCCTAAGATAAATTAGGTTGGTTGATTTGGTGTTTTAAGTTAACTTTATACATAGTAACGCTAATTGGGACTGGACTTCCAGTTTAAATTGGGATCCGAACCACTACGTGCCTCCACCCGGTATGGAACCCGGGACCCCTTGATTACAAGGCAACGACGCTACCACCATTGGGAGGCCCTAAGACAAATTAGGGGATATAGTGTTAAACAATAATAGCCACGATTGGTTTTGGGGCCGGTGGGTTATCTCAGGATGACATTTTTCAAACCATGTCCTTGTGGCTCTGGGTTTCACCCAACGCGTCTCACAATAGGCGGGATCGTTCATATGTGGAGTATCTACCTAAACACTCATGCACCACACATGAGAATACATGGCTGCTTGCAATGTTCAGGGGAACGCGAAAATACTGTGCGTTTTAGTTTTTCAAATTACTATGATTCCTTCACTTCAACTTAGATTTTCTCCTTCCTACAGTCACGGACACTTCTGGATTGTAATGATTCAATAGAAAGTCAATGGGTTTGTTACAACTCAGAAGTGTTTGTGACTGTACCAGGTGCGGCTCGTGCATTACTTTCCTGGGGGTTCACCGAAGTCATATGACACATATTCAGTTTTCGCAAAAAACTTTCTTCGCGAGACAAATGGATCGGGGGGGGGGGGGGTTAAAAGATTGGCACATAATATTTTCATAGAATGAGGTTTCATTGTAGAGGTGTGCGAATAAATTTAGGACTAAAACTAAGTACAATAAATTGTGCCTCAATGAAAGAAATTTCGGGTCTCATTAGAAAATCATGGACGTCCTCAGGATTTGTTCCAGGAATGGGAAGCAAGATCATTTTTTTTCAGGGGGGGGGGGGGACAAACGAGGCACCTTTTTCACTGTAATAGTGTTGTTCTCTCAAAAAACACTCCTTCAGTCCCTGCAATGCCTTTGTAATACTTATCATAAATTACTGTGACTAAAATAAATAGTTTTAGGTTGACATTCATTTTCCAGGGGGGGGGGTGGCCCCTTTTCCCCTTTGGACGTCCATGCCTGCAATTATAAAACGACTAAACACAATTGTCCTACAGTTATTAAAGGGAAATGGCAATCAATGGCATGTGCGCACTTGAAACCTGAGACCCTTTCATTGAAACGCTACAGCTTTTTTTTTTTTCTATCTTCAAATTTGGAGTTGGTCGACCAGCACACGCTTTATCTCTAATTTTCTTTCCACAGAGGAGAAAATTTGTTTCCGTTAATTGTATGCATTTTAGCGGTCATTTCTTACCTGCGCTGACGGCAACACCTACACTGCATCAAATGACGTAACATAGTCCATCCTTCGGAGCATCAATACTTTGCAACAACTATGAAAGCACATCAAAAACTTACAAACTTGAAACATTGACACCGACAGGATTTGTCACGTATTCCTTTCTTGTCTAAGATCGTGGCATTATTTTACTTTTACATATCCGAAGTGTTTCCATCTTTAAGGAAAAAGTCTGAATGCATGCTCGAATTATTTTAGTAATGTATTTCTTTTATTTTAATTCATCGCGTCTATTTCCAGCTTTCATTCATTTCTACTCATCCTTCTCTGCCCAATTTTGCATTTATGCCAAGAAGTTCGGCACAAAAATTATTCAACAGAGAAGATTGAATATGTAACGAATGCGCTTCAAACTTGAACCTCACAGGGCAACACTGGAAGGGAGGAACCAGCTGGGTCTTACTCGCAGCGAGGACGTTGCCTTCTGGCTTCTGCTGCGGCTTCTGAGAGAGCACGAACTGCTCATGACCGTTGGTTGGAGATCGAGGTTCCTCAGTATCCTCTGCCATGTATTTTGCCCATATAGCTTACCCCGAGCTTCTGTCTGCCGCCCGAACCTTGACAATGACAGGAGCTCTCCTGAGGGGGTTCAGCTGAGGGTCTGCACGAGGGAGGCCGACTCGCGGTTTCTCTTTCTCAGCAAAAGAATTTGCCGTGTTACGGACACAAATACGTGACTTATTGTGTAGAAATTTTAGCAAAAAATTGTCAAAAGGTAAAGACATTGTTTATTGTCCATTCTCGAGGTAAATGACATACAGTAGAGCGTCGATTATCCGAACGTCGGTCAACCGAACGACCGCTTAACCGAACTGTGTACTCGCTCGCACTTGTTACTCTCCCACCCTACCGTCCATCATCCCCCTCACTCCCAAACCAAGTTTCCCACAGTAGTCGCCGCACTGAGCCACCGCTGGCGGAACATTGCTTCTAATGGGGCCTTCATAAGGCGCTGCTGACCAAAATAAAGGATTTTTTTAAACGTTAATTTTGTGTACTGTGTGTATTGTTCATGCAAAATGCGTATGTAATATGTACATATTTTTGTTTAATAAACTGTACCACATACTATATATTCCTACTAAAGTTGCCTTTGTACGTTACTTTGTAATACTTAAAGAGATGCCTGTTTTTATGAATAAATTTACTGTACAGTACTTCTTTTTGGCAAATAAACATGTACAGTTCGATTATCCGAACAAACCAGTTTTCCGAACACCCATGTCCCCCAATTACTTCGGATAATCGACGCTCTACTGTATATTACTGGGGGTTCACTGATCCTGTGCACTATAGGACCAACCGCGCCTGGACTGTACGTACAGGACGGCGTTTCTCACTTCATTTGTTGTCTTAAAAAGTGATTAGAAAGAAAAGAACATTTGTTGTGCAGGACAGTAAGAAACAAATGGTTGACAAGGAATCCTCGGAGCTTCCCACAATCTACATCCGTTGCCGGGGATCATCAAAGTCTATTAAACGGATTAACACGAAGACTATTAAGAGTCAAGACCTTTTAAATGTTTATTTTGCAAAACATAGTGTGAAGTTAAACACTTATTAAGAATTTACTTCAGACCACCAGAAACAATATAAGAAATTCCCCAATATTCAATATTCACAAAGGACACCATGTTGAATTCATGTATGGATTGGTAGATTATGTGTTGACAGTTTCCCAGAAGGCTAATCGACAACAGAAATCAAATGAACTGAGATCACTGGCGTACTACAGCCCCCTCCGAAATTTTGAGAAAAACGAACATTTTCAAACGAATGCAGTGAAGAATTCGGGAAAAGTAAATAAAATAAAATAAAATAAAATAAAAATAAAATAAAAATAAAAATAAAATAACCTACGATTGTTATTTTTGAGAGTAGAAAGTTATAAATATTCAAAATACCTTATTGTGTATACCACCTCCCTAGAAAGCAGTTATGTACTATGTAACATCCTGCCTACGTCAGAGACCGAACCCGAAAAAAATTGAAGAGACTCATTTAATCAAGCAGGATGATATCTGGATACATTTTGGTTCTCCATCCCTTGAAAAGTCAAGAGTACAGAAAGGTCGTGCTGGGAGTGTTTTGGTATCAGCAAGACGTTTAAATGACTGATTCTGCCTGAAAGCAGTACACAGGCGCCTGCCTGTATTCCAAGATACTCCAGAAATTGCGAGAGAAAATCTGTTTGCAGTCCAAAGTTGTTCCTTCGGGGAACCCACTTTTCTGGCGACAAGACGCTCAATTCTGCATCATCACCTCATCCATAAGGAGAATGTGAATGTGTAGAAAAGGTATAAGACTGTCAAGAATCAAAGGATAATTCAGGGTGTCCCTAAAGTTCCGTTACCATTACAATTAAACATAACTCTGAAACCACATGACATAGAGCAGGGCGGTTTTTCACAAAATTTTCTACAACTCAAAAAGTTTATTTTGTACGTAACCCCTCTGGTTACCCTCAGGATGTCAAGGCGATATTCCACTTCTACCTACACACGCTGCAGCATATCAGCATCAACTGTTTGCACAGCTGCAATGATCCTTCTGCAAAGTGTAACAAGTTATGGAACAGGGATTTGGTATACACAATCCTTGACGTACCCCCCCCCAAAACAAAATCGAAGAGGATGATATCAGGAGGTGGGGTGTCGTCATTTTCGAATCTGCAGAACAAAAATGAACATCAATGAACTAATGACAACAAATGAACACAAATGACAATAAAAAAATTGAGCTGTAGATCATTTTGCAAAAGAACCGCCCTGTTCTATATCATGTGCTTTCAGAGTTACGTTTGATCGTAATGGTAACGGGATTTTAGGGACACCCTGTACATTTGCAAGTGGGTCTGGGCTATTCTTTATGGAACAACACTCGCAGCTGTACGTTCTCGGAGCGACACGAAAAACGGGATTTTTTTCTCAAGTTACGAATTGGGCACATATGTTGACCTTCTCTTCGAAAAACTTCTTCAGAATCATGGTTTTATATCGCTTACTTAACAATAGTGCCAAACAATATTTTAAATATAGACTTTACTATATTACTTTCTCGAAATATAAGCACAAGTAAACTTTAGTTACAAAAAAAAATAACGATCAAATTTCTGTTTCTATACAGGGTGTAACAAAATCATTCGTCAATACTTCAGGAATTTATTTATAAAGCTCAAAGAGGAAATAAATATCAACATGGGTCCGGTCTGAGTAATGAGACCTCCAAGCAAGGTGAATTGATTTAAATCAGGTGATTTTCTTTAAAAAAAAAATAACATTTAAATAACTTTAAAGAAATAATTTATAGAATAATGTGCATATGGATTTTGTAAATATCAGATTGATTCACTTTTGGTGAAAGTACATTAACATCTTTATCACTTATGGTATTTATTAGGCTCTAAGAGGGGAAACAAAATATATGTACTGATAGGGTGAAGCTCATACGAAAGGAAATGTAATATGTTTACTTTAAGCACACTCAAATTTCTCTTGATTTAAAATTCAATAATTTTATAGGCAAAAATAACAAACATTTTGTGTAGAATAATATACAAAATATTAATCGTGTTAAACCTTAAATAGTGTCATTATCATTAAACTGTAAATACACATGGTAGCTGATATTTTGCAAAACTATCATTAAAACAATCAGCAAAATTTAGCTACAAAAAATGTAAAAAAATATTTTAATTATATAGTACATCCAGAATGCTTTATTTTTACTGGAAAAAAAGTTATTGAAAATATTATGGTTTCATTAACACACCCAACAAACATTTCCATCCATATTAAGTTCATATGTACGCTACAGTATCAGAAATAGATTGATTGATTGATTGATTTGG
This sequence comes from Lepisma saccharinum, assembly GCF_977018435.1. Lineage (NCBI taxonomy): Eukaryota > Metazoa > Arthropoda > Insecta > Zygentoma > Lepismatidae > Lepisma > Lepisma saccharinum. The sequence goes on along the minus strand of NC_139258.1, from coordinate 38,134,595 downwards.
TGTTTTAAGTCCACTTTATGAACAGTAAGGCTAATCAGGACTGGACCTACAGTTTAAAGTGGGATCCGAACCACTTGTGCCACCACCAGGTATCGAACCCGGGACCCCTTGATTACAAGGCGACGACGCTACCACTGCGCCATCGGGGAGGCCCTACCAGAAATAGAAAAATATATACTTACACATAATTGAAGACTAAAATTGGTAAGCGCTGCAAGTGCCACAATAATTCAAACACCGTTTTCCACGTTAAACTGTGAAATGTGCCATGCTTTATAATGTGGTAAACGCGAAAAGTGGCTGGTAGCCCTCTAAGTAGTTCAAAGGGCGTGTAAAGAGGTCATTAGTGTGAACGTTCTTACGGGCTGATGTGCGGAACGATGCGATTTCCCAACTCTTTCGCTTTTGGCACTTACAACGTTTATCACTTTTAGTCCTCAATTTTTTATTTGCTTTAATCAAAGTATTCAAATATTTTACAGGGCCGTTTACCTGAAAAAGCCTTTCTATAAGAAACGTATCTATTATGGTGCCAAAAGCAATACAAGTAATTTTATGCTTGTTTTTAAAGATTTTTTTAAAAAAAATCGATTGAAAGAAAACATTTGATTTAAATTAAAAAATCAACCAAAATTATTTTTTAAATTAAACTCATGATTTTTATACCCACTGACTTCAAGTAACAGGTGGTTATAATAAAAGTTCCCCTACAGAGTCCTCTGGAGACCGTTTGAAGCATCAGGCTGCAGGGAAATAGCATGGAGGTGATGGAGACCATGGTGAAGCGAATTCTGATTTAGAAAATAGTTCAAATTTTCACCCCGTTTTTTGTTACACCCTGTATATATATTCGACCAGCACTGTAATTGAGTAATAAGTAATAAATTTGTTACATTATATTACTCAAAAATAACTTGTTTTAACAGCCTTACACACATCTGTTCTACCTGACTTTACTGGGTGAGAAGAAACATGACATAATTCACATTTTTGTTTTTCCCATGATGATCAAGGCTGAACGTTGGCACACAACGCAATAGTACCTTCCCGCTGTGCCTGTGCGTGCCTTCCTTCCGTTTCTACTCTGATGGTTTTACTACCGGAATAACCTTCTGTGTTGTCTCAAGCTTTTATACTTACAGACTCAGTTCCTAGCCACGCCCGTAGAGAATAAACGCATAAACTTCTGAATGACAAGGTGTGTCAGCAGGGGAACATTACGCATAGTTTTAATCTTATGTATCTTAATAGACAATCACCTATGTAACCAATAATTAATTATATTATCGCATCCAAAGTTCTGTAAATGTCATAAAACGATATCCTTAATTGTTTCGTTTAAAGTTCGTAAAAAACCTCTTGACTTTTTTTTCCTTTTACTGGAATGTTCTAACGCAACCGCTCAAGCAGCCTGGCAAACACTGAGTTAACACTTGGTAACACTGCAATGGACACCTCAAGCGCAGATCTGTTCGCTTGGCGTCGTCACTGGGTAGGCAAGGGGAGCCCTAGCGCATAGTGAAATACACTCCTCAAAAAAGTTTGGAATAATGTTATATTAGGCGATAGGTTTTGATTTATTAATTGATTTGGTGTTTTTAAGTCCACTTTATGCACAGTAAGGCTAATCGGGGCTGAACGTGAAGTTTAAAGTGGGATCCGAACCTCTATGTGCCTCCACCTGGAAATGTAATCAAGGGGTCCCGGGTTCAAAGCGACGAAGACAGGGTGGTATATGTCAGCGAAAACACGAGAACTTCCAGCAGAGAGATACAATGGGCGCCTCCAGGATCGCTCAACATGGTAGCAAATGTTGACCTGCTACGTCACACAGTTTTATGGCCTTTCCTGGATGCAGAGTTGAGAAGTAGCGACGTTCCAGCCGATAACAATCGAAAATCGCATTGCGTTGCTTTGTGGCGTCTGCAGCGAAAATGGCAGGACGTATTGGGCTGTTGAATACAGTGCCACTATTCATGGATTATGAATGGATGATGACGTATATATCGTATGCTATTTTCAAAATGAACGTGTGTGGTTAATCTCGAAGTAAAGCATGAGTAGATCTAGATCTGTGACTAGAGATACAATTGGGGGGAAATTTGATATTCCTGATTTGAGAACTTTGGTTAGCTACAACAGATTCTCTGTGGTTACAATTTTCTTTCTCCGACCAAAATAATACGTAATGGCCATGGAGGAGTGACATTGAGTGTAGATAGGTTGTGGCCAATTTTATTTAAGGATATATAAGTATGTTTAAATTAAAGATTATTTTCGTATGGGAGCGCAAGTTCGACACAATACTCTGCTTTTTTTGTGTGCGTGTGACCTTATTGGTTGTAAACCTTTGTTAAAACACTTATAACATACGCTACACTATAAGTGAAAGAAAGATTAATTTCGAGAATGTGCTTTTAAATTAGATCATTATTCCTTAAATAGTTTCATACCATTGTTAATAGGCCCCCGTGGTGGGCATGAATTTTTGTCAGTGTCCTTTCACCAATTTCATTATATCATCATCACTCATTCCCATCTTTGCAAATTAACCAAAACTGGCACGAAAGCGAAGTAAAATAAAACAAATCAATCAATCTGCCATTGTTAATAGGACAATAATAAATATGATTTAAGAACAGTAATTTTGTTTTTTATCGTCGCTTTTCTGCCACTTTTGGCTAATCGCGAACATGAGGACGAGTGACGATATGATGAAATTGATGAAAGGACACTCACAAAGAACGCCCAGGCTGGGATTCAAACCTGTGACAATGGCGTGGTAGCCACGGAGGTCGGCTTACGAACAGAAATGTTAAACAGTGAGTATAAGTTGCAAAATGTGTGCAAAATTGTATAACGATGTTGTGTCCATAAGAAATCACGTTGTTTTCACGCAATAATGTTTGATATAGTTTAAATTATGAATTACTGATTATGATCGTAGATGCAAAAGAAAATGTAAATTAAAGCAATATAAATAAACAGGTACGAACTGGCGTTTATACATGAATATGCCACAATATGTTTAGTTGTATTGGTGATTAACTTTTCATGATCATCGTTTAAGTTATTGTAATACCACCGCGGTGGCTCAGTCGGTAACGCGTCTGACTACCATGCTAAAGGTCCCGAGTTCGATCCCTGGCCAGTTCAAATTCGGGAACTTTTCTCTTCCCCGGTGCCCACCCAGCGTCGAATAACATGGGTACCTGGGGGAAACCCTGGGGGGTAAAGGCGGTCAGGTGCGTGATGCTGATCACATCACCCCAACCACGACCGGATCAAGAAAGTGTGGGGCGTTACCCCAACACCCCCTATACGCCTTCATGGCGTGGTGCTAAGCACAGGGGAGCACTTTACTTTTTTTTCACTTTTAATACCACCCTCCTTCCAATGGATTTTCAAATACCACACTTCCTAAACGATGCATTTCTTGATATCACGCTTCCTTAAAAAGTATATATTTCACATAGGAAATAGCCTCGATACTTGTTGCCAATTTTTCTTGCAAAAAGAAGCTGGACATGTACTCGACATTCACAAATAACATCCCGGAGTGATTAACACATCGCGCTACGACGCCAGGGGTCCGATTCGAATCCCGGCCTGGGCATGCTGTTCCTTTTGAGTGTTCCTTCACCATATCATCACACTCATCCTCATCTTCGCGATTAGCCAAAAGTGGCAAAAATGCAAAGTAAAATGAATTAAATCAATCAAATAACATCCATGTTTATACCGGAACTCGAATCCTGAACTTAGATAGCGATATAAAAGGTGCTCTCGACTTCAAGCTGGACACGTGTTTGCAAGAGCATGCTCACCCGCTTTGCCAAAAAAACTTAATGTTCATTACTTGGGTTAATTACTTTTTTTTAACTGCGTTATTCGGTTGGAATTTTTAAATATACCTCAGGTGAAGCCAGTGCATAATTATCCGTTGACAGATGACTCATTCCCCGAGAATATAGTGGCGAAATAGTTATTACTATTTAAATATATCAGATGCGCGACCTAGAGGAGAACTTGGGCTACATAATCAAACTTGCAAGTATATACTTTTCACTCCACGCATCTGAGTTCCGCCGCGCCATGTTGCAAAGCAGACTACCACAGACTTGCAGACGACAGTTGACCGCAGGCAGCGAGAGAATTTTATGTTGAGTGAAGCCGCGGTCGCTCCTTCTCAACAACCAGGTAGCAAGCGCGTCCAGGGTTCTTGTTACTCAACAATGTTGGGTTGCTGAGTGATCCTGGAGGCGCCCAATGTGTTGTTGAATTCCAAAATCTTTGCCTATCACGTATTGCCTAATGTAACACTATTCGAAACTTTATGTGAGGAGTATACGTAGAATCAATTTAGTAGTACCACTTCTCCAAGAATGCCGACTCTAAAGCATACACATTTTCCATTTGTTTTCAATGATACCGCATGATATTCGGACGGTGAAACTTTCTTTTCAATTCTTGGAAATAACATCGAAAGCGTTCGCTGCTAGTGACATCACACTATAACATTGCTGCCTGCAGAGCTCAGCGAATCAAGGTCTAGTTTGAGTTGTGGTTTTGAGTTTGAGCTCGGTGATATCAAGGTGAAATCGGAGAGATTTCCTTCAGACCACCAGCCACCAGGGGGTAGCAGATCTTCTCACATAAAAGTGGGCTTTTGTACAAACATGGTTGACATTTACCATTCTAATCAGGATGCGCATTAACAGGGGGGGATGCCGGAGAATTTCCCATGCAAGTATTTCGGCAACAAACAGTTAATTTTGTTCCTGTCACATATGATTTTATCCCCTTTATTAATTGCAATTGTGGTGTGTAGGGTGCGACCATCTTACACGTAGTACATCGTGGACTGACCTTTGCAGACTAACGAAATTCTGACGTCTGGACTTGATTTAAAACATAAAGTAACATCATTAATAAAAATAGTTAACATGATTAGGTCAATTGGCGACCCTTGTGGGCATCCCACATAATATTTACTTTCTCGAGGAAACTGTTTCACCAAACTTAACAGATAAAGTTATATTTTCTAGAAAGTTCGTAAACCATTTCAGAAAACGAGGTGAAAAACCCATTCGGTCAAGTTTATAAAGTAATAACTAATGGTTGACACTATCAAAGGCTTTAGCCAAGTCAATAAATATAATGCCAGTCTGAGATTGCTTCAAAGTGTTATATCAACACCAATAAATTAGTAATAGGAGACCTTTCGCTAACAAAACCATGTTGATAGCATTTAATTTATTATCATTGACTTTTTCCTCTTTGGTTTTTGTTAATGGTTTGAATAAGCTGGTGTTTTAAGTCCACTTTATGCACAGTGAGGCTAATCGTGCGAACAGCTAAGTGCCTCCACCGGGAATCGAACCCAGGACCCTTTGATTACATGGCGACGACGCTACCACTGCGCCATCGGAGCGGCTATTTCAGTTAGTCGTATATGAAACTATATACAATAATATTAATAATGTAATTGCATTTTGCCAGTATATTATTGTTATTCGATCATTATGATTTACGTTATATGATTATACATGAATGGCCTGGACCCTTTGTAAACATTTCTAACGACACCCAAGTCCAGAATCAAATTAAGTTGGCGCTTACGGGTACGAAAGCTTCCCTGCAGTCCAAGCATGTGCTATGCAGCAGCAGACTGCCCGTATGCCAGCTTGGATGGAGATAGACATTCCCAGGGCGCTGAATCAATCACCTTTCGTCAATCATTTTGCCAAGAAAGACTTTCACGAAGGCGTCTCATTGTTTCCCGCGGCGTCAGTCGTTCAACTCTGAACTTGAGCTGTGAGAGGAAGCGCGACCCGCTTTCACTGGCGCTCTACTCTGTTCAAGCGTTGCTTCGGAGGACTTCGCAAAAAAACAGCGGTGCAGAAGGGATACTTTCTTCTCGCCCTTTTTATACTTACTTTCATTTCTTTTTCTTTGCCCTTCTGTCTTTATAATGGTTTATTTTCATGGTAAGCTTCCCTTTCCTCCTTTTTTTTGTAGGAAGTTTTCTGTTACGATTGTATTTTTTATTTATAAAATCTTTTTTCTTAGACACTCCAAGGTTTAACATGCCATTAATTTACAAGCAAGCACAAAAGGGTATTAGGAACGTTTCGGGTAGAAACCGAGGAAGACTTTGACAACATTGATTGTGCCTATATACTTTGTACCGTATTACATTAATTTATTGTGAAAGACATAAAGAAATACATACACAAGGGCAAATGGAATGATGTTCTGTATTAATATGATTAGAATGAAGAAAGTGCCTCATTAAAATCATCTGCCAATATATTAATAAATCAATTATTATCGTTAATGCTGAACATAAATCTCGTTAGGTCAGTCATCAGTAAACAAAAATTTTACAGAAAATATTACCATATCAATGAGGTTCCACCGAAAGGTACAAAGAGCAGATTTGAAGTATAGTCTTGCGAGTGACGTCACCTACAGTCGGGCAGCGGTATTAACCGATGTGCAATCACAGAACACAATGGTTATTTTGACAAAATCCTGTTTACCTAATGGCGGCTTTGGGGAGGGGGAATTTTAACGTTGTCGGCTCTTGCAAAAACGATGAGCCTAATTGGCTGTTTGACCGTGAGTTCCTTCGTAGGTAGACGCTGCAACACAGGGCCACTGCCATAAAGGCGGTCTCCGCGCCGGGTCCTGGCCCGGCGCGCTTATAGTGCAGTTCGAAAGCGCCAAGTACACGAGCAATCGAGACCCCAGCACGGAGAACACATCGTTGCAAGCTAGATCATGTGACTCCTGCACTCGTTGTTCATTTGTTGGAAATCACGGAGGTAGAAAGCCAAAAAGTTTTTTGGTTGATGTTCTTCTAATGTATGTATAAGAACTTTTTAAAATCCTATAATATTTGTATGGTGAAAACAAGTGTTTAAATCGCGGGAAAAACAACGTGTTCCCATTTTTATCTACTGATCATATTTGACGCTGCAGTTGAACCGCAATTCGAAAGACTTTCACTTTCAGTTCACGACTTCAAGACCGAACTGCGAGACCATTCTCGAAGCATGCTCGTTTAAAATACGGTATTGCACCTTTCGTGCACGGCCTCAGTCACATAGCAGAACCTTTCTGGATCGTGAGTGGCTCGACGAACAATCCAGAAACGTGCTAATTGGTGTGATGAGAGCCCAATATACTCACCCACTTGGCCCATGTTTAATCTGCAGTTTCAGTGTAAGCTAAATTGCCTGTCTGAGAGTCTTATTCCCGAAGGAATCTGTCAGAGATCCGGGAATAATGAAGTAAGCAGGATTGGTGTAACCGTGACGAGGAAACTGGTTCTGCATTGTTATGTACGCAGCCACCGTGGAACCGCAAATGCCACAGTCGAAAGAGTGTTTAGAGTGAGCAGAAATACCACAAACTCTCTTGGATGTGATCGCTTCAATGGACTTTCTTCGTTCTGAAGAAGAAATGAAAGTATCCGTGTTCAAGTGCCTTGACTTCTTACCGAATGTGGTGTAAGTCAGACTCTGACATTTGGCATAGAAAAATTCAATTTGGTGCTATAGCATAATGAGTGACCTCAGATATGGATAGTTCGCGTAAAGATTCTTTACATTGGAGGCAATGCTTTTGAGTCCACGCATCTCTCACCACACTATAATTATAGACACAGCTGTTTATATTGTTGCTCAACAGTTTCACAAAAAAAGCCAGTTTCGACCGGTTGCTTTTCTGGATTACATTTGAAAGTTATTTTAATTTGTACCAACATTACATGGCACACACACACGTATAGGGTAAAGACCCCGAATATGAGACCCTTTTGGTAGAATTCGATTTACTTGTTAATTAAAGCATAAACGATTAATGTTTTTTAAAAAATATATTTTGTAGGGAGTCTAGTTTATGATACAAGGTATTGTAATATATAAAAAAGTAACAATCAAAAATTATAAACAAAAAAATGAACACAAGTGCTACTGAGCTATTTTTATAGGGGGTACCGAATAAGAGACCCCGACCTTGTTTGGGTTATATAAATCATTTGAATCTCTGAACTAAATTATTTTTGAACTATAAAACTAAATTATTTTCTTACCCAACTATAAGTGAAACAAAATTATTTTTACACCATGTTAAAAAAGATTAGGCTATTCTAAAGAAGAAACTGACTATTTTTACCATGCTAAAAATACAAAACAAAATGTTTCTTCTATGCTATCCTAGTAGCTGTCCTGTTGTCACCAAAATTGGTTCACTTCAAATGAAACCTACATTGTGTTACACATGAAGTAGCTACCTGGTAGAAACGAAGTTCATAATGCGTTTACTTTTGATTTTTGCACATCGGACACACAAATGTGTCATCTGCACCACAATGAGCATGAGCCCACTTGTAACAACGTGTGCACTTTACCCACTCTTAACCACATTGATCTTTGTAATACGATGAACCACAAAAAACACATTCTGTATCATATTCATCTTCATTTAATTCTAAACTGTCAGACGATTCTGCTAATGAGAAAGATTCTTCCGACTCATCTGTGGATTCTTCACATTTCTTTGATACAACCTTCTTCTTATGTGAAGTAGAACGCGAGTAATCTGATTGTTGCTTTATCCTCAGTAGGCTTCCTACTGTGAGTGCCTGTAACACCCCTACCAAACAAGTTCTTCTTCACTTCCTTCTTACATTTCTTCCAATTGTCTGCAAATCTTTTTTTGTACGGTGTTGTTGTTATAACTACTGGTTGATTCACTACGCGAGATTTCCCGGAGTTGGTAAGAGATGGGCTGTCTAGTGTGGGCAGTGGCTCAATGTCTTCTGGCATTACAATGGCATCGTCATCAGGGGTGGTATTGTTTGAAGACTGCGTAGCCTGAATAGGACTGCTTTCAGGCTCCTGTTGCTGTTCAAGTTGGCCTAACCTGCTGCAGCTTGGTTGGGGTTCCACTTCACTTTTGGGTAGTTCAACTGACTGACCTGTCACATTCCGCTTTTTCTTTTTAGAGCTGACAGAGTGTATTGCAAAATCTTCATCACGAAATATGTATCTATTGCAAGGGCAAAAAACAGTCTTTCGAAATGCATTAACGGATGTTTTCATAGTAGCAGCTCTGTTGTATGCACCTGACAATATTCTGGCAATTTTAGTTATTTTTAGTGGTTTTCCTCGATTCTGACGCAACCATGTTTCAACTTCTTGCGGTCAAAATATTTTGAAGGGAAACATATCACTGCACCACTGATATTCCTGAGTGGTCCACATTAAAAAGTCTGTGTGGTTTGTTTTGAATCTTCTCCAGTTCCACTTCAAAAATATCAAAGAAGGCGCTCACACTATCGGGATTGAATCCTTTAATATGGGCAAATGACGATGGTTCTGGACTCCGCATAGACAGTTCGGGGTGACGCTTCAGAAAACCTCGCAGCCATTTCTTGCCCTAAGCGAACACTCACTAATACCTTAGGCGTCTTCCCTTTGTCTTTCACGTAACGTTCTAGTGTTCCTTTGGGGATCCAGAAATAACGTGCAGCTTTCTTATAACCCATTTCGCCACTTCGAACATAATTTACAGCCCTTATCATGCTTTCTGGGCTCCACTTCTTCCTTTGGGATGAGGCCGCTCCCTGAAACAAAGAAATGAACATTTTCGTAATAAATCCTAGGCTATAGGGCTATAGGCCTACACATTTCTAAAATAATTGTGCACATTTTATTAATCTAATTATGAGTAAATTGGGTTAAATTTAAAAATGAGTGGGTCCAAAACATTCATCCAACAATTGAAGTACTTTATGGTTTTGTCTTTTCTTTCGTTAGAAAAAAATACGTCATTGAATTTATTATAAATTGCAATACTTTGCCTTCAAGTTTCCTTCCCAAAAATATCGTCCGATGTAGTTCGTTATTTTGTGTAAAAACTACAAGAATATTCTGATCATTACAAATAACAAAAGGTAAAGATTAATAACCATTTCATTTGTAACATAATTTCAACGTAACTCCCAAATTAGGAAAAGCAATGATGAAAATCAACGTAAAATATTATATATATTTTGTGACTCCTAATATGAGACCCTTCATTATTATGGTAGTCCTATTATGAGACCGGTCTCATATATTGAACCTCTTCCAGGTCTCATAATAGGACTTTCGCAGGGTAAACAAATGAACAACGCTATCTCTCTTACAAATGGACGAAAACTAGCAACTAATTACATGGTACAACACACACACTCACCACTACGAAATACAGTAAAAAGGGGATCAGTAACAACTTACCTTAACCATTTTCAGCAGCTAATTTTCAAACGGCAGCAAAATTTTCACGAGCACGCTTTCTTTTTCACATTCGCTGCGTCGCCAACTCTACACACAAAGAGCTCACTTGAGTTCCAGTGCTATGGCGCGATTCCTTTTTCTGTTTCAGCTTCTTTCCGCTAGGGTGCAGCTCTTTGTTTACGAGATACATGGGGGTCTCATTTTAGGTGCCTATCCTCATATTCGGGGTCTTTACCCTACACCGATCATCTCCAATATTCAAGCCGGTACTTTTTGTAAATTCATCTTTTCAACGGTTTTCTTACAGTATGATTTCGTAATCTTGAATTTGTTAAGGTTTCCACGTATCTGGATTTCTATATATTTAACATTCGAGTCTAAAGCGTTAAAAAGGATTAGAAATACATGCACTAAGTTTTTGTGCCTGTGTAACATTTTTTTTTACAACGTAAAATTTAAACTTTTTTCAATTGTGTTTCTACTAAAGTACATTTGTAAGGCATATTCCATTGTTGGAGCCTAAAAATATGTTTCCTTTTATACTTTTTTTAAAACAAATGAGAAGAGATAGGATTAGTGAATTCTAAGAAAACCTTTTTTGAAGAAGAATGAGTTGCAAAACATTCAATACTGTTGTTATATTTCAATATTACCCATTTTATCGACATCATACATAATTCTAATAGATATAGATGATATGTACTGAATTTCATGGTTTACTAATTTTTGTACCGATACGTTCAGTCACTTATAAACCGGAAGTGAACTAACTATTTTATGGTGTTTGTCATTGTGATTGTCCAGTGAATTGTTTTATTCCCAACACCACGTTCCAGGTGACGGGAAATGTCATAGTCTTACTAACGAAAGTAAACAGTCTGTTCAGTCTTCAAGTATGCGAAAACACGATTATAAACTGAAAGAAGCACCTGAGACGCTCGTGACTTGATATTTAGATATCACGTATTATCATTTGTTCATGGAGAACAGATATATCTATTTTATAACTTACTAGTTGGTGAATACAAACAACGTTGCATTCCTCTACTGATAAGTTAATGATTCATTTACGCAAGCCTTTGGGAATCTATATATATCATCAACACATTACACGCCGACTCTCAGAATACCGAAATCTTATTAAATGATTCCTTTGAAAACGATGCTATACTCTTTTGAATTGAAAATATACGTTCTGTGCACCAACACTGTTCCTTAGTTGAAATGGCAACCATAATTTGGTCAAGAATGAGAAGCTCACAAAGTCTAAACTTTGTGGTGTGTCAAACTTCAGATGCCATGGCATATTTCATGGCATTTGTCAAGGATAGGATCGATCCTTTTTCCGTAGCATTCTTCGTAGCATAACCAATCAGAAGCGACCTTGGTCACGGGTGCAGCTGTAATGGCGGCCGCGCGAGATGTAAACAATGTATCACTTCACATTTTTAAAAGCCGATAACTATTCAACCGAGAGGAATAACGTTTCGTATAAAACAATACGTATTAGGTACAAAACAAAGGCGTTCCATAAATATATACTTTACAACATTCAGTGTGCACGTATGGAAGAATATTTTATTTGCTTCAATTGTAAACACCCTGCACTCAGCGTAGATGGTGTAACTCGACGTGTCTTTCGTGCTGTATGTTATACATTGTATTCGCAAAAGCTTACCGAAATTTTACATGAAATACTTCCGTGTAAAGTACCATCTACTATAAGATTTTGGAAGCATTTACGTAGCATTAATGCTAGCAAAAATGTTAAAGGAAATGCTTCGTCTAACCGGGCCTTAGAAAGGAACCAGTGAAATGTATAGCATTCTCCTACACATTCATTCATATTTAACCCCCTCCCCCTTCCAATATTCCATCTCGATAGGGTCTGGGTGAACCTCATAGGCGCTCTGTCTCACATACACTGAGATTCGAACAAGGGTCTACCGCGTGGTTTGACTCTTACCGATACTTGAGTATTGTAACTAATACTAGTTGTTCACTCTTAGTGTGTAAATATGCTTCTCCAATTATATGCATCAACTTAACAAACAAATTGCTTTAAAATATTCAAGAATTGCATCAGTATGTTAAAAGGGGTGTTATGTAATCAGAAAATCCAGTCTTTTGTGCAAAATTGGTGCAAAGTTTAAATTTTGCATAATTTTCAGGATAATTAGACTCGGCGAAAGTGTCACGTGGCATATTTGCGGACCTCGTGAAAGACCAAAATGTCGGGAAAGTATCGGCTGGTATCAGTAAATAAATTATAACCGATATTTTCCGATAATGATACTACTGGTATCGGCCGATATACATTTCCTTCACTACATTTGTTATTTGTAATCTTGGTTTCGTAGCTTCCATTTAACGGAAACTTGAATTGACTGATTCGCACATCCTTTAATCATGTCCACGTTCACATTTCCAGATTAAATGAATTTAAGTCACAATATGGATTCTTCAATATAAACCATTGCTTGTGCTTTTCAGATCAGCAGACTATACAAATTGATCAGTTCTTTCGTGTGAAACACTCTGGAAGAGACATTTTGGCTCACTGAGTTAAAAGTAGGGTGACCATACGTCATGTTTTAACCGGGACAATCCCGTTCAGGAGGCGTGTCCCGGTCTTCCCGTCGGTATTATAAAAACGCACAATTTGTCCCGTTTTATATAAGTCTAGAGCTTGAACACCAAGCCGAAAGTTGAGAAACTTTCGTGCTTGGCACTGTTGATACTTACATTTTTTAATACCTGCTTGGAATACATGTAAAGTACCTTGAAAAATGGGAAACCAGCTGTAGTGGAGGAGAGAAATTTTAGTGGGTTCTGCTGTAGAGTAGTGATTCTTACAACTGCTTCTGCTATTCAGCGTAGGCCTAAAATCAAGGGTTGATTGATCAGAAGTCACACTGTGAGCTTATAATTATAGTTTATACCTTTTGATAGCTGGTTCATATTTTATTAGTTTATATCATTTACGTGATCCATACTTTAATAGATAATAAAACAGTAATAATAATAATTATAATAATAATACTTGTATAATTAGTCATTATCGCCAGGCTCTGTGGCGGAGTGGTTAGAACCACTACGACGCCAGAGGTTCCGGGTTCGAATCACCGCCTGGGCATGGATGTTCCTTGTGACTGTCACTTCATCAATTTCATCATATTATCACCCATCATCATGTTCGCGATTAGACTAAAGTGACAGATATGCGAATTAAAATAAACCAAACAACAAAAAAATAGGCCTTACCAATTTTTCAGGAGGGAGATATGGACTCTTTGGGATGTCCCGTTTTTTGGTTCAAAATACTATGGTCAGCCCAGTTAGCCGGCCCCCGTGGCGGACTGGTTAGCACATCGCGCTGCGACGGCAGGGGTCCCAGGTTCGAATCCTGACTTGGGCATGGACGTTTGTGATGTCTATTCACCAATTTCATCATATCACCACTCATCCCCATCTTCGCAAGTTAGCCAAAAGTGGCACAAAAGGCGAAGTAAAATAAATCAAATAAAAAAAGAAGTCAGCCTAGTTAAAAGGCGTGGAGCGTTTATGACCGTTTATCTAGATATCCCTCAAGTCAGAAATATTTATTTCAATCTGCATAATTTCTGTTGTTGCCATCCTAGATCTTTGTGTATTTCTTTAGTAAAGTAAATGTTTGATTTCCTTGCACGTTTTTTATACGTTGAACTCGAAAAGTGATATGCTCTATTTGTTGTTTCAGGTACGTGATGAATCCAAACTTCTAATTGGTGCAAAAGGTAGCAGTGTTCCCTGAACGACGGTAAGGCATATTTTATCTATGATGCTAAAGAAACCTGACAATGAACAAAAGGAAAGCGGTATCCCGCCTTTTCCCTTTTAGTGCAATTAAAAACGCCGACACTAAATTTTGCTGAATAAAAACAGCGGGAAAATGCACTGCTGATCTGTTGGTGTTAGCACAACTTTAAATTACATCCATTCATATGCATCCAAATCCGGGGGCCAGTGGACCCAGCCCCAAAAGATCCTGTCGGATACTCCTGGCAAGGAGTTAGGGGCGGCGCCAGAAAATTTTGATCGGTTGGGCAGTATCTATATATTGATATATTAGGGTGGGCAGATATAAAGTATGTACCACGTTTATCTGTGTATGTAAAGGGTTTTGCAATAAGAATGAGAGATATGATTTTGAAATGAACTCGTGAAATGCTTTCGTCAATTCTTGTAATCAAATTTGTCATCTGTATTCTCTCTATCTGCTCCACCCTAAAAGAAGGTGACGAAGGAACCTGATTCTGTCACCTATTGAAAAAACGCCTGACCTGTCCTGACCTTCAAAAATCTGTTGCTGCAAAGGGGCTTTCCCACTCTATCTTAATATAAGCCCCATTCGGCGAGCCAGAGAACTGCAAGATGCATCTGAGAGGAAACACGTGACTACCAACTTCCGGCTTAAGATCATCTTAGCTGATTCGCGAACGACAAAAAAAAAAGTTGCACGCGGTCTGTGGATGAAACTAGTCAATGCACAAACTAGCATACAAGCTGCAAATGGTCTTGAATATGCCGTTTTCATTTTATGAGTTTTTAACTGGAAAGAGTGCTGCTTCCTGGATGAGGGTTAATGAATGATCCTCTTAGGCCTACTTGGCTCATGGAGGATTTTCAAATTGATAACTGCATATGAATCTTTGCATTAAATTAATGTCTTATTGGGAAATTTTTAAAACATACAACGAACGCGCATTTTTTGTTCATTCTGCTTTAAACTATCCCCGCATAAAAAATAGAATTTTTACAGAATATATCGCTGAAAAATGGTAAAAATAAAGGAATTTGCGCAAAATTAACATCGAAAAATTGATACCATTACGTAAGCGATCACTTACTGAAGTAAATCTTCATATGGCCAATGCAGGGAAAGAGATGCTCGATAGGGTTCAATCAGTGGCGTGCCCAGTATTTTCAAAAGGGAGGGGTTACGTACACTTTTTTGGTAGTCAGCCCTCATTTTGCCATCTTTTCCTACCATTGATGATGTTTTTTTTTTTTTTTTTTTTTTTTTTTTTTAGAAATACTAGGCCCAAAGGTTATAGGGGTATAACTACCACCATCACACTTGGGCACGCCACTGGGATCAATAGAAAGATGCATAGAGTTTTGGAAAACAAATACTTTTACATACTATATTGTGGAAAGTATTTTAGACCAAAAAATTAATCAAATTTAATAATGGTAGCTACGTAGTAATTCTTCTCTTGTTCGCGGAGTGGTTAGTACATCGGGCTACGACGCCAGGAGTCCCGGGTTCGAATCCTGGACTGAGCATTTATATTTGTGAGTGTCCATTTCTTCAGTTTCATCATATCATCACTCATCTCCATCTTTGCAAATTAGCCAAAAGTGGCACAAAAAGCGAAGTAAAATAAATCAAATCAAATCTTCTCTTGTTTATAGCACTTTGGGGAAAGTTTCATATATATTGACAATTATCGATTTAGGGGGCAAGGCACTTCCCCCCCAAAAATTCCCCAAGGAGTATACAAATTTTACATAAAAAATTATTTTGGTCAATATTGCCCCACCCCCGCAATGTTTATATCAAGTTGGCACCCTCTGATTATCACACTATCGAAATAGGACATCCATTATCCAAACGCTAGGATAGGGAAGCCTTGTCATGGATCGAAGTTCTTTTTCATGTCATATGGGAGTAACATGAATAAGTGTTTGGTTGTTTTAAGATGCATATTTGTTTTATCCTGTATGATTTTGTACTCTCTACCTCGCCAAACGTTATTATATATTAGCTAAACTACTTCTAGCCACAGAAGTATTAACTAGATCATGTTTCAAGTTTTAAATGTGAGATAACATTGACAGGTATTATTTATTAACTATGTTCTAACGATTTCCCAACGAATTAAAATAGGCCTACTATTTTTGAAGGAACTGCTCTATTAGACAGCTTTCAGATCAAAGTGACAAGCGACCTGTGTACTTGGAAACAGTTATGTTCTCGATATAACACAGGAGATTGTAAATTCTACACTATTATGTTTCAAAGGAACTGGCAATATTCACTTCTAAATTGTATCATTAATCTCGTAACTAAAATAATGACAAGAACGCATAAGTAGTCTCAATCGCATGTCTCATGTCATCTAGTGCCAGCACATGGCCTCGCTAGCTGTGACGGGACTAAAACGAACTGAATGCCTACACGCGCTCACACCCACTCAACCTACATATTGCAGTTTCAAATACAAAAAGTCCAGTCAAGTCATATTTAGTCTAATAGTTTATCTGTTATTAACATTGAAAGACCGTAAACATTATTTGGTGACCCTCAGTATATCTAGTTTTCATGTTCAGCAAGTCAATGTTACTCTTCAATTGTTTTGCACTCACTTATTCTTCCTTCCGTTACAAAAAAACATTCACATAGAGATTCCGATGTAATAATCTTATGTTATATTATATTAACCATACTCTTTAGAAGCGAAAACATATAAGACAAATATATTCGAATATGAAACTAATGATTTTGTTTACTCGTTCAAAAGTCAGCTTACGTAATAACAGTGCCTCGCCTGCCCCACTGAAAGATTCCGAGACAACTGTGTTATCACGCCTGCCTGCTTCCCACAACAGTCGTAAACTGCCTCTTTATTAGCCATGCCCACTCCGCGTGAGAATAAATAAGCAGCAGCTTTCTTCCGGATGGGTACAGTTGTACGTTACGGTACCAGGCAGCTTGAAAGTGAAAATATCCGTGTCGTTTAGCGAGAGGTGTATCTGACGGACGAATATGAACATGGGCAGTGGCGGCGATTGGGTTCCAAAAGGCAAACTGGGGGGGGGGGCACTTTAATTTTCCTTGTTACATGAGGTTTAGCGCGGCGAAGGTGCCAAAAAGTGGGGCAGGGGGGCAACTGCTCCCCACGCCGTCACTAATGGCCGCTACTGAACATGAGTGCAATGTATCTCTCTCTGACACAGCCGACTAACCAACCCATGGTAACTTGCTGCAAAGGCTGGACCCTCCGATGCGTCGTATTTGTAATGTCGTTTTAAGTATTCGGCAAATTCTTGTTGAATGTGTCAATTTTGCTTTCCTCAGACAAACTTTTAATCTTCCAAGTTGTTTGTCATCGCTGTTGGGCGATGAGAACTGTGTTTGATTAAGGTTTTTAGCTATTTGAGAAAGCTTTTAGTATATTTTGACTTTTTAATGTGTTGTGTTTGTCTTGTGCGGGTCATTTTACAACCTTCCACTTTTAATTTTCCAAAGCGACTTTTTACACCCCTTGTTTTAAATTTTTAAGTAAGAATTTTAGATAAGAGGATATTTCCCCGTATACATTAAAGGGTGCAAAATGACCTAATGTGCCGACGTATCTAACAATTTTAATTCAATCCAATCCAATCCAATCTTTCTCTCCTTCTCTTTCTCTCTCGCTCTCTCTCTCATTGTATTAAAAATGTATTTCATGATTTATTGTAAACTTTACTTTGTTCTGGTAGTTCTGGTTCCACGCTGTATTTCCATTCTGGTATGTAGCCAGAATAAATTTTCTATGATTATGCGAAGAGTCAAATGAAACCTTTTTTCTTGCAGTGTAAATATTATTTCTGTGATTGTTACGATTTGTCACATACTCATTTGAACTGTCTTAAGAATGGAAGGTTGCAGTGACATGAAACTAAGGCGCATTTGATAGCAAAGGTTAGTAAATTTGGGAAATCTGTCCGACAACTGATGCTCAAGTAAGATATGAGACAAAAAGTTGACTTATGTTGCATGTAGGAATATATGGGGGTGGGATCATATTGAAAAATACGACATACTGGCCGTGCCCGAACTGATAAAGTGGTAGATTGTTCGCCACTATTTGTTCTAGACGTTACAAATATTAAAGGGTGTCCCAAAAGTAACGCAGGATTCAAATTTACAAAATGGCCCTTTATTTATACATGAATTGGCAAAGTTGTAACATACTTTGAGAGTAAACACTCCGATTAAATATGGAAAATAATATCCGGCAAATGTCCTCCACATCTCATATGACACTCGCGCAATCTTTTGACAAAATTTGCAATCACATTTTCGCAAACTTGTGACTCAATTGTTGCGATAACACGTCAGATTTCTTCTTTAAGTTCGTGAATGGTTGGTATGTGTTTGCTGTAAACCTTGGATTTTACAAATTCCCAGAGATGAAAGTCACACGGTGTAAGATTGCATGACTTTGGTGACCAATTGTGATCATTGTTACGCGAAATCAGCCGCCCATGACATTTTTCCTGTAACAACTCAATGGTTTCGCGTGCTGCATGATACGTGGCGCCATCATGCTGGAAGAACATCTCATCAACATCAAACCCAAAGTCCATGGCTTCCACCTGAGGCCACAAAAATGCTGTTATCATCTCGCGATAACGTACACCATTGACAGTTACTGCACTTCCGGACTCGTTTTCGAAGAAGTACGGCCCAATAATTCCACTACAACAAAGTGCACACCACACAGACGCTCTTTGGGAATAAAGCGGCTTTTCTTCAAAACACGAGGGTTTTCTGTGCCCCAAATGCGACAGTTCTGCTTGTTTACATACCCATCCAGATGAAAATGCGCCTAGTCACTGAAGATGATTTTATTAGCAAAATCACCATCCACTTGCAGATTCTCCAGGACCCAATCGACGAATGCCCGTCGCTGCACGTGGTCTTGCGGTTTAAGCTGTTGAGTCATATGAATCTTGTATGGGTGCACACGCAGATCTTTCACCATAATCCGCTGCATGGTGCTCCTCGAAATGTCTAACTCAAGAGACCTGCGGTGAATTGACGTTCTCGAACACTCAGCAAGACTAGCGCTCACAGCGGTAATGTTTTTGGCCGGGCATCCGGTACGAGGACGGCCACTTCTTTTGTCGTCCATCACCGAACCTGTTTGTTCAAACTTTTGAACGACTTTTTTTACAGTCGTTCCGTTTGGCGCGTTTTCCCGCCCAAACATACCACGTAATTTGCGCACCGTTTCAGCACAACACTCTTCGTATTTGTAATATGTTTTTACGATAGTTATGTACTCCTCCATCGTGTATTTCTCCATCACGACTAACTACTACTAACCGGAATGTGCTTACTACAAGATGTGCTTCAGACAGCGTTGCCAACCCAATGAAAAAAAATGGCGCGCAATTTAAATCGTGCGTTACTTTTGGGACACCCTTTACAAGCGAAACACAACACGGGAATTACACACGGAAATGGCAAACGACAAGCGGCACGAACACTTCCAGTCTTTGGTGGCTGCGAGATCTCGCCACCGAAGTTCATTTTCTGGAGGGGCATGCAATTTGACCGATATAGACTCTCCCCCTTCCTGCACTGTACCTTGAGATTTTAATTTTCTGGAAGGAGTAGGCTTATCCCGTTAGCAGGTCGTCCATCCTTCAGGAAATCCACTTCTAACCTGACTCAACAGAAGCATTTACGGCTTGTGCCCACAGCACGCCAGAAGCAAAAGCGATTGACGTCCTATATTTTCAAGGCAGTCACACATCTGATTGCGCCGGAAGCATGCATGATTCTCTATTCGTCGGAAGCAGCCATCGTTCTCTTTTGAGGCGTCTCTGAATTGTGGATTGCGAAGGAGCCGACGGACCCAACCCTTGGAGTGACACTGTTCTTCCCAAGACTCCAAGACAACCTAACACTTAGGAAGGCTACTGATTTGCTTTATTTTACTTCGTTTTGTGCCACTTTCGGCTAATTTGCGAAGATGAAGATGAGTGATGACATGAAAATTGATGAATGGACACTCACAAACATCCACACCCAGGCCGGGATTCGAACCCGGGACCCCTAGCGTCGTAGCGCGATGTGCTAACCACTCCGCCACGGTGGCCGGCAGGAGATTGGAGAGCGGGGAATACGCAGCAGACCTACCAGACATCAGCGGTGGCGCCGAGAGTTACGACGTCGCTGGAGGAAATGCTGCGCACACTTCGTTCTAAAGGCTGCTGCGTTTCTTATCGCACTGGATTGGTCGCTTCCCCGCTTCCGACTTTCATTGCCAGCATGTAGGGCGTCCGCAGTAAGAACAGACAAGAGCTATAACAACAGTTTGGTACGCGCACTTTAAAGATATTGTGACAAATGTCTCCATTATCTGCACTTCAAGAAGCAAACAATTTTCTTAGATTTCCTTTTCTTCTCCTTTTCTCGACATACTTCGTTATCCGTCTTTAAGCTATCACCGAGCATGCACACTAGACTGGTATCATCCGAGTTTCCTCTATGGGCAGGGAGAAGACACCTATGGAAAATGCTTCGAGTGTTTCATTCTTTGAAGATTGAAGGATTATCGATTGGTGGATACATTTACAATTTAGTTGCTTGTGATATCATAAAAAAATGCACAAAGGCAAATATGGTTACAGGGGTTTATTCAAAATATTATATGGGGATTTGTAAGGACAATTTGGAGAAGGATGTAATGGTAAATTTAGCAACAAAATAGTAAAAATCCTAGCCGTAATAAAATTTTAAGGAGTATCGTGACATTTTTGGTGGTAACATTTCATGCTTTCTGAAATATATTCTTGAAGAATAATTCGGTGGCTAAGAGCCAAGCGTTTTAGCACGTTGCGATGGAATCTCAAATGTTGAATTTTGTCATAAAATATGTATGAAAGTTATTTGAGTAAAAAATTGCTTTTCTTTTTTATTTATCAAGTTACATGTTTGTTTACAAAACACACACACACATATACATGCATACACACACACACACTTTCGTGTGTTGACGGAAAGGGGGGAGGGTGAATGTTCGTATGATGTATAGTGACGTTACAAGTTTGTGTTTTAAAAATTGCTCGCTCGGTGCCACGACGTGTGAGACGAAACGTACAACCTTGACAGGATATGAGAGAGAGAAATCCGATTGGGTTCACGCATTGGTGTCAAATTAAGAAATTCAGAGCCTAATTATCTAACATCTCTTCTGAGCATCAACCTCGCCATGTCTATTTTTTCAAATGTGTGTTACTGTCCGAGATCCTAAATAATTTTATGGCAGTTGGTATGGGCAAAAAAAGGAGGGGGGGCTATTTGCCGTTCCACTTCGTCCGATCCTGTCCAACAACTCACTATACTTGAAAGTTTCCATTACCAAGTAACGATTAAGTGACAGCGACGGTTTCAGATTGAATATGAATGGGATGGTGCAGTCACATTTAGTATGAAGCTAAATATCATAAACAGATTTGCACTTAAAGAGCATATATACGAAGCACTATATTGCATACCTAAAGTCAGAAACCTATTGTTCCAG
Organism: Lepisma saccharinum; assembly: GCF_977018435.1. Classification (NCBI taxonomy): domain Eukaryota; kingdom Metazoa; phylum Arthropoda; class Insecta; order Zygentoma; family Lepismatidae; genus Lepisma; species Lepisma saccharinum. The sequence continues at coordinate 38,112,958 of NC_139258.1, read as the reverse complement.
AAATAAACGTTCGGGAGTTTCGTTTCATAATCTCAAGAAATGTATTTTACACAAATAAATGACAAAATTCGGATCTTTCACAGAATAGGAAATATCTTTTATCGCCCGCTATTTGAAGCATATTGACCAATTTTGCTAGTATACAAAACAAACACTTACTTCAATGTGTCTATCAGTTACAGATATCATCTCACCTCAAAAGCTTTAAATGTAGGCTAAAAAATCACCACAATCGTTTTCGGCATTTGCCTCCAATTGCCCATTTTAAATTACGAAATGGAAATATATTTTAAAATTTCATGCTTTAAGATTGCTGAATATACTTCCGTACATTTCGAAAAGGATCACTCGATAGAGTTTTGAAGAAAACTCTAGACGACGCGAGAGGGCGCGAACAATGGGGAAAATCGATTTCTCGTTCACCATTTTGAAACTAGCCATCGGGTTTTGCTCAAATGCATTCCATCCAAGTCATTTGCGATATACGTAGCTCCAGTGCGAATTTCAACAGACTTACATAAAGTTACGGCCGCTATCGGTTTTACAACACTCATAATGTGCCCCCGTCCCTTACCCCTCCTCCTAAACAACGCGATATATTTTGCAGTTTTTATAGAGTTTTAAGACATCAGATAAGTAACACTTTTATGCGTCGCTAACTCACAGATTATCTTTTTAAAAAAATACTGTATTTTCCTGTAGGAAAAGCTCATAAAATGGATATATCATCAATAGACATACAGGGATGAATAGTGCTACAAGTACGTCTGATCATCACTGCAGAACCATCAAAGTACTATTAATACGAGTCATGTTGACTTTATTCTTGGATAAGAAAGGTCCTATTCTGGAACACTACATGTCCCCACGTACGACAGTGACTAGTGCCACCTACACCTACCTTATTTTGAGGCCAGCGATAAACACAAAGCAAAGGGGATTGCTGAGTGCATATGTTTTGCTTCAACATGATAACGCCAGTCCTCATTCTGCTCGTGCAACCATGAAAACCATCGATGACCTACGCTTCAAGTGCCTACCACATCCGCCATACTCACCAGATTTGGCACCATCTGATTTCCACATCTTTGGTCCATTATAGGAGCACCTTGGAGGGGAGAGGTTCAAGTCTGATGAAGACGTCCTATCGGCGGTACACGAGTGGCTACACAGTCAACCGAAAGAATTTTTCTCACGCGGTATCGAAGCACTACCTATCCGATGGCATAAGTGCATTGAACTGGTAGGGGACTCTATAGAAAAATAATGTACAATCGAACATTATCCCTGCATTAAAATAGTGGAAAAAAATTAATTGCGGTTTTCATTTGATTCTCCCTCGCACATTTTAACAAGACATACGGATCTATTACTCTCTGACGTGAAAAAAACGTTAATTAATTTTCGTACTCACACTCAGCAGTTTCCATGCGATGAGGTGAATTGTGTGATTTTCAAGTCCAGTTGCGTATTTGCTATGTTTGAGAAATATTGAAAAAGTTAAAGATTTAAAAAATTAAAAATTGTCAAAGCTTATTAAGTCAACTTTATGCTCAGATTGGATAATCGGGACTGGATCTACCGTCGAATCCAGGACCACTTGATTACAAGTAACAGCTATCTTGCCGGCCCCTGTGACGGAGTGGTTAGCACATCGCGCTACGACGCCAGGAGTCCCGGGTTCGAATCCTGGCCTGGGCATGGATGTTTGTGAGTGTCCATTCATCAATATCATCACTCATCCCCATATTCACAAATTAGCCAAAAGTGTCACAAAAAGCGAAGTAAAATAAAGCAAATAAATAAATAAATAAATAAGAGCTATCTTAAATCAAATGTGTAGGTATGTGGCAGATGCTACACCAGTTACATCTTCATGTGTTTGTCCTGTATTACTGGAGGATTTGAGAAGATTTTGGTAGTTAATTACGAAGTAAAAGATGTCTTAATTTCGGGGATATTTCCCCGTATATATGGAAGGGCGTTAAGTGCCGACGCACCCAAAAGTTTAATTCATTCATATCTTAATCTCAATGGAATCTTTCAATTTCTTAGTCACAACAAATATACAATCTATTTCACTTTATTGTGGACAAACTATTTTCTTTTTTATGAAGATTTTTAGTCAATGAACAGTAAAGTATTATGGGTTGAAATGTAATATTTAATTTTATAATTATTTTATTGAAGGTTATATATAGAAGCATCTACTTTCCAAAGTTTTCATTTAAGAGTTCTATCGTTAAAAGAAGAAATATATATATGCTTACCATACGTTCGGGATTAGCCCGGACAGTCCTGTTTTTTTTAGAGCTGTCCGGCGTGATGTCCGGGGTTGCAAAATGTCCGGGGTTTTGAGAAACTGAACATGAAAATAGCTACCGGTATAGAATATTCACGACCAAAATTTATGACCGGCAAGGATAGATTATACCTTTTCTGATTTACAACAGAGTGAACAAGTTATTATTAATGCAATTGTAAAATATGCCGTAAACATTGATGACCTATTTGATGAACAAGGTAATTCAGAACCAAAAGGTAGGCTGTGGTTCAAGTGCTGAAAAAGTACCAAATACTATTGAAGAGAAGTGGCGAGCAATTTTTAAGGTGTTTCAAAAGACTGATATTTCACGGAACAACATTTCTAAAATGGTTGAGTTTGCTATGTCTTTGCCTGAAACATCTGTTCCAGTTGAGAGAGTATTTTCAATTATGGGGAATATTTGGTTTGCAGAAAGCGGTAAACTTCTAGTATCCACTGTTAAACATCTGCTGAAAGTTAAAATTAATTCAGAACTTTCATGTTGTGAATTTTATGATGTTATTAAAACAAACAAGCCATTTCTGAAAAAAGTCATGTCTAGTGAAAAGTGCAACTGAGTCAACTTACAGATAATGCTACCTAGAACAGAGAGGTTTCCTAAAGATCAGAAAATGTTTTTTATTCAATTAAACATATGAAAATTAATTGATTGATTTTAGAAAATAATGTTAATACTTTTTTGTACAATTTATAGTTTAATGTTCCAATAAAATGTTAAGGCTTTAAGTCATTTCAATTTATTTTTGTAAAAAAAACAACTGAAATTCAACAGTAACCAGTTGATCGCGAATATGTCCAGGGTTGGACCAAAAAAATATGGTAAGCCTATATATATATATATATATATATATATATATATATATATATATATATATATATATCGATATACATTACTGTTAGCCAGAAGTAGTTAACCTCTTAGGATTACGAAGTGGTGTTTATTTTCTCACAGTTCGGAGTACAGAAATGTAAGTGATTGTTTGCCTAAATAGTTATTACAGACTGAAAGACTATATTCTCCTAAGACAAAATGTCATAAAATAAGGCAATAACAGGTGGCGTCGAAATTTTAGATAAAACTTCCAAACACAAGTAGCCTATATGTGATGGGGTTATAAAAGTGTTTATCAAAAACAAGGAGAAGCTTTTAAAAATATTCCAAGTTCGTTAGGTCGAATGTTTTTTTATGAAACACTAATGGTGAGTTTCTTCTTAATGGAAACACTTTTCCCTCCTCACTTGGACTCAGCAAAAAACCTTCCAAGTTAAGATTAGGAAACCAACTGCTTGTTTCAAAACTACTTGAACATAACAAATAGAGTCTATAATGCGCCCTCTTCTTAAAATATGGTCACATTTTCAAATCCAGAAATTAGGACACACAGATTAAAAATATTGAATTCATAACAAAATCCGTCCTTTATGTGATAAATCTAAAGAGAATATAAATACCTTAAAATATTTAATTGTTAATTATTTTGTGATTTTTCTAATTTTTAAAATAAATATATTGAATGTTTAAAAAATAACACTTTTCGTAGTTTTATTTTCCTTTCTTTAAGTTCAGACCAATAAGTAATGAATTATACAAATTCGCGTTAATAAATATAATTACATCATACAGGATAAAGATTGGTTCCTGATAGCTGAGAAATAAAATGTGACACTTGCCAGCAAGAAAATTGCGATCCGTATCGTATCCTTGAGTTTGTGAATTACGAAAAGCAATATAAATTGTATCATGTTCGGAATTATAAGAATGGGGAACGAATAATTGCAGCACTATTATAGAAAAGCAGGGTAGAAACGTTTGTGGAATAAAATTGAGTTTTACAGCTTGAAAGAAAAAGTCGAGCAAAGAAAGTATGAATGTGTGTGTAAAACATATGAGATAATTTGTTTATAATACCTCCATTCTTCCTTATTAATAAATCATGATATGTATGAATGTAGAGCCGCGTTGTGCAGTCGGCAGGGCGTTTTGACTTCCACGCAAGAGACCCGGGTAAGAGCAGACGGAGTGTGGTGTTGATCACATCATCTCCACAAATGGCCGAGATCGCGTATGTGTGGAGCCCTACCTCCACATTACCCAGATACTTTCACGGTATGTTACAATGTAGAGGAGGTGGCTATATTATTATATTATTATTAATAATTTAGTATTTGTGAATGAAGCATATATCGTAAATATGAAGGAATATGTTTTGGGAAGAGGAAGACTATCTCATGAAGTGCCGTGCGCGAATTTAGCCGCTTGTATTACTTATACAGCGTTTTCAGATATTATTCAGCCCATAAATGTTGTCCACTTTCTATACAAGTGGAGTGGAGGTTATTTGTATTAATATGAAGAACATCTTTAATAAATTCTTCCATGTACTTGGAAACACTCGGTACCATCATGCTTTGCGAAAAAACAGGAAATTTGGCGACAGTGCAGGAAAAGGCAAGTGTGTGTTGTCGTTGTGGGAAACAACCGTTTCCCGTACCTGATTTTTTTTATTTGGGGTTACGTGAAGGACATCGTCTACGGCAAGAAAGTTACAGACTTGGGTGGAATTGAAGTTCAGGATCGAGGAGGCTGTGACATCATCACCGTGGATATAATCCGCAACAGGTGGAGTGAATTCAATGACTTGATTTTGTGAAAACCACTCAGGGTGCCCATGTAGAGGTTTATCAATAATGAGAACTATGTTCACTAAAGATTATTTGAGTCAATGAATATAATTCCATGTCTGTTGTTTCCGAGACACTTTTTACAGTAAAGATATTTTGATCTGTTATAGGGTGAATAATTTATGGACACCCTGTAGTTTAGTTCGAAGTTTTCTCTCCACCAGGCATTGCAATTTATTGCAAGAAAGTGCTTTCAAAACTCGAATATTACGCAATAAACAAATAAGAACAAATCTAGTTTTGCTTTTCATTTTCTTATGTTAATATTTCGCATCGATTGCATTTCCACTATCATATCGCCGGAGGCCGTAATCATCCTCTGTGACAAAAGGCTGTTATGCAAGTGAAGCGAAAAGCGCAAAGTACGTAACGCTCGGTGTACGAAGGTGACAATGTAAATACGTCCCTTTACGTGGAGAAAGACGCTCGTAATTCCCACGCACCAAGGCAATTACGTAACGACGAGACAAGGGTCCTTCATCGAAGCAGATCCTTTGTGGAAACCACATCGTGGGAAATATTCAAGAACTTTCCATTTACGCAATTAATCAGCATCCGTCTTCTTCCAATTATCCACCCTGTGAAGGATTGTTCATGTAAATTATTATCAAGTATTTATGAATTTTTCGAAAGCAATATTTCCATCGCATTTTAAATGAGAATTGTACTTTAACCCACTGTGCGAATCAGGCTTTTTGCTTTGGGAGGGAAGCACTCAGCATACATACAAAACACAGACACTAGAGGCTCGTTAGTCTGCAAATTGAAGTCCAGGGTGTACTACGTGGAAGTGAGGTTGACAATTGGGTATCCTACGTGGAAGGACACCCCTTACACCCTGCATAACCAATCAGGGACAAATCAATGGCGTTGCTTAAATATAATACATAATTTATAACGTATACAGTACACATATGGAAGAATATTTTAGTTGTTTCAATTGTAAACAGCGTGCACTCAGCATAGATGGCATAACTTAACGTTATTGTGATTGATTTGGTGTTTTAAGTCCACTTTATGCACAGTAAGGCTAATCGGGACTGGACGTACAGTTTAAAGTGGGATCCAAACCACTGTGCCAAGTGCCTCCACCAGATATCGAACCCGGGACCCCTTGATTACAAGGCGACGACGCTACCACTGCGCCATAGGGGAGGCCTGTGTAACTTAAAGTGGCTTTCGTGCTGTATGTATTATATATTGTAATCGCAAAGCTAACCGAAATGTTACATGAAGTGCTTCCGTGTAAAGTACTGTGTGCTGTAAGATTTCTGGAAGCATTTGTTAAATAAAATGCTTACGGTTAAAGCGGGTCTAAATAAATGAAACTGATCAAGAAGAGATTGTGTGAACCAAGTGGAAGTGACAGCTGGTCGGCTAAACACCCAGAGCTTCCGACCGTCTCCTCCAGATAATTGCTGGGAATTTCCGACCTGCAGTAGGGTGTGATAGGTGCAGTAGAGCAAGTGGCATTGGGCTTCCCGGTGTCATTAACCCCAACACTTGGTTCCTCTTTTCACGTGGTACCGTTGGGCGAAAGTAGTCTCAGTTACTTCAAGGTCGGACTTTCATCTCTTCTGCAAGAACTTGCACAACAACTTCCGACACACTGTTACACTCATGTGTTTTTAGGCCTTCCCAGTGACCAAGAGCCCCCACTTTGTCCTTAATCCTCAAGCGCTCGATTTCTTCATGAACGGAACGAGTTTCATAATTATCCCTTTCGTGCTCACAAACACTCATGGCCAGGCCGGGATTCGAATCTGGTACCCCTGGCGTCGAAGCGCAATGTGCTAACCACTTCGCCACGGATTTTTTTACTTTTTTACGTGCCCAATCTTCATAACTCTAAATATAGTTACTATTACTCCTTCGCGGAGAACACAAGATGTTCGAGCCTATTATGATGTTACCTCAGACGTGGAATGCAATTTATTAATTTTTACTTTTCTTTTAAAAATATATCATAAGTAGAGCCCGGAAGTTTGGCAAAATGCCTCTTTTTATCTACTGCATATATTGATAAAAATTTTCCGGATATACGTTTCTTATGTTGTTTCGGATGTTTTAGAAGCCTTTTCATTTTGCCTATTTGGGACCCCACTGCCTATTTTTAATTATAATGCCTTTTTTGCCTTTTTCAATGAAATTTGACATTTTTTTTAAAAAAAATGTGTATATAAATTATTTTTCTCCCAAAAAACGTTGTTGGCATTTATTTTTCTTGCGTTTATTATGTGAATAATTTTCGCCTTATTTAAGTAATATTGAACTCACGCATGTTTCAACATTGCTGAAGGAGAAAAGTGTGAGAAAAAAATATTTCATGCTGAGACAGTATATTGCCTTTTGGTTAACATTTCTTGTGCATGATTGACTGCTGAAGTGGACAGGTTGATTTCGAACACAAAGAAAATATTTCTGAAATCTCCCTCTCGAACCCGAAAATTTCAGGAAGTTGTGATTGAGCTTAGTTTACCTCAGCAACCAGTCTTGACGAGATGGGGAACCTGGATATCAGCAGCTATATATTATGCTAACAACCTTGAAAAAATCAGTGAGGTGATCGATGCTCTTCCAGAAAATGAAGCCGCTTCAATTCGTGAAGTGAAAAAACTCCTGTGCTATTCAAGTTTACTTTTGCACATTATGGTGCATTGCCGGAGACAATTACAATTATAGCATCCATGAAAATCTTCGAGGAATCTATGCAGCCAGTGGCGGAGCGTGACCTTTCCAACAGTGTAAGCCTAGCATGACGAAGGCTATTTCCCGCTGTGCTTATTTTTGGGCTGACATGGTTAGTGATTTATCCACACACATCGACCCCCCCCCCCCAACAATTTTTTCAGAACACTTCCCTGGAATTTTTCACCAAATTAAAAATTCTGGATATCTGATAATTAAGTCAGTGTTATTCCTATCACAATGAGTAACGTATCGATAAAAATATGCAAAGTTAGATAAAATGAATAATAATAATAATAAACAAACGAAAACAGAAGGAAACAGAAAAGTGCTGAATACTTTTTACAACCGCATAACCAAGTATCAGCTCCGTATCATGAATCGCAAAATCGGCGCACTTTATTTTTCGTTTCTGTTACTATGTCTGCTAGAGAAGGAAGGGGTGGGCCTACCTATATCCACAAGTTTCTTCTTGGCAGCAAAATCCTTGCTGGACAACGGCGTCTTCAACAAGTTCTCCACCCCACCGCACAATCACACTCATTTTATTCCATAATGTACTTCACTACTGTATCACACCACAGCACAGGGACGACAGTCCGCTTTTCAATAGATGGAATTCGCAAAAGCAATATCTCGAGACTTTAACAAACACACAGCAAGAAGGGGGAAACAAAAAGAAACCAGATCCAAAATCGGTCACTGCTCAAAGCAGTGATCTTTCAGACTGTGAGGGAATATTCGGACATAAATAAATTCCCTCTCTTGCCTTAAAATTCCCTATATTTAGTAAAAAAAAATACAATATAAAATATAAAAGAAATGCTCACAAATTGTAGGGATATATCCAGAAATTTCTATCAAAGGACATGTAAGTGCTTTCTTAGGATAGTGTAGAAGCAAATCTAGCACCTAAAAGATCATAAACAGGCTTTTCGTACGTTGTTCGAGGAGTGTTTGAATCACGGACTATGTAATTAATAATATTTGGTTCACATTTGACATGAAATTTGTAAAATTGGTTCAATCTTCAGTTTTCATTAACATTTATTTACTTATTTATTTCACTTTTTAGCTCAATTATTACCAGCTGAGTTCATACATAAACGGAAAACAGAGTCTTAATATGTCTAATGTTTATGCTCTCCTACAAGCGAAAAACAGAAACAACAAGAATTTAACACATCAATGTGTATCTAGTTTTCCCGTATCCTGCTCATTTCTAGGTTTCTCCTTTTTCCCCTTCCTGTTAGTTTTTTGCTTCAGAATTCCCTGTTCCTGGGGAAAAAACCTCCTTGAAGCACCACCGGCTCAAATTTCATTTGCAGTCAACCATTCATACCCAACAACGCTGCAGCCCCTCCTCTTACAGGACCTGTCTCTCGCTGGAGCGTATTCAGTGAAGCCAACCCAAGCATAATGGTGCAAAATCTCGCACAAGTTTAAAAAGTCGTTTGTAAGTTGGAGATATAAATAAAACAACAGGGTCGCTTTTCGTTGTGGTTGAATTTTCTCAAACTTTTCATATAACGTGGAACCCATGCAGTTGGTTGAACCATTCGAATTTATATTTGTTTTTGTTATAAATTAATATTAATAATATGAAAATCACAGAACAATTTAGTAGTAGTATGTAGCATAATTTCGGAGTTTAAACGACACCATGGATGTCCAGAAGGGGCAAGGGGAGGAGACACTTCCTGAAAAATGAATGTCCACCATTTTCACACATACAATTTAATTTCAGTCACATCAAATTGTTAATGATTGTAAGGGTGTTGCAGAAAAATGTTAACTTCAAATTGAATTAGTATATTTTGAGAAGGGAAATATACCTAGTTTACCACAACCCCTGAAAAGAATACTTTGCTTAATCCTCCCTGGTGGAAAGAAATACTGCGGACGTCCATGAACAACACTTTTTCTAAACATGAGGTTTGCAACGCTGCTGTAAGCCTCTGCCCGTAGGTTTACACACCTAGGGTTTCGACGCGCTCTTCTCCCTATATTCCTTGCTCTTCTTCTTCCAGATACGGTGGGCGACGGTAGGCACTGCTCCTTCACGGTCAGAAATTTGTAAGGCAACATTCAGACGGCTTACAACTTTCCCCAAGCAAAAGGCGGGAGTTCTCATGTGCCATCTGGTGCTGAAGTGTTGCAATCTAACAAATAGGATCTCGAAGACTGGTATCGGGCCGAGATGAACTTTGAAGTTTTTACGAATTTTGCCATATAATTACATACATTTTACTAGAACTAATAAAGTGTAAGCCCGGCTTACACGGCTTACATGGACGCTCCGCGCCTGGCAGCAGATGATGGAAGTGCCAGGAGAAAAGGGGTGAGCTGTTGCGGAAAAGTGCAGACGGGTAGTGAGTGCAAATTAGGACCTGAAACAATTGAAAACAATTTGTGATATTCTAAAAGGTGAAAATGCTGTTACCGAAATGAGTCCAGCTACATTAGCTTGTTTTATGTATGCTCCAATAACTTCTGTCGAAGTAGAAATATCATTTTCTATTATGAAAAACATTCTCTCTGACAGACGACTATCAATGAATGTTGAGAACTTAAAAAAACACCTTGTAGTTATGTGCAATCAAGACGGAGAAAATTGAAATGCTCTTCCCAATTTAGATTTTAACATTTAACATTTTGCCAGAAATTATAGATAAAAGTAAGCGACTTCTAAATGTGCCTTTTTTCGGTTTATTTTGCCTTTTTTTCATTTTTAGTGCCTGTTTACCACATTATAAATGCCTTTTTGCCTGCCTATTTTAACGAAAATAAATGCCTGAACTTCCGGGCTCTAATCATAAGCTAACAGAGTCAGGACTTCATAAAACCTCCGCAGATGTTAATTCCTCCCAATCTGCACTCACAAAAAAATCTGGTTCGAGATAATGCTGTATTAATCTTGAAAATATTTGCTTGATTATACTAACTAAATTAGACATTTTTAAACAACCTACGTCACCTTTCTAATCAATATAATTCACATAACCTAGTAACCAGATCTGAAACTTTTAATGTTAATCAATTATCATTGGAAATGATTAGAAAATTGCGTCAAACAAATTATGACGTCATACTATGACACAAGTATTTTTTTTTATATTTAGCATATTAAACATCGTATTATATGGGGGCTTAACAACTTCCTTAATTTTTCTAAGTCTGCTTCTCCAAGGATAAATGCCACCGCACGCCACCTCTAAAATATTACACCTATATTGTCAGAAATAAATGTTAACGACAAAAATGAAAATTACGTAGACTTATCCGTATTTATCAAGAAGTCCGCCATGCTACCTCCTCAACACGCACCAAATCATAACGTCGTAGTTGTTTCTGAATGTCCTGTCACGCTTCATAAAAATGGAGAGAAAATAAAAAAATACAAAATATTAAAAAAAATAGAATTAATGAAATTGATGTTACTAGACATTTGTATAATTTCAATGTTTCTCTTACATCGATGTCATGTTTCAGTGAGTTGCAACAAAGAGCAATTATATATATATTTTTTTAACTTTGCTTGTTAATAACTTGTAAACGAATGAATATAGCTGAAAATTGATTACACTAATAATTATGTTGCTTGGACTTTTCTAGTTCAATCAAATATATCCAATGGTACGCTTGTCATTTATAATATTGCATCAGGATTCTAAGTCTCGGCCATTATGTGCGTCAGTTTTTGTCCTAACCAATTGCTAGTGATACGGGTAGCGATGTTTCCACACTTTCGACTCTTCTGTACGTACATGGGCGTATTTAAGGAGGGAGGAGTTCAACGGGTCCCCCCTACCTCCCATTGGTTCAGTGAATTTATCCAGATTAGCCGTTTTATCCCCTATGTGCGACCTTCTGCTAAGACGCCAAAAGTCAATCTCACTTCCATGTAGTACACCCTGGACTGCATTTTGCAGACTAACGAGGATCTGGCGTCCGGACCTACGGCCAGTATAATCCTCGTAGGATTGTGTGTGTGTGTCGTCCTGTTTCTTGTCCTTGTGTGTGCTGAGTGGCCCACCGAAGTCAGAATGTTTTAAGGTTTTAGTTAACGACATTAGTTATTTTAGTTATGGTACAATTGTGTTCTTATACAGTGCGTTCGAAAAGTCCTCGCACTCAAAGCTTGAGAATTTTTTGCTCAAAATTTATTGAATTTGTCAACGTAATGAATACATGCATTTGTTAACTATATCTTTAAATACACAAAAATAATTTGTAAACTAAATGTGAGTAATACTGCAATCTCTGAGGTCGGTAACACAATGACAAGACGGCAAACCATTTTCCGCGCGTTGAAATATACAAGGAAAAAAATTGAAAGTAAACTTGCGGTTTTACCTGGTGCCGGATCATCGGGAAATAGACTTCTCCATTTATCCACACATCTTTCATATGACATACTAAAATTTGCTTCCAACATAGCGATCCGTTGTGTGCGCGTAAAGCTTGACACCCACTGAGACGCGGTGAAACGCGGCAACAGACGGCGTCTCGGGGCGATAACCTTTAAGATAGCCTGCAGACTTCTGGCACGGAAATTCCCGCTTCGGTTCAGCGCGTTTCCCTGTAGTGGGCGTTACACCATTTGATTTCAATAGAAGCAGACAACATAAACTCTGTTGCTTTCTGTTGCCGCATTTGCTTGTGTCTCAGTGGGCGATGTGCTTAAAGGCATTGTTGGCAAACCGTGGTTGTAAGTCTGACACCTAGGGCTGTAAATGCTCTAAATATAATATAAACTCGTTCTTCAAGGTCATACCAATCCATCCTGTCAGGCTTGCCAACTCATCCAGATTAGTAGCTTTTTTTAAAAGTATGAGTGCGGAGACTTTGCGAATGAACTATATATGTTTTGGATAAGGTAAGGGGCTGGACCCCGTATAACGTGACGGGTGCAAAATAGCTTTTAAGTGCTGACGCACCAAAACATTTAGTTTCGAATTCAAATTATCCCCAATGCGCAGCGACTTGTTCACAAAATTTCTAGACACATATTTATTCATCTAAATTAGAGGCGTGCAGAACGGAATACGGGCGGGAAAGATATTAATACGATACCCTTACTATTCCACCACGAGAGCTGAAAAACATGGAATTTACAGGTGTAAGCTGGGTATTGAATTCTGAGTCAGGATCGCCACAGAAGATTGCCGCCAACTAACTTGTGTTTCTTTCTGACAATTTGGAGGTTCATAATTTGTTTATGTGCTAGTGCTTGAGTGAGACGCCTTTGTCAGAACTGTGTTTACGATTTTTTTTAAAAAAAAGAACGAAAGTGAATACAATGGATGATTTGTGTGTGAAGCCATTTGGGTTGAGATAATTTCAGGAGAATTTTCAAAAGTAGAAGTACAGTGGGATCCATGAGTATTGCCGTGCAAATTGTCCATGACTATTTTAATTATTTTTTCTCTTACATGTCATGTGCTTTTAAGCGATGGATTTTTACGTATGCTGGTGCAGAAGTTGTCAACAGCTTGTTGAAGCTCTTATTGGGTCAAATCAAGTGCACGAACATGGTGATGGATAATTTACACGGTAATATTCATTGATCGCACTGTACAAGTATATGTGAAGCTAAGAAAGGAAAAGCAAACTAAACAGCCAACTTGGTACAGAACATTGTTATCATTTTCATGAAGTTGACTTTGTCGACGTTCGGGGATGTGGGGGAGAGTTGTGTTCACATGATTCCTTATTACATTATCACTGTATGGGACGAGCCAAGATTTGGAGATCTCCCGCTCGTCAAACCAATACACCACTGTAGTACATTTCATCCGTGTAACTACTCGTCTTCCAAACACGCTGAGCAAAAAGCCATTCTTTAAGACGTGTTGCGTAAACATGTATCAGGCGGATGTGGCAAAGGACGAAGCACAATGGAAATCTCCAGACCGTGTCGTGTGAATCTGGAACGCACTTCAGGGACTATTTCAAGGAATGCTTTGCACGAAGCGACCATAGAAAACAGCGCTCTTATTAAAGCTATCTTCGTAAAAATGATTACGATTTGAGTTACATGTATAAGGTGGTGTATGTGATCCTGCATGTTATTTGTTGTTGACTGTTTCCGTGCAGCGGAAATGACGGTGGACCGTCAGTGTGGATTTTCCATTTGCAAACCCAATCTTATTTTTGGCTTTTCCTTGTACTGATGCCATGTTTGCAAAAGAGCGTTCCCACAAAACTCACATAGAAAACAAAACTTGAGAGCGCGTTAAAGCAAAGAACAAGGATCTGAAGATCGTATATCTGCTACCAGATCCTTCAAACCACGTTAAGACCTTCTAAGTTGATCATGTAAACACATATTTTTATTTAGCATAGTTTTTACTGTAAAATCAAAACCTCCTAGTTAAGATATCCTTTTCAGAAGGTTTTCCAAAAGTCCCTCACATATTTAAATTCAACTTTGTAACGAACAAAGATGTTTCAGTGAAAAAAAATGTATTGCACAACAGTCTTTAAAGTTTTACCTGGCAAAACTGCAAATTGATAGGGTCACGTAACTGCGAGCGATCAGGTGATTCCAAGATGGCGTCGATTCAGGAGAAGTCGGTGCGTTTTGTGGTATACAGTAGGGATGGCCAAAAAAATCCGGAATCCGGATGCGGAAAATATACTATCTGGATTTCGGAGGAGAGGGATAGCCCAAAATTGAATGTGTGGTGCGTTGTGTCAACGAATCACCTAATTGGGCCTATCTTCTCAGAGGAAGATATCGTAACGGGCACTCCCGAACTCATCATGCTTCAGACCTTTTTCCTTCCCCAGCTGATTACACTTGGTATTAAGGATGGCGTGCACTTCCAGCAAGACAGGACACCTTCCAGAAACTTCCTGGATCAAGAATTTGATTTGATTTGTTGTTTTAAGTCCACTTTATGCACAGTAAGGCTAACCGGGATTGGACCTACAGTTTAAAGTGGGATCCGAACCACTTGTACCTCCACCGGGTCTCGAACCCGCGACCACTTGATTACAAGGCGAAGACGCTACCACTGGGCTATCGGGGAGGCCCTGGGTCAAGAATTCGGAGGCAGGTGGATTGGCCGAAGAGCACCCACATCATGGCCCGCAAGTTCGCCAGACCTGTCTCTGTGAGACTTTTGGCTGTGGGATATGTCAAGACGAAAGTGAAAGCGGAAAAGCCAAGCGATCTGCATGACGTCAAAGCAAAGATATTTGCAGTCACACCGGGCATTTCAGATGATCAGCGCCATCAAAGCCATTGTGGGTTTCAGGACGAGATTGCAGGAATACATCGATGTGAAAGGTGGCCAGTTGGAATTGGGACGATGAGGACGACAGACAAGCAGTGTTGCCAGGTAAAACTTTAAATACTGCTGTGAAGTACAACTTTATTTCACTGAAATATCTTTGTTCGTTACAAACTTAAGCAAATTTAAATGCGGAAAGGACTTTAGGAAAACCCTGTGGCTGTATATATTGATTTAATGATTTAGTTTAACGTCACACTTCTGCCACTTTTGGCAAATCGCGACGGTAGGGATGATGGTGATAAGTAGAGTGCGGATCAATATGCACTAAAAAAGTGGAAAATATGCATGCATCTATGCACTAAAAACAAGTAAAATATGCACTCAAATATGCAAATTATGCACTAAAGGAAAAATATAGGCACAAAAAAATCCTCGAAATACATTTACTTTTTAAAGTACTACACACAGATAGTGACCATTGAAGGTAAAGACGAAGTAACAACAGCTTCCATGTCAAGTAAGGTTGCAAAATTTTGTATTAAATGGAATTTACTATTTCCAGTTGTTAAACACAATATAACGAAAATCGTTAAGTAGTTTTGAATTTATGTAAATTGCAGTGCACTACTACATATCTCTCTAAATTGTTTCGAGTGAAATTTTTCCGTTTATCAGTTAGTATGAAGAAAAGGTGCACTCCACACTACAACTTGTCACTGGACAATATTTCAATGCAGCTATATCCTCTGGCGTGAGATCTTGTTTTCGAACACCTTTGCTTGAAAATTTTACTCTCAGAAACACTGCACAGACGAAACATTAACCAAGTAAACAAACATATTTTAAAAAACTATCAATTTAATGATTTTTTCACGTAATATGCATTTATATGCGTTTACGCAAGTAAAAAAATATATTTTAAAAAACTATCAATTTAATGATTTTTTCACGTAATATGCATTTATATGCGCTTACGTAGTAAATATGCACGAACACCTTAAATATGCATTTATATGTACTTTAAAACCCCCCTACTTCGGTTCTGAATGCTCTGAAAGAACTTTAGAACCCGGTTGTATATTAATTAGGGGACCGGAATAAAATATGCAAATATGCAAAATCCGCACTCTAGTGATAAGATTAAATGAATGAAGGTGCAATCACAGACACACATGGAAGACACAAGCCTCACGGAGGATTATACAGGCCGGGAATTCAGGCGCTAGAGGGTGGAGCTTCGTTGACCTGTAACATTGCAGTTGCTGAAATGTGCTACGTGTGTGTGTGTGTAACGGAGAGAGGTGGTCGAATGAATGAGGGAAAAGTTTTGCTGCCTTTTGATGTTAAAGAAAATTTGGAGTTTGGAAGATTATAAGGTGAAATCAAGGGGACGAAATTAGAGATGGTACCGAGCTCATCTGAAGACAGTCATTAATGCTTGTCTCAATTAATAAATATACGTCGACTTCAATCGAGGTTATTTTAGAGACTGCAGCGGGGGACGAATTCGAGTTTGGATAACCTCAACGAAATGCATGTAGTACGTATATGTGTATATACAAACTGTATAGACACATTTCTCACATTGTGTAATCATAGGCGCCGACTCCATGGGGCTTGGGAGAGCTCGAGCCCCCCAATGTTAACGATGTGGGGGCAGAGTCCCCAAATAATTTTGCTTAAGAGAATTTAATGTATTATTTTGCTTCTCTTGTAAAGTTTACTCTGAATTGTGCCACATGAACTTAACTTTAAATACACATTTGAAATGCTCTAGACGAGACCATCATCTTTGGGGGGGGGGGGGGGCTGAGGCCGCTAAACCATCAACTTTGGGGGAGGGGGGGCTATGACCAGAGACAGCAAAACACATGACTTAACACTATATACTAAGTATGTAATTATGAGTATTGTTAACATTTTTACTAAAAATAGTTTCAAAAGACGAACTAGGGTAGTGGATGGGACGTTTGGGCTACAAATGGCTCTAACATGACATTCAGAACGAGATCATTGATATATTAGGGAGATCTGTTTTGCGCTCCGTGGTAGCAGATATTAAAAGTCGGGAATATTTTGCTATTATGGTTGACGAAACTGGTGACATATCCATTCTTTGACAATTAATATTTTATGAGATTCCGAACACTGAGGCCAAAACTTAAAAAAGGGAGAGAGTGAGTCATTTATTAATTTATTTCAGTGATCAGAGCCCCCCCCCCAATAATTTTCACAAGTCGGCGCCCCTGTAGTGTAATGAAGGGCCGCAAAGCTTTCAACTGAGAATATTCATTATTATTTTTGATTTGTGAATTTTAGAAACTGTCAACTTATTCAGCTCTCATGATTCCATTTGAAATAAAACAAATATGACGTATGGTATTGTCTGTCACGCCTATCCTTCAGATAAGCAACGGTATTGGGAATTAGTTGCATGAAATGGCTACATTATCACATCATCAGAAGGCCACACACGTCTGTATGTGACGTCATGTATGTGTGTTCTTTGAATACACCGGACGCTCCCACCTTGGAATAAAGGTATACTTGCCTTCAAGTTCCTTTCTATAATAATGACTGTGCGAATTAATATTTTTGCTTTGGGGGGATGCCCACTCAGTGGCGTATTTGTGATTTCATTTCGGAAGGCTAGGTTTTTTGGGGGGATGTATGCAAATATGTATGTTACCAGTCAGTAAACTAAACTATTGCCTTGCCGTTCTTAGTACCGTAGAATATGAGTGCCATTAAATCTTATAACTTTTAAACGTAATGTAGAAGCACTTACTACATGCTTACATTGTATGAATACCCATACGAAAAGATCTATTGAACTTGTAACATCGAAATCTTAACCAAATTTGTATTACCAAGTTCAAACTTAGATGTCCATTTAACCTACCTACAAGCTTCTTGTGAACACTTTAATAGAAGGAAAATATGAACACTATGCCATGAAAACCTTAAGTGAGTTGTTCAGAATAATGTCGTTTTTTAATCCACAAGGCGACATACTTTTCGACAAGGAAATCTTTGGTAACACGGATTTTATGCAAAAAGTACCGTTAACGACAGACTGGAACTGGCTCAACGGCTTTAACGATCGGAAATTTGAATCCCCTTTAAATAGATCGCGATAACAGATCTCGCCCCAGTTATAGTCCGAAAGTTATAGAGTAAACAGTTGCTGTCTCCAAGTCATAGATTGAATATCAGTGCTACGATAGAGTTATAAGCGGGGAGTTGTGCTCCCTAAAGACGTCTCCTTGCAGGGCCGTGCCTTATCTATCAATCAGCGGAGACGATCATTTCTACAGGAATCTACAGGTAAACGAACATCCTTTCTATTGTTAAAATGACCTCGCCCGGTCCAGTCAACAGAAGTGTTAAATCTTGAATGTCGTTCGTTCGTGTTCTCCTTATTTATTTATTTGAACTTCTATGTGCGAGCCGTTGGCTGTACGCACTACATGTTGATTCACATTGGTTATTCTTTTGACACATGTTTGAAAACATGAAACAAAAACAAACAAACATATATATATATATATATTGCACAATGCTGGTTCCACAGTCCACGTATTATAAGCTAAGGTTATTTTGTTCGGTTTCTTCGTTCTTATCGATATCCGCTATCGCCTTTCCTCGTCGTTCTCTCACTTCCAACAATTATCTCCCCACTCGTTGCACTATCTCACTTACGATTCCGCTTCTATCTTCTACCACTTCCATAATTTCCTTCCCTGTTACGTTCTTAACCCACTTGTCTCGCAAATCACGCGTAGAGGGGCAGGCAGATGCTCGTCCGTCTCTCCCTCCCCGCACAAAGAGCATATCGTTTCCCCTGCTTCCATTTTTACTTGTTTCCAACCCCCTAGTCTGAACCATGCTAACCCTCCCCTTTCTTTTCCTTAGAGAAGTCTTCGTCTGGCAGTCGGCTAGTATTTCTTGTCTGTCTATGTCCAGCAGTCTCTCTCTGATTTGGTTTTCTACTGATGTATCTACCCTACCTCCCGCATCCCACACCCACCCCATCCCAATAGAGTACAACATGTTTTATTCATATCCCTCGCCCAGTTCCGTGTATTTTCTTCTCTTACTTGCATTATCAGACAATGACCCTTCAGTGTTGCGTTACCCTCTCTTGCCAGCTGTGAGTCCCCTTACATGTCGTAAAGGCGAGTTGCTTTAGGCTATGCCAGCCTAGATTCGATACCGAAAACCAAATGTGGGGTTTTATACGTTACATCGTTAAGAAATGTATACCATATGCTGTGCTGTCAAATCCATTTTCTTTGAGGGGGATAAAACATCCTTGGCAGCAGTGGCGGCGATTGGGTGCCAAAACTGGGGGGTGGGGGCAAAGACCGTTTACTTTCCCTCATATATAAGGTTTAGCATAGTGCGGGGAAACTGCCCCCCCTCGCCCCTCCTAATCGCCGCCACTGCCTGGCAGGGATAAAAATGATTTTATTTAACCGGTGATAATTTTTTGTGGGGGGGAACCCGGCACCCCCCACCCCCTCCGTTAATTCGCACACTGATTTTAACTCAGATTTGGTTTCTGATACCTGGTCTACAAGATTTAACTATGAGAAGTGGCATTGATATTTCGGCCCCAAAGACTGCTTCGCTAGTCGTGATTAGTGTGGCGGAGAACGTTTATGAGGAATTATATCAGTCAGCCGCAACCTTGATGAGCTAGGAAGGTGCAGGTTCCTCGGATGCCGATCGGCTCTCAATAAAAGGCCGGATGCGTCCAGCGGCCAGTGTGACGTATGACGCTGGAGTCTTCATGTGAAGTGAATCACGCGATCTGTTGCCTCACGTCCCTTCCATTCTGCAGGGTCGCTCATGCACGGGGGGGAGTTCCAAGATACTCATCTTTCGGTTCGCCCGGAAAGGCCAGGCACAAAGCATGAATCGGACGCCGCGAGCTGCTACGGAGCTCCAACGGACGCTCATTTGAAAAGGACGTCCGGAAGATAAATTAGCTGGAATTTCCAGCAAATGAGGGAGAGGAAGTGCATGTTGATTGACATTATAATTATCAGATGCAGCTTGAGCGACATTCTTGGGCAACGAGTCAGAATTTTTATATTTTGCTTCCCGCGACATCCACACGAAACTGGAACGCCTTACCGAATTATCCTAACGGCTAATTTTATTTCCATTATTTCCGGAGGAAATTTTTGCGTGTAGAGCAGGGTAGTAATGGATAAATACGTAGGAAGACAAGTGAGATATTATATGGTAGATTGATTTTTTAAAAAAAATGTTATTTGGCGTTGCTTATCTGCCACATTTGCTAATCCCGACTATGGGGATGAGTGATGATATGATGAAATTAACAAAGGACCACTCACAAAGAACATCCATGCCCAGGCCGGGATTCGAACCCGGGACCCGTGAGTTGGATCGTACAAAAAATTAAAGAAACTGACACAATACTTCTTTCTTATTCCATACAAAATCAACATTGTGAATGGTATAAATTTAGCATTTGGTCTCGCCGATGGCGTAGTGGTAACGTTATTGCATTGTATTCAAGAGGTCGCGGGCTCGATACCCCCTGGAAGCAACTGGCACTGTGGTTCGGATCCCACTTTAAACTGTAGTTCAAGTCCCGATTAACCTTTCTGTGCATAAAGTGGATTAAAAAGACAAATCAACAATTACTTTTAGCATTTAATATGGTGAAAATATTTCTAAAGTAATTCAATACATTTAGGCGCTGCCTGTCTCTACTAACTCTTGAGGATGTACAATTACTCATGCTCTCGGTCGTCACACAGGTCTCTAAAACGAGAAGAAAGGTCAGAGATAGTGACGACCCCCAGGAAACAAGAAACACTATAAAAATAAATATCCTTTTATCCTAATAATAAAACGTTCAATAGTTTTCAGGCATATATTATTTGCAAGTATTATTCGAGTACCTATTCGCACAACACGTAACACAAAGCTATTTTACACAAAAACAGCTAGACTAGAAATTCAAGAAAGATCTATCTTCTACAGACTTCCCACACAATATAATAACCTCCCATCAAGTGTTGATATATATTTTCCTCGTAGTATGCCTTTCGGTCTTCCAAGAGAAGAAATTCTGGTAAATAATATCAATATACCTATATACTAATTTTTTGTTAATTTGTTAATCATTTTTATATTATTTTAATGTTTTTTTCTCTTTTCATTTTTGACAATTTCAGTGTAAAATGGTCGTCTGTGCTGTATCTGAAAATTTCTTGTTACGTAAAAAAAATATATTGCAGCTCCCCCCTCTTCTGCCTCCATACTCACCACATATTAATGTCCTACGACTTCCGTATGGCCTCTGGTAAGGCTGCCCAGTTCTGCTTTCATCTTCCGTACTCAAGCAAGGAAAGATTTGGTGACGCCCAATAACATTATAAAGAAACAAAATATCTTAAGATTAATTCATGAAACAGATACATGTTTTATTTGTCAATATCTGATCAATTGAAAATGTATATTTTTTCCCTAATACCACATAAATGCAAACAATGACAATGCAGAGAAAGGATTTTCTGATTAGGTTGACAGACTTCCTCTCCTAGACCATACACTTAAGCATGCTTTGAAGAATGAAATAATTTCTTTATTATTTTGACCTCTCCTGTGTTTCATGTGCTAGCAGCCCATATTTTCAGATTCAGTTTCCGCTCTGCGTCACCATTATTTTCTCTGAAAGTTTATATTGGAAAGATAAACTAAAAGGAAGCATTTGAAGGAAGTTTCGAATCTCAATTACTGTAGTTTGGAATCCTCAAAGTATCATGTGAATCTTCATAGTGTACAAAGACGAAGACTTGCTCATAATTGCAACGACTATCAAAGGCAATTGTTGTTCTTGTCCCGTAAATTTAAGATGATCTCTATCATGTCACGTGTTAAGCAATTTGGCCGCTGCATTAAATTTGGAAATTTATTCATCGATGCCAATCCACATTCAATTATCGTTTTGATACTATGATTGATGAATACTTCATGTTTGTATAATTTGTTCAATACAGAGTTGGGTAAAGTTACTAAATAAAGGTAACGCATTACAGTAGCCGTTACTTTGTCTACAAAAGTAAGGCGTTATTATAATTACGTCACACTAGGCACACTTAACTGTTTATACACATATCACACTTGTCCTCTGTAGTGCATGTTCTTCAGAACAATAACAACAATACATATTTCGTCCTGGCAAATAAATCCTCCAGTCAGGAACGTATATAGAAATATTTTTTGCGGGGGAGTCTCAGAAATAATAATAATTTATGTTAATTTAAAATAATATTAATTAAAACATGTAAATTAATTAATATTGGTTGTTATTATTACATGTTTAGGTAAAAATACAGTATAAGAATATATCGGGTGATCCGTATGAGATGTCAGAAAAGTAAACCGTTGTGTACAATAGGTTAATGTACGTATCTCTGAGCAGTTTGTTGTAATATATGCAGAAAGGATGTAAGTTTCGAGTGAGTGGAGGGTGTGTCAGATTAGAGCATTATTACATACACCGTTTTCCAAGGTACTGTACGATATTAAATTAAAAGTTAAACAACTTGGCCGTCCCACGCCAGATTTAAACATCAATTCTATTTTTTTAAAAAAAAAAAAACGTGGTAAAGGTGACAGGCGTCGAAATTTTAATAGTCACATTCATTTCCTAGAAACTCTGGCCATTTGCTATTTCTCTGAAGAAATGAGCTGATTTTGGGTTAAAGAAGTCAAGCCAATTTTGAAGAGCATTTTCGTTACCAAAGGAGTCTCCTTGAAGATTGATGGATTGAGAGCTGAAAAGATGGAAATTCGTGGACGCAAGATCGGGGAAGTAAGGAGGATGTGGAGTTCCTCGATAGCAGCTTTTGTCATGTAGCGGAGTGGGGCCGTTCATTATCATGTTGCAGCAACGCTTGGTGCAGTCTTCCTGGCCTACTCGCTGATCTGTGTTGTTTTCACTTCAAGCACATTGTATCCTGAATCTTACCAATGGAATGCAAATGTCGCACGATGGTTGAATGATCACATTTGCTAATTCTCGGGTCGACTGACGTGGATCATCGTGGATTAAACCGTTTAAACGGTCTTCATTAAATCCCGATGGTCTTCCTGAACGTGGCGAATCATTCAAAACAAAATTGCCCTCTTTGAAATGACTAAAACATTTTCTTGCTCTGCTTTTCCCGTTGGCATTCTCCCCGTCCGAGCCACCTCCGCTGCCTTTTTTCTCTGTTAAACTCAAACAGAAGAATATGTCGGAAGTATCCGTTTTTCCCACTTGGCACATGTTGTTCCTTAGCCTACAAGTAACACTGCCTTCCTTCAAATCTGCAAAATTCAATGAGTATTCATAAGCACAACAATGCCACTCTAATTGACAAACGTCAAATGATAAACCAACTCCTAACACCGCAGTGTTGCTATACCAAACACAAACGCTACGAACTTTTGCATCAACCCAATATTTGCGCACGACGGTACGTGAGTGGAAAATACATCATAGGGTTGTGCTGTAATATTCTTCCATCTAAAATAAAGATGCGCCATTGGAAGCGTTCGAAGCATCAAGGCGAATTTAATGGTTTCAATTTTACGTTTCTCTAATTCTTTACTTTTCCAGTATTTCAGAACTGAAACTATATCTCTCCCAATAAAAGCTATGGATATCTTCTTTGGTACATGGTCAGGTTTTGTTATTTTTACCAGAGGCGTCTCCTGAACGCATGCGGTGCATGCTGCGCATGCGTCAATTGTGGGGGAAAGGACAGCTTGCTCTGCGACGACATTAATGAGCATTTCTACATTCTAATTTCTTCATATAGGAGAAGTATGTATTTTACACGAGAGCGCTCAACTAAGTTGGATCTGAAGTGACGCATGCGTCAATTGTGGGAAAAGAATTATTACTTTCTTTCACTTCACATCCAAGAAATGTAATATAAGCTTAGTTGAGCGCTCTCGTGTAAAATAAATACTTCTCCTATATGAAGAAATTAGAATGTAGAAATGCTCATTAATGTCGTCGCAGGGCAAGCTGTCCTTTTCCCCACAATTGACGCATGCGCCGCATGCGTTCAGGAGATGCCTCTGATTTTTACTACCCTCAACTATCAATACTTACCGTGTAGCACAAAAATGTCATTAAAGGGAGTTTAGGAGAATAGAATATCGTAAACTTTGCTCAGTTTAAAACTGGAAGAAAAGAGGCTTTTCTTTCCCATAATCATCGAATTCCTTACTGGTTATTCTATTGTATTAAATTCAACTAGAGAAACATATTTTAATATGCTCATGTGTTCTGAAGCAGCATTGAAGATTACTAGTACGCGTACTCCCAGTCCTTCTGGTGGTGCATGTCTGCTTATCCTACAACAGCAACAAAGAAAACGAAAATAATTATTGCTACTAATACTAATACTCAAAGATGTGTTAGCTGCTTTAATGGTCTTTATCTTTGTAACGAAGGTTTCAGGTTCGAATCCTGGCCTGGGAATGTTCCTTCCTTATGATCGTTTCTTCATCAATTTCATAACAACGTAAAATAAAAATACGAAGTGCTGTCAATTAGTTATACCAGTTTTTGATTCTATTATTCAGAAACTGGGACTTACGTCTCGTCGGCCACTGTGCAGTGAGAAGAACATCGCGTATGTATCGGTACTCACTCGTTTGTCACATTGGAATGCTCTAATAACACTTTTATATTCTGCAAAGGAATATCTTCCATTAGCCCCGTCTAGTTAATAATAATAATAATAATAAATTTCTAGTTCGCTTCACTTCTTCACTCTCTCTGCACTCGCGCGTGTAGTTGGTTACACGGTGCAACACCGACTCATCTACTTCGTTGATTTGGTGTCAAGTAGTGTACTTCGTGTCTACACCGTTTGCACTACGTTCCGGAGCGGTGTAGCGTGTGGTGTATGATCACGTGGTGCGTGCTAACTAATGAAACGAAAGTTTAAAGCAGCAGACAGGCATTTGTTGAATATTCTGAACTTTAACACCGCTATTTGTCTACTTGGTTGAACGTCATTTCCTTACATCGGCCTGACACCGGGATACACCTGCACTACACCTAGTATCAAAAAGTGCAGCGAACTAGATGCGGCTATTAATTTCGTGCACAACTTATTCAGAGTCTAACATTTCCATGTCTATGTCGCAGGAGCCTTCCCGATGGCGCAGTGGTAGCGTCGTCGCCTTGTAATCAAGGGGTCCCGGGTTCGATACCCGGTGGATGCACATACTGGTTCGGATCCCACTTTAAACTGTAGGTCCAGTCCCGATTAGCCTTACTGTGCATAAAGTGGACTTAAAACACCAACTCAATCAATCACTGTCACAGCGTAGCTCCAGTGGCTTGATCTGTGTCTGTGCCACATCCGAGCGACTGGTGTGTGTGATGCAAGAGCTCACTTCTGTGCGATCTGCAATAAACAGCTTTCACGCGACGCAACGATAAAAATAGTTCGAATTAGGACAGACTAAATATACTTGCGAAACCTGTAGAAGCCTCTAATTGGACATTCCATTCTGCTAATTTGAATTTCAAAATAAAGTAACAAATAATTCTAAGAATCAGGAGTGAAAGTTTACATGACAGAATTCTTCATCCAACTACACTCTCCTCACACACACACGTGATTCTTTTCAATATTTACACTGTGTAAAATTCTAGATGTTCCCCCCGGGTTCGAATCCTGGCCTGGGCATGTATGTTTGTGAGTGTCCGTTCCTGGAGACGAATGATGAATAGTTTCTCTCGGGATATGGACCAAGCGAGTAGTGGAAAAGATTCCAAGCTTTCGAGAGCTAACGTCACTCTCATCTTCAGGGTAGAAGTGAAGATGAGAGTGACGTTAGCCCTCGAAAGCTTGAATCTTTTCCGCTACTCGATAGCCCGAGAGAATCTTTTCAAAAACATACATGTTAAAATTCGAGAAATTATTACTTTTCTTCGTCTTGAATTATTTCTTGCTTTATTAATGCATATACATCTGGACAAATTAGATTCTCTATAGATTGAAAATAAAAGAAGTTTAACGTTGTGTGATTCAATTGCCATCACCCGAAGGCAGACTAATATGCACATCAAATTCCAAGGACTAAAATTTCAAAACATCCTTTCAAATGCATAGACTCCAAAGTAAAATAAACGAGAAAAATCATGCAGCCGGATTCAGGTCCTGAGACATTGCTGGCCACTACATTCTAAGGATTTGTCGCGGGGACGGGCATTATAGTCTTCCAAAGTGAATCTCTCAACACTTTCAAATGCATAAGGTCTCACACAATCCAGAATGCCATCCCTGTGCCAATGATCTGTCATGGTTCCGTGTGTCCTCCTCCAAGAGTGGTGCCGCCCCAAACAATCACATCTGCACCTCCATATACCTCTTTCAACGATGTTGGATGGTTGGATGATCCATTCTTCTCGTCAGATAATTCTTCGTTGAGAATCACTGTCTAGAGAAAATCGGGATCCATCAGTGACGAGTGAACATAAATAAATATTCTTGCTCTTCCCGTGTGTAAGTTGAGAGTCGTTCGTTTTCCACTACATTAGATTAATCCATTTGACATTTAATGTTATTGAATGTAAGCGAAAAATACTCTGCGGTAACTGTAGATGCTTCTCAAGTAGAATATATATTTCAATACATAATCTTCAACATTCTGATATATATTATATTCATTTACGGTCTCTTTCTTATTGCAATCATAGTCTTCAAAAGGCAACACTTTTAGTACTTTTCGTAACGTGATTTAGTGTTTTGGAAAGGGTTTCAATTGTATATAAGGGAGTAAAACTAGCAGCATTTGTATATATTTCTTGTGAATACGATTGTATCTCTTTTACAAACATGAAGTTTGTAATTTTAATACTTGAAATCTAATTTTATTTAATCTTGTCATAATCAATCTAAGAATGAGGACAACCATACAGTCTAACAAATTTGAATAAAGCACTGTGGATAGCATCTAGATGTTGGTGGTAAATTTTACAACTGCCAACTAAATAAGAGAAATAATATTAGTAGATTTTTAAATTCCATCTCAGATCTGAGGTGTGGTCTCCTTCCACGTAGTACACCCAATTGTCAACCTCACTTCCACGTAGTACACTTTGGACTGCATTTAGTAGACTAACGAGGCTCTGGTGTCTGGCCCTATAGCCAGTATAATCTTCCGTAGGACTGTGTTGTCCTGTGTTTTGTGCTTATGTGTGCTGAGTGCCCCTTTTCAGCCTCATCTTTTAACTGAATTCAGAATATTTTAGTCTCCAACATTACGGATCACATCAAGAAAGTGTGGGACCCTAACTCCACACTTCCTATACGCCTTCATGGCGTGGTGCAAGGCACAGGGGAGTACTTTACGTTCTACTTTTTTTTACTGACAGTACAGTCGTGTTATTAGTTACATTTTAGACAAGGAAAGGAACTAGATTCCCTATCACGTGATTGGTGCGAAATAGCCTAAATGCTGACGCACCCAAAATTTTAAATTCAATCAACCAATCAACCTTCCATTTGAGTGTATCTTGAATATTTCTATAAATAAATAAACGATGCCATCGCCTTAGATTTGTCACCTTGTCTCTTTTGAAAGCTCCTGTTCATTTGTTTTGCCTGCATTCGTTTCGTTTTCGATCTAAAATATTCAAAGCATTTGACATCGTACTTTGCGAAGGTCGAGTGGCTTAAATTAAGCGATAAACGTAATTTTCATAAGTTAATTTTACTGTACAAAATCCTCCAAATAAAAGACCCGCAATATCTCTATAACCGATTTCAACATCTTTCCGACTTTCACAGCCGCAGCACCAGATCGCGCGAAAGGTCTCTGCTCTCCATTCCACTCCACAAATCCAACTTTTATGCAAATTCTTTTACTGTTACCTCAGCAGGCCTTTGGAACAAGTTGCCACCTGAAATTCATGTCTCTTCCTCAATTGTGACGTTCAAAAAATTGTTAATGTTACACATATTATACAATGAAAATTAAATGTTTGATTTCCCTAATAATATGGCGGGTGCAGAGAATAATAGAAGGACGTAAGGCACAAATATGATTTAACGTAATAGTTAAGATTAATTATCGTCAAAGTATACAGTTTTGGACTGTGTTTCAGTATGTGTAATGTTGGACTGTGCTTAAGTAAGTGTAGTGTTATGTATTTCTTGTACGTGTG
This sequence comes from Lepisma saccharinum, assembly GCF_977018435.1. Lineage (NCBI taxonomy): Eukaryota > Metazoa > Arthropoda > Insecta > Zygentoma > Lepismatidae > Lepisma > Lepisma saccharinum. The sequence continues at coordinate 38,084,793 of NC_139258.1, read as the reverse complement.
TAAGGGCAAAAATATATATGTGTGAGTGTGAGTGTGTGTTTTCATTATTTTAATTATTTCATATTCAATTTTTTTTGTAAACATGGTCAAGTGGAAGAAAAGGCTCCACAGCCTTAACTTCGCCATGTAAAAGAAGACGAAATAAATAAATAAATGAATTTGTGATTAATTTTCTCCTTTTCTTCCTCTAACAGCGTCGCCCGCAGAGAGCCAGGGCGTGGACTTCTCCAGTGTGGTGAACACGGTGAACGGCCTCTACAACTCCGTGGTGTCCACCATAACGGGCAGTCCGGGGACGCAGGAGCCCCGGGCCGCCTCCAGGACCCGCAAGAGCGTGTTCGACGGCCTCACGTGCTTCGGCTGCCGCGCCGCCATGAACATGCTCATCCTCATGATCCGCTCCAGTCAGAGCGAGAACAACGTCAAAGGGACCGCCAAGCTGCTCTGCACCACCTTCCGGATACAGAGCGACCGCGTGTGCGAAGCTGTTATGGCTCAGTATGTTGTAAGTATTTCTAGCCGTTATCTAACGAACCCTTATGTTTTTGCGCTGGAATCCATCTTAATAATATGCAAACAGATTTTGGTATCCTCCTTCTGTTCATCCTAGCTTATACACTCCTCACAAAAAGTTTGGAATATTGTTATATTAGGCAATAGATGATAGGCAAGGTGGCATATGTCGGCGAACGTCCAGCAGACAGACAGATACCATGTGGTGTTGAATTCCAAAGCCTTGCCTATTGCCTAATATAACAATATTCCAAACTTCTTGTGATGAGTGTATTTCTCCTTAATATTTGCGCTTGAAACAATACTTCCTCTGCCTCGCAAGGCCTCCACAGCAAAAATTATGTGTCTTTTGTTTGTTAAGGCTCTCACTAAGATCAAATATCGGAAAAGGTTGGAAATCACATTTGGAAACATTGTATATTACGGAATTGAACGGCAATGTAAATGCGTTATTATAATGTCTAATAAATTAGTTTATAGAGAGAATCGTGAATAGCTAATAGTTGAAGACTAAAATTGGTAAACGCTGTAAGTGCCACAATAATTCAAACACGGTTTTCCACGTTAAACTGTGAAATGTGACATGCTTTGTAAACGTGAAATGTGGCTGGTAGCCCTCTAAGTAGTTCAAAGGGCGTGTAAAGATGTGCGGAACGATGCGATTTCCCAACACTTACGCTTTTGGCACTTACAACGTTTACCACTTTTAGTCCTCAGTTATTTCTAATCAGTAGCGTGTCCAGGATTTTCGAATGGGGGTATGTATATTTTCTTTGGTAGTAAGTCCTCACTTTGTCATCTTTTCCTGCCTTTATTGTTCTTTTTTTTAGGAATGCTGAGCCAAAGGGCGAGAGTTATGAACTCCACCAACCCCCTTCGAGCACGCTACTGTTTCTAATATAACGGAACTGTAATTGTAGATCTAAAGACCAAAAATTATAAAACCGCGAAACGGAAATTATATTAAACAATGTAGAGAATACATTCATTCACGGCATTGTTTGTCCTTCGTCTTGTCTACCAATTTATCTTTCATTCCCATTGTCGCGGTGGAGAGCTTGAAAGTGACGTAAAATAACAAAAATTACAATCAAAACACCGTTATTTCTTTTGTTTCCAAGCATTGTTAAATGTTGTTGCTTGTTTCATTCCTAGATCTAATTAATTTTATTGTGATTGCAGCCTGAGTTCTACTACATCATGTCCCAAGAAGAAGTGGACGCCTCCAAGTTTTGCTCCATCGTCCTCCAGGGCTACGACTGCAACCAGCCAGATCCCCGTCTAGACTGGCAGGTGGAGCTGCCCCCGCCGCTCCCCCGCAATGTGGATACTCGCATTGGGCGAAGGCAAATGGTGAGTTTCAACAAAAGAAGCCTTACGTATCATAAACGTAACTTTATTTCATTTCCTTATCAACTACTAGGTAAAAACTCACAAAATAAGTATGAAAGTTAAAATTTATTCTTCATCTTTTATTCAAGTTAAAATCTATTATTTAGCTTTTATTCGAGTTAAACTTTATTCTTCACCTTTTATTCAAGTTCAAATCTATTCTTCACCTTTTATTCAAGTTAAAAATCTATTCTTCGCTTTTTATTCAAATTAAAATGTATTCTCCACCTTTTATTTAAGTTAAAACCTATTCTTCACCTTTTATTGACGTTAAAATCTATTTTCATGATTAATTCAAGTTAAAATCTATTCTTCACTTTTCATTCAAATTAAAATGTATTTTTCACCTTTTATTGACTTTAAAATGTATTCTCCGCCTTTCATTCAAGTTAAAATGTATATATTATTATATTATATTCATCTTTTATTCAAGTTATAATCAAGATATTGAGGTTCTTGGTGTTGCAGGTATTTTGCTTGATAGATGTGTCACATTGTCAGATTAATTTAGTTTAACCAGGTGGAGACACATAGTGATTCGGATCCCACTTTAAACTGTAGGTCCAGTCACAATAAGCCTATCTGTGCATAAAGGTGGACTTGAAACAAAACTCAATTTAAATGAATTGTATGACAACATGAAAGGATAAAAGCAATATTTGGATATGAACTATTTCATTATTAAAGTTTCCTTGTTTTTTAGCCCTGAGATGACGCTGTTTGCTTCTTTTAGTTTCACTAAAATGAAGGACCACACATTAAGGTAAAACTGAAGAGAATATTTTCTGTTGCAGAGACGAGGAAAATCCATGAAGGTAGTGCACATCACCGACATCCACTGGGACCCCGAGTACCTGGAGGGGAGCAACGTCCTGTGCGACGACCCTCTCTGCTGTCGGCCAGAGAGCGGCTACAAGGAGGCTGGCTCCGTGGGGGCGGGCTTTTGGGGAGAATACCGCTACTGTGACGTGCCATGGAGGACGGTTGAAAACACGCTGCATCAAATAGGCAAACAACATCCAGTAAGTGCCCTTAACGTTGAAAGTAATGCTTTGGATATTTCCCGTAAGCTAGAAGTTAGTACAGTACCACCGTCGAAGGTGATAATAGGTCATTCAAATATGACCGGGACTGATTTTTTTTTTCAACAACCTGCCATGTGCAGCAGTTGTGCGTCCTTGGGAGAATAGAGCCACAACCCCCACTCTCCCTCCCGCGAAGGTTTGAACCTGCTCAGTCATGTCTGAGTGTTGCTAGAGTGATGAGCGAACAGAAGGTGCCGCGGAGCGTGGAACAACGCATTGTGATCAAATTTTTCGTTGGAGAAAACGTCCAGCCATCTGAAATTTTGCAGAGACTCAAACAACAGTATGGGAAAGTGTGTCTCACAATCCCGTGTGTTTGAGTGGTGTAAGTACTTCAGAGAGGGGAGGGAGCACGTGGAGCAGCAGCCAGTCACCACGCGAATGGTTGCATACTGGTTCTCCCAGACCCAAGAAAGCGCGGAGGATCCGTTCGGTAGGAAAAGTGATGGTAACGTTTTTTGTTTTTTTTTGGGACTGGCACGGGTTATCCACGTAGACTTTCTTACAGATGCCAGAACAGTCACTGCAGCGTATTACTCAGAACTCCTGACAACAGAAGTGATGGTAAAGATCCGATCTGAGCGGAAGAGAGGTGGAAAGCGGGTAGCCTTCCTTCAAGACAATGCACGGCCTCATACAGTCAAAACAACTATGGCAACCCTCAGCAACTTGAAATGGGACCTTCTGCCACACCCGCCATACAGTCCCGATTTGGCTCCAAGTGATTTCTACCTATTTGGAAGGCTAAAATCAGACTTGGAAGGCATGCTGTTTGCGGATAATGACGCCGCAATGATGATATTTTTACTTTCACTAAATCGATACTACTCCTCCAATGATTTATTTATATTTGTGCACCTTGTGCTGCCATCTATTTTTCTTTTTCGAAACTCTGGTTTCACCTCGTGTTATTGCTTCGAGTAAGAATTACCTGGTTTGTAAAAACTTTTTAAAAAACAAATAACCACGCTTATATACTCAAAATTAATGTTTTTTAATGTTTTGGCGCTACTTAAGGAGAACATCACGGTTTTGTGCGCCCACAAGGGCGGCGCTCCAGGCAGTTACCCGGCCCTTGAGACTCCCTCGTAGCGCTCTTTGAGAGGCATCGCCGCTTGATTTTGCATGTCGGAAAATGCTAAATGAAAGAACAAACAAAATAATATCATTATTTCCAGTTCAATCGCACATTTGTGGCAAGAATAAGTAGTTTTCCTCGCTCATTTAATTTAGCGATGTTTATATCATGTTCAACTGATTACTACGCTTTACTTTTTGAGCACAGAGTAACATCAAAATACAATACTATACTACAAATACAACTTATCTTTTCCCAGACCCCAGAGTAATATACATTAAATCATTAAGGAAATACATTACACATGAAAAGATAGAAATATTAAACACATATTCCTACTTTGTTTCCAATAAAATGTAAAAAACAAAAATAGAAATAACTTTGTGCATTATATAGACTAATGAGGCCATTTAGCACTGTGTTTTTAGCATATTTTATCAATAACACTTGTAGACAGTGGCGGCGATTGGGTTCCAAAACCAGGGAGCAAGGTGCCAAAACTGGGGGGCAAAAACAGTTTATTTCCCTTTGTAGATAAGGTTTAGCATAGTATGGGGGCAAATGTGCAAAAAAAGTGGGGGGCAACTGCCCCCCCCCCTCGCCCCTCCTAATCGCCGCCACTGCTTGTAGACGATGTGTTCTTACAACGTGCTGCGTGTTCTAAATCCTATTTCATAATTAGAATAAGAATCTATGTCTCCCAGTCAATATAGTGTTAATATATATTTCTGCCGTGCCACTTCATGCGATCAATCTTAATATATTTCAATATTTGCAATAGATCCCATTCATCTTATATTTTCCGAACCCTCTCTACTGAAATTCTCTGGCATTTAATGTAAGTTCACGTCCATATACCATTCATTTTAAGAGCAATAGCAATAATCCATTTATTATTTTTACAGCAAATTCAGATTTCGACTTTGACCTTAATATAAATAATAATACTAATAGTTAATACTATTTAAAGGTGTATACTATTTTACCATATCATGATCCTTTAACAATTTGAATGATATGGTCATGGAATTTCAATTTCAATTTATTTTTTTCTTTATTGAAGGACGAGGTTGCCAATTGGATATTACATATCACCATAGACATGAGCAGACTAATTTTTTGGGCGGTGCCTTAAGGAGAGTTTCAATTCCCTATCTGGACAATGTCATAACTTCATCAGTGTTTCTTTCAGAAAATTTGCTCCGGGGGGGGGGGGGGGCATTGCAGAGAACCGGGAGGGCGTTGTGAATCTCATCTGCGAAATACAACATATGTGCCTTTAACATTGAGAATTACCAGTGGTCGTTCGTGGTTCGTCAATGAACTTGACGCTGAGCGTTACTAATGGGAAATGACGTACAGTAACAAAAATAAAGTGGGATGCGGTGACCTAAGTATACTTGGTAATTCAATGTGGAAAGACATAGATTTTTATTTTTATTTGTCTCTGTTTCTTTTTATTAGTCTGTTGTCTAACATTTACAAATATTATCTTGTGCAATTAGCATTACAATAGTAAATAGTAAATTACAAAACATCACCTACTTCTACATTTTATCATCCAGAACAAATACCACAATGGTCAACTAGGAAAAATATTACAATTATTAAACTCAATAGAACACATCATGCAAAGCTTAAGGTGGCATGAAGAATTTACAGCAATCGTATCCTGCGAGCTTTCTTCGTGGCATGATTTTCTACTGTTATCTCCAGAAAATCATCAGTTCGAATCTTAGGTCCCTCCATGCTTATTATCATGCAATGCATTAAAGATCCTGGTAGCATTCTACTTCTTGTCGTAATTAGTATCCTATTCATAGCACTGAAAGACCTTTCTACGCCGGCTGTCGTTACGGGAATGGTTAGAAGGACTTCACAGAGTTTTTTTTTCAACACGCAATATCCCACGTCAGCTTCTAAGATTTTCAACAATGGATTGTCAGCTTCTGTATATATTCCATTATCAAGCATCGACATGATAAAAAATTTGTAGGACTTGAGGTCAGCAAGAACGCCTTGCACCTTAAGCATGGGAAAATTAGCACAAAACCTTTTGACTTCGGTGTCTTGCAAGTCTACTACTAACTGAAATGTTTCAAATTGACTTGCGAATCTCAGGGTATCAATAGATTGATCGTTGAACCTGTTTTCCATTTCTTCAATTACACTTTCCGCTTATTCCTTCATCCCACAGAAAGTTTTCCCAGCATCATCAGCAACCAGGTGCGCTTCAGATCCGATATTCTTCAGTTCGGTCCGAATACGTTTTTGCAGATCACTGTTGATGTTTTCACACTGATTTGCAATATCCTACAAATGCAAATTACAAAGAAATACCGCGTCGGCTTTGATGACAACTAGTCGGCGCTTTTGGTGTGGAAAGTACTACTTGCCATTCGAGATGGGAGAGAGGAGATAAGGCTAGTGCGGTTGCCAGTTTTATTCTGCTTCTTCTGTAAGATTGGACAGGTGTGGGCTTTGTTATTTACAGAGGGAAATATAAAGGCAATCGCTACACAAAGTAATGCGGTCCGATGCGAGGGAAACAACGGTAGCAGAAACGTTTTATACTTTGGTTTTGTTTTACAAAGGTGCCTGAAAGAAAAACTGAACTTCATGTTCCTTACGGAGCCTCCCTGATGGCGCAGTGGTAGTGTCGTTGCCTTATAATCAAGGGGTCCCGGATTCGATACCCGGTGGAGGCACGCAGTGGTTCGGATCTCACTTTAAACTGCAGGTCCAGTTCCTTTTAGCCTTACTGTGCATAAAGTGGACTTAAAACACCAACTCAATAAATCTTTGAAGCAACGTTTTGATAATAATATTACATAAATAGTTATACAGTAGAAGGGTAAATATCGTTTCCCTTTTCTCAATAAAGTCATAATTTTAGTTTTTCTCAATACCGAGATTCAATTCGTGCAGGCAAGGCAAGGCAAAGGCAAATCTACCCACACATGTCATAAAGGCATACGGGGCAATGTGGAGATATAGATCCACATATTCTTGATCTCGGTCATAGTTGGAATGATGTGATCAGCATCAAGCCCGGACGCCTTTACCACGTAGGGTTGCCGTCAGGTATCCATTGATACGAGGCTGGGTGGGCCTCAGAGTCATGCAAATTACTTTATAACTGCAATCAAAACTTCCTGAAGATTTTCCTGATTGGCCTCATTTTGAATGAAACTATAGAGCTTCCGATAACAATAAAATAAAACATATTGACTACCCTCTACGACACTGCCTATAAATAAGACAAACTGTATGTAAATTTAATACACAATAATTAAAAATGGTGGTAAAAGTTTACTGTTAAGGGCATTTACCTTCCTAAAACATACCATTTTTCTGAGATAAGCATACAAAGTGAATTGAAGGATCCGAGGAGAGGTAGTGTCAAGCCTTCCAAAATTTACACTCGAAATTGCTTCCCCCACTGGTATTTTGTAGTATTTATACTGTCTGTAACTGACGTTCATGCCATTTAATTTGAAATGTTTGGCAAGTCCGTGGTGAAAATAAACGTAACTTGGCACTATCTCGTCCCAACTCCTTCGGCTTGTCATGAGGCTATTTCTGTCAGAGTTACTACGTATAAAACACAATAATTACCATAAAAGATTGATAGGTATTACGTAATAATAATGATAGGTTTACTGTGAAACATGGAAGTTTTCTTTTTTGCAGTTTCACGTTTCAGAATATAGCAATCTGTATATATATAGCCTCACCCATGTAATTCGTTCACTTTCTTTGGGTTTTGTAACGGTGTCCCTCGATAAGTATTTATGAGATAAAAAATGTTACAGTATTTAAAAGTATTATGTAAAAAAATTATGTAGTCAAATTACATGGGTCTTAGAGCATTACATAATTTTTAGTAATATACATAATATCAGTTTTCAGTACTTTAATTTAACTGATTTTCAAATTTTATTTCTGTAATAAGTTGGTTTCCCCCTTTCTCTCTTTATACATTACAATCATTAAAGAGAAAATGCTCAAATCTTCTAAATAGCCTGAATCTTCTAAATGATATTATCATGGAGCTTACAAACACATATAGAAACGGATTTCTAAACTCTATACCATCATATCATACTATCAAGTGCAATGCTATAGTGTCGTCAGAATACTATGGAGTGCATGTTGTTCTAACGGATATACAGGGTGTTTCACTGGCTCTCGGCACCTAATTTTCGCTTATAAAAATCAAACTATTTGTCATAATGTAATGGAATTGTCTACGGACATACCTTAGTGTACGAGAAGCATACTGACGTCATTGAAGATGGCGCCACAGTCTCTCTAGTTCTTGTGTGGGAATGCGCGTGCGTCTTGGCGATTCTGCCGTTACATGCCAACGGACGTGTGCTTTCAGTCTGAGTTCTTGGACCTGCTGTTGCGACGCCTGAAAAATCTTCCATTCAATATTTGGCGAAGAAACTGGAAACAACGGGAACATTGTTCGATGTTCATGAAGGAGGACGTTCAAAATAACGAGAAGCAACGATACAGGAAGTGAAGAAACAGATTGCTGGCCTCGTCAAAGAAGTCGTTGGGTAGGCTGTCGCAGGAAATGGGAGTTTCCACAAGCACATGACAACGAGCTGCCAAAGTAGAAAAGCTGCATGCATATTATGTTACAATTGGAACCTCTCGCCAAAATAGTCAATTAAGAGACCACTTCTTTCACTCGCTCCTCATACACCAAGGCATGACCTTACCAAATTTCATCACATTATTATCAATAGTTTGATTTTTAGAAGCGAAAATCAGGGACCGAGAGCGAGTGAAACACCCTGTATCATGTAGCTGGCAAACACATGTGAAAACGAAGTCCTTAACTCGATATCATTATATCAGGTGCAATGCTATAGTGTCGTCAGAATACTGAGGAGTGCATGTTGTGCAAACGAGAGTTACTTTTGTACTCTCGGCCTGCAAACAGTCCGCACACCTACAAAGGACTTCAGCTTGTTATACATTTGTATGTATTTTTACTCGTGAGCAAAACAGGTTGTAATTACCTGTGTAGAGAAGCCTTGTACTTTGAAAATGCTTTTATTTCCAGGATGCAGAGTATATAGTAATGACAGGCGACCTGCCCCCGCACGCCATCTGGTCTTCTAGTCAAGAGGAGAACACGGAAATTATTCTGAAGCTCAATAAAGCCATCAGAGATGCATTTCCAAACATGACAATTTACCCCACCATTGGAAATCACGAAGCTCATCCTTTAAACAGGTACGAAGCATATCCTGTTGCTTAACTTTAAGTTTCTGGCCTTGGCCTTTCACTTCCATCAAATAGAAGTTTCATTTCCAAACTCATGCATTCGATCTTATTGTAATCACACCTTCCTGGCCAATCCAAGGTCGATCTTTTCTCACAATAATTTGGTATTGAATACGGGGGGGAAGGAATATTGATGAAATATGTAGCAGAAAGTAAACTTATTATTTTCATTTATATTAATTAATTCTATTCATTTAAGGAACGAAGCATAATAAAATAAATATGCCCGACAGATCCCCATAAAGATTAATGGTTTATTGATTGATTGATTTGGTGTTTTAAGCTCACTTTATGCACAGTAAGGCTAATCGAGACTGGACCTACAGTTTAAAGTGGGATCCGAACCACTATGTGCCTCCAGCAGGAATCGAATCCAGGATCGCATAAGAATTAATGGGATTATGTTTTCGGAAGACATACCAGCTTCCCAGATGGCGCAGTGGTATCGTCGTCACCTTGTAATCAAGGGGTCCCGGGTTCGATACCCGGTGGAGACACATATTGGTTCTGATCCCACTTTAAACTGTAGGTCCAGTCCCGATTAGCCTTACTGTGCATAAAGTGGACTTTAAACACCAACTCAATCAATCAATCTTAAGACATATTGTGTGCCTCCACCAGGAATCGAATCCGGGACCCCATAAAAATTAATCGGAAGACATTCAAGTGTCAGCCCCTTTCCACGTAGTATACCCTGAAAACGGTCTAACGAGAATATGGCCTCTGCTTGTACAGTGACCGGCCAAAAAAATGGGATACCTAGATCCTGAAATACTCCCTTCCCTGTAAGGCGTTATGTGTGTTGCCTAACTCTAGGCGGTAATAGAAATTTCAATTGAAAAAATGCTAAGTCCCGCGACAGGTTAAGTTTGCAGCAACTTTTCGCATATAATAGACCCAAACGTGCACACAGAATGTAGTTCTTCTGCAATACTACCGATTGTCTCACTGTCTGTGATATGAACAGCTCGGCAGTTGAGGCAAGACATGCATGGGAGATGCTGAGTGCCATTCTCGCGTGGTTTAATACGTACATAAAATCTGCTGCAAACTTAACCTGTCACGGGGCTTAGTGAAGTCCACTTATCGCCGTTGAGTTAGGCAACATACATAACGCCTTGCAGTGGAACGAGTTTTTCTGGATCCCATTTTTATTGCCATTTACAGCCAGGATAATTTTCTATTTGTGCAACCTTGTACTATCCTGTGCTGATCACTCCTAAGCTAAATGCTACAAGGGACAGTACATGTTCCCTAGTCTCTGAGATTTAAGCCCCCTGCCCCCCAATTGTTGTCCCAGAATTTCAACGGATATATATATGTATATATTAAATTGGATTTAAGAAATAGTGCATTGTAAATTTTAGCCTACTTGAATTCATTAGTCAGGTAGAAGCGCTTTCTAGTGAAATGAAAGATATTTTCTTCAATTTGGTCTTTAAAGTTATTTAGAGAAATTAATGTATTAGTTTTTATTAAATTCTCTAGGAATTGAGGACTAAAAGTGGTAAACGTTGTAAGTGCCAAAAGCGAAAGTGTTGGGAAATCGCATCGTTCAGCACATCAGCCCGTAACAACGTTGACACGCCCTTTGAAATACTTAAAGGGCTACCAGCCATATTTCACATTTACCACATGATAAAGCATGGCACATTTAACAGTTTAACGTAGAGAACGGTGTTTGAATTATTGTGGCACTTACAGCGTTTACCAATTTTAGTCTTCAATTACTTGCAATATATGCATAGCCACTAAAAATAAATGCGAAGCAGAAGGTATTTTTTTTTCGTAAGCGTTAATAACATAACGGATGATTTCAAACATCCATTTTTCCCATCACGTCAGGATATTTCAGAATTTCACAATCAAATTTCTCATATTCGTCATTACATTACATCTATTACCAACGCATCAAAATAAATTTTTGCAAGGGGAATTTCGTTTGTTTACAAACCATTAGGTGATTCTGGAATGTATTTTGATTGCTGATTACGCATATGATATACATTTTACCACATTACGTCAGGATTTTTCACACTTTCACAATCAATATTCTCATATTCGCCATTCCATTACACATATTACAGAACGCAGCAAAATAAATTTAAACAAGGGAAATATCGGTTGTTTACAAACCAATAGGTAATTTCGAAAGTATTTTGCATGCTGATGACTAGGGCTAGGATTTTGATGACCTTAAAATTGCCAAAAAATGACCTTTAAAAAATGCATTTATGAAAATGCCCTATAAACTTTGAAAAATGACCTAAAAATTCTGAAAGATTTGTAAAACAAATTTATAAACTACCAAGAGAAATTCAAATTTTAACGTTACAGTATCTATCACATGTTCAGTGCGTATGGTTGTACAAGTAAGAAAGTTAACTTTTTGTCATCTTTTACACTTGTAAGTACCGAGTTGCAGTACACAACGAAAATCATATGAAAATTTTCAAAAGTGAATGATTGTCGGTTTTCGGACAAGAGAGCCTTGTACACGGAAAAATTTCTCTCGACTTCCACCGACACAAGAGGAGCCTACTTGAAATGAACAATAGCAATTGCTGTTAAGTCACTTTCAATTCCATAGAGTGCAAATTGCTTCCCTGACAATATGTCCGATACAGAGCAAAAAACTTTGTACCCCTTGTTTTTAACAATAATCCGTCTGGCGACAATATATTTACTGATAGAGAGGGGGAAATCATATTGTTTGAGCTGAATTGTTACACAACAGCTTGTGTCAACAATACTGCACAGAATTTCTTTGTTTCTTCAAACACAGTCATTCAGAACTGCGCTGAAGGCAATGAGACGAGAGTCGGGAACACCTCTCCTTCAAAGGGTTACATTTGCATGTAAAATGCGCCTTCTTTCACCAAAATGTAGAAAAATGCATAAAATGACTTTTAAAAGGTCGAAAAATGACTTAATTAATTCACTTACGTGTAAAACACATTTCTATCTACTTATGCAATGTTTCTGCCTTACCAAAAAAAGATGCATTTGCATCAAAATCCTAGCCCTACTGATGACGAATATGACACAAATTTCTTTCCATGACGTCAGGATTTTTCCCTAGACCAGGATTTTTCTCCACGTCATTAAGTTCAATCAAACCACTACATTATAACATTGAGTTTTGGACATTTTGTGAAGGAAATCTTTACGAGGGATTTTGAAAATTGAACTTAAGTAATCAAAGTTTATAATTTTCATGTCAATGTATCTTGTGAAGATACGAGAAGGTAAATTAAATACTTACTATTCTATGTGCAATTATAGTTTAAAATTGGTGGATTTGTATTGTAGAAAACCAATACATTACCACAATCTAAACAGAGCCATATATTGAGGAAATGGTGGAACTACAAATTTTATTGTGAAATCAAGGCAGTTAATATATTGCTATTTTCTTAAAAGAAAAAACCAGACGTGATGGATAAAAATAGATTTCATTTTTGGAGTCAGCATGCTGAAATTATTCAGAGACAACAGTCATCTGCGAGTCATCCAAACCCATGCAGGCCGATGCAATTCCATTACAAGTTTCTTTTAATTTTCAGTTTTTTTCAAAAAATAAGAAATAATAATAATTTGTTGGAAGCAAACACGTTACCTATAATTTGGTGTTATCACTGCTTAGATATGTTTCACCTGAAGGGATGCCAGGAAAACACTAAATCACCACTGATTATTACTAAGCAAGTACAAGAAAATGGCTCACCATTTTAATGGCTGCCATGTTATGCTATTCTGACCAAGATTCGACCATATAATATGGTAGCGATATCTTGACTTAACAACTTCATACTTTCGTTTATGAAGATAACATAAATGAATGTGGTATACGGATTTTCAAGTCTCCAAACATGCGCAGACATACGTACGTACACATCACCTACTTGACAAAAATGTTATTTATTTTTCTTTCAGTTTCGGCCCAATGAACATTGCGAGGAACATGAGCCCAGCTTGGCTGTACGATGCGGCGGCCGTTTCCTGGTCTGGTTGGCTTCCCCCGGAGGCCCTGAAGACCGTCCGCTTAGGAGGCTACTATTCGGTAACCGTGAAGCCCGGATTTAGAGTCATAGCTCTTAACTCCAATCTTTGTTATATTTTGAATTGGTAAGTACTTTTTTTTTTTCAGAAATATAATTGTTTTTGTGTAGACAGGACCATCACATCTCCCCTACCGCCTCACGAACTTCCCATTCAGAGACAGAAACAAACATATGTAAATAAAGTGCATTCATTTTGGCTCTTGGCCGAGATAGCGCGTGAACAACTTTGAGCAACTTTCATAACATAGGTTAGTACTTTTTAAGGAATCTAATATATAAAAATGGATGTATGTGTGTTTGTTCCAGCATAACTCTCGAACGCCTAGAGCAATTTCAACCAAACTTGGTACACATATGACTTGCAATCTAGAAAGATATCTGTGAGGGTAAGACACCACTGACACCCCTAGGTGTGGAGGGAGGGTGTGGGAAGGGGTGACATGTAAAAATATACGAAAACGACCGATATTAATGTGGAATCCATAGTTTTCGGGGTCGCTAAGATTAATAGTGACACTACGAATGCCGTTCAACTCCAAGATCATCACCTATCAGCATGGGGGTGAGAGGGGGTAAAAAATAAAATGTCAAAAATGACCTACATTAGTGTCGAATCCATAGTTTTCGGAGTCGCTAAGCTAATTGGTGACATTCACGATAACATTTGGGAGAGAGAGAGACTTGCTTTCTCGATCAAGATCAACAAGTCACAGGGGCAGTCTATTACGTAATGCAGAGTGGATATAAGATCGCCATGTTTCTTCCACGCACAATCCACAAGATTGGGATAAATAAATACCCGGGCTACGCCGGACAATCAGCTAGTATAAATATAATTGTCTACATGCTAAAGCTATGTGCGTAAATAAGCAAGACGTTACGGGTCGAAAATGCCGGCATCGGCACCGTGTCACGCCATGTCACGCACTATCTCGGCCCAGAGCCAAAACGAACGCACCGTACTAGGGATACACCTATTTAGGATAAAGTACCTGTGTAACACTACCCATAAACTCACCACCCACAGTTTACGAACGGTTGCATATTGGTCTGAGCCTGGTTACGATTCAAAATGCATCAGGGAGTGACTATTTGTTTTCATTGTGTAAAAGTCATAAAAATTACGAAAAATTATATTATTTATAAATAAATTAAATTTTAAGGTTAATTTTGTGTCGAGACGTACCTCGGGCTTTGCAAATACCGATATAATATTCCTCGTCGTAAATGAAGTTAAATAGTTTGTGTTTCTTAAAAATGCTAGATCGGGAATAGTGATGCGTTTTTCAGGATTGGCTGTCATCCAGTCGCTATACTCTGTCCTGGGAATCTTTGGAGCGAGCGAACGAAAGCATGTATCTGCGGAGGTAGTGATCCAAAGGAGCTCGACCAATGAACACTTGCGAGGGAACAGGATTACACGGAGGAAGAAAACGACCGCAGCTACCAGACGTTTACAGGAGCGTGTACACCTTCGCTCCCCCACTCGCTTTCTCCCCCTTCTCTGCCGTTATGCGCTGCCTTGCTCCAGAGATTATCGGAATTCAGTATAGTGGCTGGAGTCGGTGCGTTCAATGACGGGGAAATGTAGTAACGTAGAACTATTCCATTCTCTTTGGCAAAGGAAATAGCGTGAACAGTGCAATGACTCTCATGGCTCCTACAGCAGTTGTCCTCCTTGCTACATCTAGCATGTTTATTGAGAATTGATGTTTTAAGTCCACTTTATGCACAGTAACTCTAATGGGAGTAAAATGTTTGTAAACAAACTTCTGTCATTCATCTTTGGAAAAATAGAAAACAGTAAATTATTGGTACGATATAGCTAATACAGCAAAGCTAATACAGCAAAACTTCTCCTGACACCTCTAAATTACGGACATTTTTAAATTCCCCGGCAGAAATACATAGGGTTTAATGGCAATATTACTTCTCAATAACGGACATTCTTAATAACGGACGCGAACACTGACTACCTCCCCAACGGAAATAAAACTTCTTAATAACGGACAGCCTGAAAGAAAACGGTCGCAATTCATGGAATTCGACACAACAATGGCCAGTATTTCGAACTAGCGCGCATTGTTTCATGTTACACCGAACGTATTTTTTAAAGAAAAGTGCAAACAGTATTTGTGGTTATCTTGAGAAGTGTGTATCACTTCTGCTACGTATTTTCTTTTTTGAAATTTGTAATGTACGTAGGGATACTTTAGTAAATTTAAATTCACCGTATATAGTACAGTATTTTGTTCCTTGAATGTAGGGGGGAAGAAACATTATGTTCGTAAAGTATGTACTGTAATATGATTATCCTATTGTGTAACATCCTACAATTTTTTCTAAATAGCGGACACTTCTTAATAACGGACATTTATTTTTCTCCCAGGCCTGTCCGTTATTGAGAAGTTTTACTGTACATATTTACAAAAGTTGCATTTGATCTTTGCATCAAAACGTATCTATTACTTCGGAATCGAGTAAAAGTAGCTCAATTTGTTTCCACCGGTTTCAAATCGAGTACTACATAGTAGAATTGCAGGCAGTAGAAACAGTGCACGACCACATGAGACGTGGTTATCCAGTTTAAATCCACTGGATTCATTTCCTTCGCGACTACCATTGAACACAAAACAACGCTACAGTCACATGTTGTTCATGTTAAAATTATCTTGATTGCATAATATTCAACTCTATTGCGATGTAGTGAGTGCGGGTTGGGGTTCGATTCCCGGTGTAGACCAATTCCAATTGTTTGATACGATATGCCAAGCATTTCTGGGTATTAATAGAACTAAAACCAGTAGTTGCAGTGGCATCAAGAGATCACGTACTGAAGTGTCGTAGAGAATCCTGACAAGAAATATATAGCCTATCTCTGTGACGTCAGAAAGCGCTCCTGTACCATGTTCGTGAGCCTTCGTCTATGTCCTTGTCTAATTTTCTCGCTTGAATTTACCACCTACATTTTTAAAAATGCAATAATTAGTTGCTCGATCCCGGCCTGGGCATGGATGTTGCCATAAACCAAGCATAAACTTTCTAGACAAATAGTACCTACCCTTGATTCACGCGTAGATCTGGCAACATGGCACTCGGTTGCGATGACAAATGATGCTGCCATCTATTATCGAAAAGTTACTACAAAATTGCCTTTAGTTCCCCCTTAATAAGAAAGAGTTAGGGCATTCCAACTGAAATCGAATTCAGAACCTTTGACGCGTGAAACTGATTCGCTACCACATAACTAAAAGTTCATTACGGTATAAAAATACCTTTGACTGTTCGTTAATCATGCATTCTTCTCTGCAGTTTTCACTGCAACATTAGGTGTGTTCTGATCTTGCATCTTACGCTTCACATCAGGTTAGGATCCACTTAATTTAATATCATTTATAAGTTGATTTGAGGAAAATTCTCCGTTTCATTCTTTCAATCTATGACATCCATAACGTATTGCAAAAAGTCATTTGCCGGAAAAATAAGTTTCGTATTGCTTTGGATTCGAACATGCAAACGCAAGTCTCAAATTATTGCCCGAGATAGCACGGCAAAACACACTCACGATCTTGAAACGAGAAAAGGTAAGCATTTTACGTGGAACGTCAAAGTTTGTGTATGTTGATAGAATATCGCTAATGTTCTTCTTAACGTAAAGGATGGCGTGTTTTCGCTTTAATGTTAGCACTGGCAACTAGGAAGCGATCTCAAACCTGCAGCGGCGGCGGCAGGGTTAATCAGCTAGGGGTGCTGAAGGGGTGCGGAAAGAAATTTAGGGGGTGGGGTGTTGAAAATAAGATAAACATTAGACACGCATGCAACTCTTCAAAACTAAAAGGGGGGGGGGTGCAAAAAACAGTTTACTTTCCCTTGGTAGATAAGATTTAGCATAACGTGGGAGCAAAAAGCTACCCTAATCGCCCTCACTGATTAACATAAATTTACTGACTGAAATGAAATTGAAAGTAACTGAAATTTTTGCTCCAGTGTGAGGAAGAACAAGTAGGCGGAAAATAAACCGTTTATCAACAATGCAATAAAAAACAAGAAAAGAAAACAACTCACATTAAGTTATAGGCAATTATCGAAAACCACAAACATTCCACTTGAAGAAACAAAAAGAAGAAAAATTCATAACAACAATGCTGACGAGAGGAAACAAAACTGCCGCTGATCTTCAAAGAGGCTGCCGCCAGTACAGAGAAGCATATACTGTGTATATATATATGCACTCTCTTAAAAGTGCTTGCCTGTTGTATACGTTAATAACGGTCTTACTTCAGTACCTAACATTTTGTACTCAATATGACGACATGTCATAATATGACACTCTAAGGGTTCGTGTTTTCCGTTGAACGTAGGGGGTGCTGAAGGGGGTGCGGAAGAAAATTAAGGGGTGCGCGAGCACCCCCCTGTGCCCCCTGGCAAATGTAGCTGCATGCTCTTCGCTAATAAAAAATTATGTTGTTTTAACACCTATAAAAATACATCGTCGCTTCGAAACAATGAACGTGCTTGCAAATTTTCATCTTTGCTGCTTTCAGATTACCGACATACGAAGTGGCATACAATTCAAAAGTTTTGAAGGAACCTCAGTTTTATATATTAGGTGGGATGGATTTACACAAAAAAAAAAAGTTACCTTGCGCTGGGATCGAACTAAAGTTGCCCGCCTTCTAGACAACACGAAATTCTTTCGCAAGTAGTCGACTGAAACGAAAATTTATTTTCAGACTGTTAATTCCCAATGTAACATGTATAGGCAGGTGTGTCTTGCATTTTCTGTAGTTTTGTTATTTGAGTCACTTTGATCCCTCCCTAGGTTAATCACGGCAATGATGAGGAATGTTTAGATGAAGATGATGAATAAAAACACAGAAATAAACACCCTCGCAAAAAGTCAGAACTCCAACCTGGAACCTTCGTTAGATTCATGATATTTCGTGAGTTGGTTTGAACAATGTAAATAAATCAGACAGGTGGAAGGCAGTAGAGAATCGTGGCTAGGGAACCACTGAGAAGATATCCTTAGCTTCGATGGAGAACCTCTATATCCACTTGTGATATATAACACTGTTCTACATATGAAATTTTTTTTTCTGCTGACTTAGATATTTTAACTGATTCTATATAATTTGAGGTCGCTGATTCCAAATATGTAGTCAGAAAAAGTGTATCACGTCACAATTTTTCACAAATCACATTTGAAAATTTTCACAATATTATAATACTGGGCTAAACTCCAACAATTTTCCATATTGATATCTGCACATAATGAAATTTCTTTTTCTGCTGACTTATATATTTTAACTGATTCTATATAATTTGAGGTCGCTGATTCCAAATATGTAGTCAGAAAAAGTGTATCACGTCACAATTTTTCACAAATCACATTTGAAAATTTTCACAATATTATAATACTGGGCTAAACTCCAACAATTTTCCATATAGATATCTGCACATAATGAAATAATAGGACTATAAATAGGTGGTGTAGCTGATAACAGGTATTAAGTTGCATTGTTTCACAAGTCACATTTCAAAATTTTCAGAAAATTATATCCGGCTACATTCCAACAGCACTTGCAAAGAGAATGCGACGTAGTCAGATGTATCACGTCACGTTGTTTAACAAACATACGTTTCTATTTTCTCAATAGGGAGTTCTTAATGGATAAAAAGTTTAGGCAATTCCGGCAAATTGATAAATTTGTTTTACGAGCACATACAGTCAACACCTGATGCCTGTACTTATGCTAAACTTAACATACACCACAGAATTGCACAACATGCATACCTACGTAGGCAAAAATTTTCGTTTCTTTGATTTTCTGGAGTAGGTGGCCTCAGGAACGTCACGCTGCAAGCACCAGCAATAGTCAGCCTTCATGTTTTCATTCCATCTCCTCTGATATCGGTGCTCCATGGTTTTTATGTCTTGGTGGAAGCGTTCGCCCTGTTCTTCACTTACGGCACCAAGATTGGACGGAAATACATCTAAGTGGTTGTGCAGGAAGTGAAGCTTGACACTCGTATTTACTCCTAACCTTTGAAACGTCACCAACAAATTTTCAACTAGAACCTCGTAGTTGTGCGCCCTGAAGTTTCCAACAAAGTTTGTAATGACATCAGAAAAGGCACACCATGCATCTTTCTCTGTGCGGTTCATTGTTTGTAAGAATTCTTCATCTTTCATTAGCATCTTTACCTGAGGACCATCAAAAATACCTGCTTTTACTTTCTCATGCGTCAATGCAGGAAATTTTGAGCAAATGTATTTAAAGCAAGCCCCATTCTTATCCAGAGCTTTTACATACTGCTTCATTAATCCAAACTTAATGTGCAGTGGAGGAAGTAACACTTTCTTAGGATCAACAAGCGGCTTGTTCTGGATGTTTTTCGCCCCGACTTCAAAGCTTTTCCTGGCAGGCCTCAGTCTTCGTACCCAATGTTCGTTCCTTGCTCGACTGTCCCATAAACACAAAAAGCATGGATATTTCGTGAAACCTGCTTGTTGACCAAGTAATTTTGAAATGACCTTGAGATCTCCGCACACAAGCCAACTGTCATTTGCATACTTTATCTTTCGAGCAGTACTTTCATTGTTTTGTAGCTTTCCTTCAAATGTAAGGAGTGGCCAACAGGAATGGATGCTAACTTATTGCCATTATGCAGCAACACACACTTCAAATTCCTCTTCGAGCTATCAATAGAAAGCCTCCATTCTTCTGCATTATACGTACATCCCGTAGCTTCAATTACTCCCTTCACATCTGTACAATAGACAAGTTCCTCCCTTTGAAAATATCTTAATAGATGCCTCTCTCTGTCCCGATACATGAAGGTTGTTCCAGACACTAACATATTTCTTTCCTTTAGTCTACACAGGTCCTGCATACTTTATGAGGTGCCCAGGATTTATCGTGGTCACATAATTTAATTCCGAAATATGCACAATATGCTTTCCTTACAAAGTCAGTAATATTTGTCCCTTGTTTTGGGGTTAACAATGTTCGAATAACTGATTGAAATAACATTCATTATAATATTCAATGTGCTGCCATCTTGTGACCTCTTTACGGACTACGTTGTTTCATTGCTCTAAATATACATCCCTAATATTAGATATTTTTCTATTTTCCTCCGAAACCTGACGTGATAGAAAAAAACGGATTTCGGTTTTGGATTTACCACCCTCGAATTACTAAAGAACAACCATCAGCCTCCAGTCAGCAAAATGGACGTAGACCAGTGTAATCTATTAGAAGAATGAAAGGACAGATTGATGTGCTTCCTTTCGTCAAAATGCCTGGAAATCAACATTACATATTTCTTCACCGACAGAAAAGAAGATTTTTTAAATTTTTTTGTCGGGATCGAACCTAGGCTTATGAAATCTCTGTATGCTAACCAACACTCTACCGATAACACTATATTTTTCTGTTCTCCAGTCAGTCTGGTTCTTTTCCTCAACGCCTGAAGAAAATGCATCTTAATTTCTCTCATAATTGTTTCATTGTCTATTAATAGAAACGACGTGTGTCAAAAATAGAAACATTCCTTTTGTGAAAACTCCCTTGTTTCGCATCTCCATTTAATGTTCTTGTGACATTCACTTGGAAGTTAAAACTTAGCTTCGTGTGTTTGTTTTTAAGTGCGTGTGTGTGAAAAGAGTGGTGTGCACGTGTGTTACATGTTTTTCTAAGTATTATTTTCGTCCAATGCATTAATATAATTGTAAAATATAGAATTTTCAATAATGCAAGGAGGGAAAATATAAAGCAAGTCCGTCATGTTCCTTGCCAAACAGCATTACCTTACATAAAAAAAAAATAAAAAAAAATGACGCGGACCTAGTATTATTCCATCTCGAGAACATTAGACATTACGTCCGAAATATTCATCTCGTATTTCTCTTTGGCATAACTGCTCAATCTACGGAGATGTATACCCGTGATTGATATGCAAACAGCAGAATTGTAAAGTTGGTTGGGTTGTCTATACACAAGGCACTTGGTGGTCAGACATCGAGGGCTTCCTTCAGTGCTCTTTCAGTAGGGTCGTTAGAACCCAGACGTGTCCATGACTGTACTACCATAGTTATTTATAGAACTAATCAATAATTTTCAGCATTTGAGTTTAATTTTAAGGTGGAAAAGTTGTAACAAGAATGACAATCTTGAAACTGTAAATCAAACTTAGAAAAAAATCTGCTTTATAAAATAAACATTCTTTGTAATTTTTATTATGTGTGCTTTAAGTGGGTAGATTATAACATTTATAAAATAACTAAGTGTAAAAAAAATATTTGTGATGTTTCCAACTTCTATTCGAAAATTATCTTAAAAGGTGTAATTTAATATTACAGGTGGCAAATATACCAATATCGAGACCCGTATGGCATGTTGGCGTGGCTGGTGGACCAGCTGAAGGAAGCTGAGAGGAAGAAGGAGAAGGTTCACATCCTGGGCCACTTGCCTCCAGGGTACGTGGACTGCTGGTCGGTGTGGAGTCGGGAATATGCCAGGATTATCAACAGGTAAGATAACAAGTAAACTGCAATGAAATATATGTCAATACTAATATCATTAATAATATCCCTCCAGTTCATGGAAAGGGAATGTTTGAAAAGATAACATTATCCAAACCATATCAGTGATTCTGCCCATATTTTGTGTTTTATCAATATTTAATTTCAGCAATGTGCATTGTTTGTCTTATGGTCGACCTACTTATGTAATTAATGTTCGCGTTCATGATGTTTGTGACTTTAATTCCAGGCAAATTCTTCTTCTTATTATTATTATTATTAATAATAATAATATAATAATAGCCCGTGGCGCGCAGCCCTTAAGGGCCAGGGCCTACGTACCAACTGTCGGCCTCATTCCTACGTGTCGAAGTGGAAGACCATCCAACCAGTTACGAGGTGACGTGTGTCATACCGCCAGGTTTCATGCTTTTTGTATTGTGTAGTTGAATTCACATCAAACAGACACTTTAGAAAAAGTGGTAATATAATCAAAATGTCCATCAGCTATTCATTCATTTTAAAAAAGCTTATGATTCAATCAAAAGAGATAAATTATATAATATATTAGTCGAGTTTGGAATACCTAAGAAGCTTGTTAATATGATAAAATTATGCACCAGTGAAACAGAAAGTAAAATTCGTGTGGATATTAATATGTCTCACAAATTTACAATTCATGATAGGTTAAAACAAGGAGATGCATTATCTCCATTGCTCTTTAATTTTACCTTAGAATATGCTGTTAGGAGGGTAAAAGAAACGAACGAGGGACTAAAATTAAACGGTGTGACTCAGTTGTTAGCATATGCAGATGATGTAGACTTATTAGGGGATGATATAAATACAATTAAGAATAATGCTAACATATTTTTCAAAGCAGCTAAAGAGATAGGTTTGGAAGTTAGCAAAGAGAAAACTAAATATATGCTTACAGGCCGAAACCAATTGTTAGGTAATAATCAAAATCTAATTATTGATAACAACTCGTTTGAACCATTTTCCAAATTCAAGTACTTAGGAGTAATACTAACAAATCAAAATTATATTAAAGAGGAAATAAAAAGCAGGTTCCATTCAGGAAATGCATGCTACTTTTCATAAATTTTTGTCTTCTCGTTTAATATCTAAGAAACTAAAAGTTAAAATATACAAAACAGTAATTTTGTCTGTACTATTATATGGATGCGAAACTTGGTCCTTTACATTGAAAGAGGAAAATAAATTGAGAGTATTTGAAAATAAGATCCTTAGCAAAATCTTTGGACCTAAAAGGGATGAGGAGACAGGTGAGTGGCGAAGGTTACATAATCTAGAACTACATAATTTGTATTCATGTCCAGATATTATTAGAATGATTAAATCAAGAAGACTTAGGTGGGCAGGCCATGTGACACGAATGGGAGAGGAAAGAAGAGTTTACAGGATTCTTGTTGGGAAACCTGATGGTAAGAGACCAGTAGGAAGACCAAGACGAAGATGGAGGGATAAGGTTGAGATCGACCTAAAGGAAATCGGTAGAGATGGAAAAGAGTATATAGATGTTGCTCAGGATAGGGACAGATGGAAGGTTTTTGTTGCTGCAGCCATGAACCTTCGGGTTCAAGAAGGCTAGAGAGTTAGTTAGTAGTTCAATTAAACTTTTTATTTTTTAATTTTGCGATGTAGTATTGGACTGCTATTACTAAAATATTGCACGGTTGTACGACCCTGTGATTACTAAATTTTAGATAGAATTTATTTTATCCACATCAGTTTATTGTGTGGACCACAAGGGTTCTTGAAACTGGATAAAATTTTGTCGATTTTTTTGGGGGGGGGGAGGCGAGGACAGGGATACCAAACTTTCCCTTCTCACAAGAACACAATATTTTTAGAAGAGAAACAAAACAACCTCAACTGCCTACGGTAAATATAATAGTTTTCCTTCTACGAAATTGTTTGTAGTTGAAAAGCACGCTTGAGACGTGATCAGTCTGAAGGTATCAGGCTAACTAGCGTTACATATCCTAATACTGATACTGTAAATCAGGTTTGAGTAGTAATAGGTATGAACTTAAAAATCAAGTAATTTTCCTGGACCTTATTTTATTCAGAAAAGCTTTGAAGTATCCTGTAAGAAGTTCACGTTCATTTCTGGTTTCCTAGTCTAATTTTCCTCCCAAGGCTTCTCTTTAAACCAACGTAGGAAAACTGAGAATTTTAGGTTCAACCAGAAAAGAAGAACGGATTTGGATTTCCATATGTTTCTAGACATAGACAATATATTAAGCGAAGATTATTACTTATTAATGCTTATTGTGCTCTTTTTCTGTGACATTTTAAAGAATTCTATTATTTTCTTCTCTATGTATTGTAGTTCGATACCCGGTGGAGGCACAAATGGTTTGGATCCCACATTAAACTTTAGGTCCAGTTCCGATGAGCCTTCCTGTGCACAAAGTGGACTTAAAACCAAAAGTCGAAACTCTATGTATTGTATTAGCGTAAATATTTAATATGCGGTAACATTACCTTCTATAATTTATTTACAGTGATATTTGACATTATTTATGGAAACTACTTAACCCTTAACTAGGCAAAATTTGTCCCCCAAATATAAAATATTATCTGAAATCAAGTAAGATTCATATGTAACAAAGAGGACTTTTATGTGATTGAAATGATATTTTCAAGAACTTAAAGTAGTTTTTGAATGTAAAAAAGGGTTGCAATTAATTTTTAAAAAAACTATATAGACGGACATTGCATTTTCAACATTATAAAATCTATTACCAAATCAAATAATAAGGAAAGTGTAGAATAAGAAATACAAACAATATTTTTTGTTGAGTATACATTTCAAATATTTGTTTGTAAATTTAGAAATATCCATATTTTTTTAAAAAAATACATGAATTTTTTGGAACATTTTTCCTTGAAAAAATTGAAGTTCCAATGCATATCAATTTTCAAAATCTCTCTTGTTTTCACCAAATAACTAAATGGGACCACTGTATTATTTATCTAGATCACATATTATGTCACATAAACTGGTTTTGATTTTTTAACTTTGTATTCATCGGTCAATGTGGCATCTCTTTCCCTTACAAACACCCCTTATAGTTTCTATGTACGTATTAGTAATTTCCACAATGATCCTCACAGTGGTGTCATCTATAATTGATTGACTGATTTGGTGTTTTAAGTCCACTTTATGCACAGTAAGGCTAATTGGGACTAGGCCTACAGTTTAAAGTGGGATCCGAACCACTATGTGCCTCCACCAAATATCGAACCCGAGACCTCTTGATTACAAGGTGACGACGCTACCACTGCGCCATGGGGAGGCCAGTGTCATCTATGAAAAGTGAAAAGTCTCGATAGCTGATTTGGCATTATTTGCAGTTAAACATGGTCCAGGAAGACGTAAAACAATGTTCATACATCTTGTGCGAACATTAGAACATGATCAGGGGACTTTTTTCCATCGATTTATTTTGTCTTTTCCCAGGAAATAAATTCTATATTCTTCCGAGATATCATTCAATTCATCACGATTTGTCTTAGAATTTGTATCATGTTCTGATTCAGTTTTTTTGATATTCTACACCATGATCTTATTTTGGAATCAATTCTTTATCTTGAAACACTTCAGATGAACAAAGTTCACAACTTCCTCCAGCGACCGCCGTATACGCTCCTTCTGTCTTTCATTCTCCAAGTATTGAACGATTTCTTAGAAAAAATAAACATCCACTTTAAAGCACGGTCACACATCACAGAACAAGTAAAAACTGTTAAAATATTTCACTCACGAAGCACAGTAAGCAAAAGTTCTAAAAAATGAACAACAAAAAATCACTGACCAAGCACGTGGGGGTAAATTTGATCCCCATCAACTTTGGAATCGTTTTGCTTTGCTGCAGTTACACATACAATGAAGGAAGTGACCTTGACAGTTGAATCAGACTGTTTTAGGAAGATAAACTAGCAGCTTAGGTAACTAAAAAATGTTTTAACATGAAAAAATACCTACCTGGGTATTTTCTTCAAAGTTACCCCCGCGCGCCTATTTAAGGGTTAAAATGGAAACTTCTAGACGTACGAGGGGATTTAGACTCATTAGGTTCCATCACAGATTTTCTCTAGGGTTCTGCAAAACTTTGGGTTGGTATGTTAGTTTGGAGTGTTCAGTCTCATGATATGCGTTACACTTTGGAAGTCAGGGTAAAAATAATTATTTATTTGAATTTATTACATAAAATATTGTTCTAAATGGAATCGTTTTGTCTTCCAGATTTAGGGATACAATTACTGCTCAATTCTACGGCCACACGCATTATGAAGAATTTAAACTGTTCTTCGATCCAGAGCATCCGAGAAGAGCAATAAATACGCTGTACATCAGTGGCAGCGTGTCATCCTATGTTGATCTGAATCCAAATTACAAAGTCTTCACAGTGGATGGCGCTTATAAAGGTGCCTCGTGGGTTAGTATTTTCTTCATACTTGGCTTCAGATAGCAGAATGAGATTAGTAATTATCAGAAATTAAACTTACAGTCCACAGCAGAAAGAAGAATCGCTATGAAAATTATTTTTAAGTTTATAGGGTTTAGTGATAGTAAAAAAAATTCCTTTGTATGTAAAAAAAACTTATCAAGAAATTTAATACAGCTTTCATCTCTATTGCGTAACTTCATAAAGTATATTACTACTTCTTGAATGATTTCTACTTAACTCTTCTTATTCATAACTTTCTTATTTTTACTATATCCTTTTGGTGCTTCTTATGCCTCTATTGTATAGCTTTGCACTGAAATTGACGACATTAAATAACTTTAAAGAAATACGTAATCGAAGCACCCCGTTCTAAGGAAGTTCTATACTTGACTTTAACAAAAACTAAATATGCTGACCAAGGCAGTAATTTATTTTATTAAAACCATAAACTAAACGTAACGTTTCAACCTTCTAGCAAGGTCTTCTTTTGTACTTGATACAGAGTCTGAAGAAGACCTTGCTAGAAGGTTGAAACGTTACGTTTAGTTTATGGTTTTAATAAAATAAATTACTGCCTTGGTCAGCATATTTAGTTTTTCATAATCATGGAAACAAGGCTTAATGGTGTTCTAATTTGACTTTAACGTTATGGAACGTAAAGTTTTAGTGATTTATCAAAGGCCCTATCTCTCAAATGCTTGTTTCAAGTGCAGTAAGATATCAATAACGCTGATCCCGCACATAGTTTGTTATAATAGTCAGATAGAAACAGTGAAGTAAATATGATTTAGAGCCTTCTATTCGACAAAAATTGAACATAAAGAAACCAATGCATTTATGCACAATGCATATATGTAGTTCGTTGGTTGAGTGCAACCCCCAAGCTTTACCAGGACGGTAAAAAGTGGGAGGAAACTAAAGGAAAGGACAAAAACGTTTCAATATAAGTCCGCACTCTGTTAAATGTAGAAGCCGCCTTTTAAAACTATACGTCTAGAAACATAAATATTTAGTCGTTCATTTTGGATTCCTGACATGACTAGAAAACCACGGAGAATGACCGGCCATCCCATCACACACAAAAAAATATATCCCACTCGATAGGGAATGACATTTCATGCTGTTACATAATTTTATGTTATGATAAATAATTAAAATTATTGTGTAAAAAACAAATTTTAAAGTCTGGTATATCGTAATTATTGGTTACAATTATTCAAAACACTATGAAAGAGCTATATAAACAACGAAAAAAATTCATTTGTTAAAAGTTCATAATTATCTTAAATGATTTGTATGCTTTGACAAAATAACAATAATAGAAATATTAATTGCAAATAGTATAGTTTTGTGAATTGAAATAAGACTCTAGTTTCCTAATTTATCCTATTAAATACTTCAGTATCCATGGCAACTATGTGATGTGTCTAACTAATGTGCTAATACCTTGAACGAATATACGGTTTGATTGATTGATTGATTGATTTGTTGTTTTAAGTCCACTTTATGCACAGTAAGGCTAATCGGGACTGGACCTACAGTTTAAAGTGGTATCCGAACCACTTGTGCCTCCACCGGGTATCGAACCCGGGACCCCTTGATTGCAAGGAGAAGACGCTACCACTGCGCCATCGGGGAGGCCCTGAACGAATATACGGATGAGTAGCTATTGTCTATTTAGACAATAAAGAACAAAACTAGACTGTTTGGATAGAGGTGTAGAAGAAAGGAAATAGTAAATCCAGCAGAAATATAGCTTGTAGAAAATGCATTTAGTTCTCAAAACACAACATGATTAAATAGCGTTTTTATTTCTGGTGAGGATCCTTCATGATCTGGGGTTCCGAGACTCTGCTGCTACATCTGCCTAGTTACGGACTTGATTTTCATTACAAATGTTACCGATAAAGGGAGTTCTTTCCGTTAATCTGCTTATTAAAAATATATAAAAGTCGGTAAAAAATAACGCACAATCCACTGTAGCGCGGGAATGGTAAGGATTAGAGAAATGAAATTTTCTAGGTAGAAGCATTGGTTCTTTGGAAATGTCACTCAACGTATGATCCATGTGCTTCACTGCACTGCAGCCATCTTTGCTTCCATGACACGAATGCACGTTCGTAAATCTCTTGAGGTTCGTCTTTACACCACTTCTTCACACTCTTTCACACCCGCAGTGAGCTCGTTGTCACCTCCAAACTGTTTCCCACGCAGATGAGCCTTCCGTCGCCCAAAGAGATAGAAATCCGATGGCGCTAGGTCAGGACTGTATGGAGGTTGTGGCACCACATCCCGGATGGCCAATCTTCTGAACGTCATGATTGCAGCATGCGGTCGTGCGTTATCGTGATGTAACTTGTATATCTCGATTTGTTGGATTCTTCTCGACATGGAATTAGGTGTTGGTTAGGTGGTAAAGGGCCACGTCTTCTAGCTACAAAATTTCATTTCCCTTGTCCTTGCCATTCCCGAGCTACAGTAGATTGTGCGTTACTTTTGGATCAACCTTTGCAACAACATCAATGGGGTGATCAGACCATTGCAGTGATAAATAATATTGACAACCGTTCAACTTCGATACATCACCTAGGAATACCAATCAGCGGGAAAATTATTCTTTGTGTGCCTATAAAAGAGGGCTTAAATGAAAAGTATTTACTTGAACGCATTTTTTCTATAGCACAGGGTAAATTATTCCAAATGCCCTGCGTACATTGTCAATATTAAACCATTTTAGAAATTATAATTAGGCCTACTTTTATTCATGGGCTAAGTTCAGCCTGTGGCAGCTCTACCAATCAACTTGTAAATCACTGTGTGCCCTTTGATTTGTTTTTGTATTAATATCTACATGTGTTCTTTTTGTTATTCGTGTAGAAAATTCTTGACCACGAGACTTGGATTTTCAACTTAACGGAAGCTAATTTAGGTGGACCAGAGAAGCCTCGCTGGTATAAGCTCTTCTCTGCCCGACGAGATCTGGGTATGCCGACACTTTCACCTTCCGATTACTATCAACTTGTCCTTCGAATGGTGGACGATGAGGAATTGTTCAAGAAGTTTTATGGGTATGTATGGTAATAAAGCATGTCATAATATTAATAACCTATGTATATTTCAGACTGGTAATCAAATAATTACCATCACACATTTTTCCTACTTTTGAACTTAAGTTTTCTATGTGTACGTATATAGTACACACACATACACATACACCATGGCCGTATTTAGAGGGGGGAGGGGTTCTAGGGTTCAAACCTCCCTCCCGACCCCCCCGCCGAAAATTCTTGCATGTTGGATTAATGAAAGTTCAGAAACCAAAATCGCAACTCATTTTCAAAATTTTATCATTTTCACAAATATACAACACGGAGACAAAACTGAAACGATTGATCTAGAATTTTCATACATTTGGAATTCTGAAACTTGAGCTAAACAGTTATTCGGAATTCCAGCCCACCCGCGACCCCTACATTTTCACATCTGCTGTTCTCTTTCCAGTGTTGTTCCTGGGTCAGACTGGAAATTCCTTTATGATTGTCTAAAAATTCCCTTTCCAACTTTTAAATTACCTGTCCGATAAGGTTTAAAATCCCCCTTGACAGGAGTCCAAACCTAAGTTCTCCAGTTTCGTAGCACATTACGTTCACTATCCTCCACCCATCGGTCGATGTAGCACATACATTTAACCTATATGCGGTTTCATAAAACACATTCTTCTGTAGTGAGTGTATAACTAGTGGTTGTACACATGGCCGTAGGCAGGAAAAAATTTCGGGGGGGGGGGGTTCATTCATAATTGTTCCCATGGGCGTCGCCAGAAATTTGAATAATAGAAATAATAACAATAATTATACAATAATAATTAAAATTTCATAATAGTAAAATAATTTTATTCCATAATAATAATACTAATAATAATAATTATTATATTATTGTTATATCCTTGAGGGGGCTTACTCAATCCAGCAGATGAGTGAATATCCAGCACAAGTTTCTTTTTTTTTTTTACGTTTCATACAGTGTGTACTGAAATGCACAATTATTATACTTCATCATTAAACTTTAGATACCTTCAAGAAAAAACTTTAAAAGTTAGATGGAAATTTTAGTCATAAAATTTTTGTTGTTTGACTTTAAAATAAAATTTTTGGAATTTTGAAAAGTGTGGAACCAGTTATTCTCTTTAAAAGCTCAGCCTGGTGCATGGATTGTAATCTCAATCGCGAACGTAATGCGCTACGAAACTGGAGATCCTAGGTTTGAACTCCTATCAAGGGGGATTTATTTTCGACTTTATGGGACGGGGAATTTAAAAGCTGGAAAGGGAATTTTGGGACAATCATAAGGGAATCTTCAGTCTATATTCCTTGTGACGCAGGAGCAACACTGGAAAGATGACAACAGAAGTGATAATGGTGGGGTCGCGGGTGGGCTACGTTTCTGAGAATAAATCCTGTTTCACTCAAGTTTCAGAATTCCAAATGTATGAAAATTCTAGCTCGATCGTTTCAACATTGTCTCCATGTATTTTTGTGATGCTTCGAAAAAAAATTGAAAATTTGTTACAGATTTTGGTTTCTGAACTTCCATTAATCCAACATGTCAGAAGTTTCGGGGGGGTTGAACCCTAGAAACCCCCCCTCTAAATACGGCCATGCTGTTTGGTAAGTGTAGGAACAATTATGAACGTTGGGAGGAGGATCGTACCGGTCCAGCGTTTATTGAACGACCGTTACAAAATAGCAGAACCTTCGTTATTTTTATTGTTTTCAACAGAAATAAAGTTCAGTTAGTTAGTATTCGAAGAGAATAACCAAAAGAAAACTGAGTTAGATTGAAAAATGCAGGTTACAATACATGCACCAGCCTATGGTTCAACAGTTTTAATTGTTATTATATAATTATTATTATTTCTATTATTCAAATTTCTGGTAACGCCAATGGGATCGATTATGAGTGAACTCACCCCGATTTTTTTCCTGCCTACGGCCATGACATACATAATATACATATCATATAGTCTGTCTGCCTTAGTCGTGACTTTCGACGCAAGTGCGCATGCGCTGACTGGACGAGTCCAATGGCAAATAGGGAAGGAACAGATAAAGGAAACAAGTTCTGTGAGAAAAGTCTTCTGTTGAAGTATCACACGTAGTAACGTCGTCAGTAAAATACGTTAAGAGGAGAGTTAAGAGTTGTAAAAACCATCAACGCGAGTGATAACAGACGAAACAAACGAAATTCTGATCTGAAACCTACAGTGTTGTTTCATGCATGTTTGTATCTACTTCCCTTATTGTGTGTGGATACTTCCTCTCGAGATGGTCTCGTTCTCCACGGTATATAGAGTCGAGCACGAAATAATGCACCATTTTGTTGTTTGATAATCATTTTATTATGAAGAAAGATTTCTAGCAAATATACAAGTAATATATCACTACGGATCTTTGTCCTACTCCAGCGAGTGATCAATATGACAACCACTTCCATTTTTAACAATTCCAAGGGAGCACAATGAGACTCTAAACTCTTCGAGATTCTTGAGATAAAGCAAAGACTACGATGGAGTACCAAATCCAGTTTCTTCCGGAAGTTCCCATTCAGTCTGCATAATTTTTCCCAGAAGGAACCCAGCGTGTATCAAAATGTTCTAAAAATGCCTTTAGGACACAACAATGCTTCTTATTTCATCGAAAAAAACACTGTTAATGCTCGCTAATATGTCGCAAGTCTTACACTAGACTTATAGCGGCAGTGTCACGAAGTACTCAGCACTCAGCTAAATCACGCGTCTAATTGGTTATTAACTAGAAAGACATTTGTTATTGGCTGGAAATTGCCAGAAAATAATCTCTCGTTTATTGCAAGATTGCAAGGTAAAGGCAAATCCATAACCAATTGGAGCACTTCACGTCATTATTACAACCCATCATGGACGTACAGCGCCACATTTCAACCTGGTGGCGGAAAATTTAACTTTTCTTTTTTTAATCGCCATCCTCTTCCCCATGGTCTGCATAGTGGATTCACCAAATTTCAGAGTTCTACGATGCCTCAAACAGGTTACAGAGGGCTCGGAGTTGGGTAACTTTAATTCTGGCCACCCGGTATTATTGTATGAGTTTGCCACACACTACTTCATCTAATGTTGAGACACATAACGTGATTTCTCATGTGACTGACAAAAAAAAACACTAACAAATGGTACATTAGTTCTGGTCTATTTACTTAAAATTTATCTCGTTTCGACACTCATAATGGTGCCTTGGAAGAAACCCTTGCTGGGATTCTGTATAGAGACTTAACATAGAGTGCGAATAAGAGCCACGGATGTCACATTTTGCTCTTTTCAAGTAGATGAACTTTCAAATCCCACGTGGTCATCTGAAAACAAGTTACTCAAATTAAGACCCTAACAAGTTTTCTTCTATTAATCTAAGTGTCGTCTTTAATAATGATATAATTTTATAGAAATTGATCAAACGTCATACACGTCACGTTCTAACGTATATGACGTGTGTTTGACCAATTTGTACAAATATTAATATCATTATCAAGTATAAACACATTGTTCTTGGAAGTTCCAAGGGGGTATATTGTGGTTACGCAGTAAATGCAGGTTCATCTTGTGTCAACTTTCTTTGCATAGCAAATTATTTAAAATCATTGTCTGTAGAAACATGGAAACACCCGAATGTTTCTTTGAAGAAAATGTACACAAGAAATCGATGGATTGTAGGAGTGGTAGTAATGATATATTTTCATAAAAAATAACTTATTTAAAAACATATTTTATTTAATATTGCAGATATTACGTGAAGGAAGGAGACACGGCTATCGACGCAGGATGTGACAGGGCTTGTAAGGAGAAAATACTTTGTGGACTTGTAACGTCGGATTTTGGTGATCAAACTCAGTGCAATTATATTAAAAGAAGAATGAATGCACGATGATAATTTATTGTCTAAGCATTTTGTTATAAAATTTGTTGTATGAGCCACAACAAAACAGTGAACATTTAAGATGACATGACAATTGTTACGCGGCGCTGAAAGAACTGCTTAATTGTGGCAAGAAATATTATGGATGAGTCTATGCCGAGAAAAAAAATATTGTGTTGAACGGATATATACGTCATAATCAATCATTTGTCATGTGTGTATGCACTTGTGCGTGTCTGTGTGTATGTGTCTGTGTTGTTTTATACGAGCAAGAAAGAGTGATTACTGCTTATTTGTTTCTATATCATTTTTGTATATAATGATCATATGTTTCAGCTCGTTAGTACGTCATTGTGTTGCTTTTACATTTTGTGCAATATTCCAGCGATAATTTTTTTAAAAAAAAAATGCAACTGTAAAATAAATTTGTGATTATGTACATATAAAGATATTTTCATGTAATATACAAAATAATCTTATTTTCTTTCGTCACACCTTCGTCAAGCACAATGTACTTCACGGTTTATACATACATATATATATATAAAAAAAGGTAAAAAGGTAAAGCGCTCCCCTGTGCATAGCACCACGCCATGAAGGCGTATAGGGGGTGTGGGGGTAACGCCTCACACTATCTTGATCCGGTCGTGAGTGGGGGTGATGTGATCAGCATCACGCCCCTGACCGCCTTTACCCCCCAGGGTTTCCCCAAGGTACCCATGTTATTCGACGCTGGGTGGGCGCCGGGGTCGCTTCCATCGTTAGAAAAGTTCCCGGATTTGAACCGGCCGGGGATCGAACCCGGGACCTTTTATATATATTTATTCTCTGTTTGTGTGTGTGCGTGTATAGAAGGGAGTGTACTATAGTGTTGTAATCCCGTCTTACCTGGGATCTGAGGTCACAGGGATGCTTCAATAATACATTTTAGGTAGAGCTTAATTATACTTGTGAGTCGAACCTGCTCCGACTAAGAGGAATGAGATATGGAAGGTTGAATTTAAGGTTATTTACGCTTGTTCATACCTGGTAGGCGAATGATGTTCTTGTAAAGATGCTTCTTGCAGACCGAATTGTGACTGATGCCAAGGTTCGATACGGTGACCCTTGGCTCACTGATCCGAGCAATCCCGCGCGACTGGCTGCATGCTTATGCAGCCGTAACTTCGTGTACCGTCGTCGTAGTTCTGTAAGTTGTAATGTGTGGTAGAGTAATCCAAGAGTAATGAAAGACTAATGAGAGTTCAATGAGAGCGAGCTCTGGGGCGAGCTTCCTTTTATAATCTTTGGCTTCGAAAGGTTATTACACCTTTCAAACACGCTGGATCATGTTAGATCCACGCATTTGCCTTTCAGTCATTGCTTCACGGAAGTTACAAAGTTTGCGAATTCTTGGGATCGCCCGCTGGTCGGACAATTCCAGTGAATAAACAAGCGTAAATATTCTCTTGACAAGGTTTTCTCGTATTGTAATCACCATATCTCTACAATAAGGAGCAGAGGTAGATATTTAATCTTAATTTGAGGATTTGTTTAGTACACGATTCATGATCACGAGACGGGCGACCCATTGTTCGTATCCGGCCTCGACATGAGTGTTTGCTTGTTAGTGTTCTTTTATCAATTTGATCTCATTATTACGTATCCTCCTCATAGAGATTACCAAAAAGTGACAAAAAGCGAGGTTAAATAACAAAAATACATAGGAATACATAAATTGAGTTCAGCAAACACGCAAACAAAATATTAAAACACTTTTATATTTAATTGATGAGATAGTTCTCACATACTGTATATATATCTTGACAATTTTCCACGTGAACTTCTTAACACTGCAGTGGTTAATGTGTTAATTGACGAGCCCGTTCAGTTTGTTACATTCTCACGGAATCCAGAAAAGACGATGATGAAATTTTCTTGTAGTGTTCTTTTCCTACTCAATGCACCTATCTAGAATGGTACGTACCAAATGTGTCTCGGTGTTGACAAACAAATCTATGTATTTTCAATTGATCTGGTGTTTTTTTTTTAATAAAATATTATTTAAAAAACTTTGGTTTAAAACTGTACGCTACACATCTGACATTTGGCAATCGTGGCGAAGTGGTTAGCACAACGCGCTACGAAGCCAGGAGTTCCGGGTTCGAATCCCGGCCTGGGCATGGGTGTGTGTGAGTGTGTCCATTCATCAATTTCATCACATCATCATTCATCCCCATCTTCGCAATTAGTCAAAAGTGGCACAAAAGCGAAGTAAAATAAATCAAATCAAATCTCTGATTTTCACTTCATATGTAACCACCCAACTTTCGTTAAAACTAGACATTTGCCAAATTTTAATTTATGATACTCGACATTGAAGACATTCCAACATCATGAGCATCTAGAGTGTTTGTTTTCTTATCCCCTGTTTCCTGTCATTACTGACTCAATACCATAAAATCAGGGAGTGGTGGGTGAGATGAGAATCACTGACAAAAGAAGTGGAAGTTTTGTTTATCCCTTGATATGGGACAGATATGCATCGCCATGCTGCTGTTCTAATAGGCATGCCAAGAATCCACTTAGCACTGAGTCAGTCAGTCCCTCCTCTGCCATCCGCCACAACTCTTCATGGAGTGTACCACGGTCTGACCAGATCCCAGACCTATACTTTCTCATTATTTTATTGTGAAATAACCTTTTGAACAACGTCAGCATATTCTATTAGGGTTATCTTTACTTTAGGACCAAATCCTGCACATGCGACACTAAATATTTCTTATACTGTCTGCAATGATAAAACCAATTGAATGCACAAATGAATTTCTGTAAGAAAGAATAAATGAGATAATTCCAGTTTTATAGAAGGGAAATACTACACAACATCATGCAAAGATATTTCATTGTGTTTCACTCTTGCAGAATGAAACGGGTGAAAACGCGTTAAATTACTCGCTCTTCTATCACCCAAAAGGCGCATCCTAAAAGAAAAATACACTGAACCTTTTTGTAGATAATTTCATGTAGATTAATTTTTGACAACCTGTTTTGCTCTAGAATGCTTTCCAAGCAAGATATTTGCAAAAAAAACTATTTTCGCGCCATTTTTCAAAGATGGCGGTAAAATTCGGGGTGGTAGAGAGTGTAAAATTAGTATGTGGTTAAGAACCCTTTTACGAAGACAATCAAATTTCTTCCAGCTTTCCATACTTTTTTCATTATTGAACTGGCCTATAATAGTTTTGAAGACTCAAATGTTTTGTCTTTTATCAGTTACTAGCTGATTACCAGGCGTTGTCCGGGTATTTATTTATCCCAATCTTGTATTTGATAGGAAAGTAATGAATTCTAACTATAGTGTAAAATGTAACTCATTATAAATGTGATCGTGAATAAACTAAGGATTCGACACGAATCTAGGTCATTTGTGGCATTTTATTTTTCACCCCCTCCCCCTTCCCAAGCCGATAGGTGATGAACTTGGAGTTGAACCGCATTGGGAGTGTCACGAAAACTATGGATTCCATTCGCAATACAGCCTGAATGCTAGACAACCCGAGAAACACTATCTTTGTGCGGATTGCATAGAGTCACGGATGTCTGTTTGTGCGGAATTACATATCGGTGGTTCTCGATTATTTTTACATGTCACCCCTTCCCACCTCACCCCTAGCGGTGCCAGGGGTGTCTTACCACCACAGTATTTATTTCCAGAGTGCAAGTGATACGTGTACCAAGTTTGGTTGAAACTGCTCCAGGCGTTCGAGAGTTATGCTGGAACAAACCAATACACACACACACACACACACACACACATACATCCATTTTTATATATATACTAGCTGATTGCCCGGCGTTACCCGGGTATTTACTTATCCCAATCTTATATTAGACAGGAAAATAATGAGTTCTAAATATAGTGTAAAATGAACTTGGAGTTGAACGGCATTGGGAGTGTCACTATTCATCTTAGCGACCCCGAAAACTATGGATTCCACACTAATATCGGTCGTTTTCGATTATCTTTGCATGTCACCCCTTCCCACCCCCACCCCTAAGGGTATCAGAGTAAGATCATATATCTTCTCAAATTTAGTTTCATTTGCTTAGCTTATGCAGAACGTACTGTTACGTATTTGATTATGTAAATTCAAATAGCACTTGCTAAGCAAATGAAACTAAATCTAAAAAAAAAAAACTTGCTCCATACACTTACAAAGAAGAAATTTCTCAACATTTACCTACCCCCTCTACATACTTCACAAATCCAACTTCGACAATCAACGCCGATTATTTCTTTACATTTACTTTATCTTTTTCTTTGTCTTGCAAACATTTATTTTTACACAAAAAATATCCGTACATTTTCAATCATTCTCTTCATCTTTCTCGTATTTCTGGAATTAACCCCGGCGATAGAAATTATTTGCAAGTTAGTTCGCGATATTTTCTAGAATTGACAAAAGGGGGAAAGGAAGGACTAATTAAAGATTTATTTATCAAAGTAATGCAATAAATTAAACCTTTAGATAAAATGCTATTTGATTACTAGCCCACCTTAACTCCATATTACGCAAAGCTTCAACATGTTCGTTGTCGACGTCCCAGGTGTCTGGGAAAAACGGCAGAGTCACGCCTGCCTTGGCTCGGGCGGCTATCACGTCGTGGAGAACACTAGAGTAGGTCTAGAGTAGGTCTTATCGCGGTCGCAGCAGGGAGAGAACTTGCGACTCGCGCTACAAGGAAAACCTCTGCCCCGAAAAACTCGCCAGGTGGCAGTGTCGTCAATCCCATGCGAGCGTCTGGGAGACAGACGAAATGTATTCGAGCGAACTAACAATCTCAAGGCAACGGGTTTAATTCCCTTTATACAGGGTGGACCGAAGAATGTGGCGAAATGGGATAAATGAGTCCCGATTCACCACGGGGGGGGGGGGGAATTTCATGTCTAGTAGCATAGGGTTTCGGGGAAAACCATAGCATTTCCTCTATGATTGAAAGAGGTTTGGTTGAGAATCCACGCCTCGACTCGTGGATGGAACCAAATGTCATTAAATCACGAAAAATAATCAAGGGTTACGTACTATTTTCATGACATTTGCAAACACACAACTTAAGTCATTCAGCCGCTCCCTCACACATCGTTGAGGAGATTGTTATGCTAGGGATGACATTGACTTACTGTGCATAAAGTGGACTTAAAACAAGAAATCAATCAATCAATCAATGGTGTTTATTATTATTATTATTATTATTATTATTATTATTATTATTGCATCCAAAGTAAAGATATGTAACGTCTGTCATTTCAGGAAATTGGGTTTTCATTATTAATTTTTCAAATTTTCCAGAAATGCTAATTAATAGTAAATAAGCGAATTCTAACCAGAAATATTTTTACTTCTATATTTAAAATTATATGGAATTGAGAGATAAATTAAATCACTTAGATTTCAGCATTGATATGGCATTTGCTAGCTCTTGTCTTCTTCAGTTTCATTCATAGTACCAGTACCGTCGAGTTCTTTCGTAAAAACACTGAAATATTGCAGGATGTCCCTTTTATTCTAGCAAAGGAAAAAAAAACAATGCCACAGAGGAACAAACTACAGAAACAAGAGAGACTTCACAGCACACGCTTCTGGGAAATCCACCCCTCTTTCATGGTATGCATATCGCTTTGGAATTGAGGACTACCAAACGAAAGATGGAACATGCTATAAACATGTCACCATGAAATGCCTGGCACCTCCAGCCTACCGACTGTCCACCGACAGCAACAAATTTCTCTCAGGGGTGTAACGAGACCAATAGGTGCCTGGGGGCAGATTACTCTAGTGGGGCCCCCCAGCTACTGCTATTATAGAGGCTGGATCTACGAATACAAAACATTTTAGCATGTGAGGTGCAAGCAAATATCTTTATTATGATTAAAGATGTGTTTGTTCTTGATAAATGCTATGGACAAATAGTACAAAATTACATTGTAAATGAATTTATTATCATTACGCAAAAGCATCGGCTACTTGATCTTTTTGGCTGTCATTTTCATTTTAAAGTAAAGCCAGGTCACTAGAACGTTCCAGACTCATAGTACTGCTTAAATAGGTTTCCGTACCATTTTAAATTTAGAAAAAAATCTCTCTGCCATTGCTACTGTGAGAGGAACAGTAAGGTACCGTCATCGGCAATAAAGATGCGACACCTAGATCCTGAAATATTGGCTTTCCTGCAATGCATTGTGTGTGTGAGGGCGCGAAAACCAACAATCTAGGCCTCAAAAATCCCCCCCCCCACCAAAAATTTCCGGGGGAAGAGTTTTTGTTAGAACAAACAAAAGATAAGCAATTACTTTTAATTTAAAATATACTGTACTAAAAATAATATCGAAACTTACACAAATTAGTGTAGTTGTGAGGGTTCAATGCTTTTTCTCTTTCAAGAGATTATTAACAAATATACATCAATATGCACAATAAAAGTAAAACAAGAATGCAAAATAATAATAACTATGAAATCTAATTGATTTATATTAACATAAAGAAAAAGCTTAATAAAAAGTTACACATAATAAAACCACTTCAACTATTTAATAATTTATTAACATCTTTAACCAGTTAGTATAGGACGTAGTTTGCTACTTTATAATATCTAATATATTTAAAAGTAACAAATTTATTTACTTTTGGGTAATTAATAATAATAATATACT
Source organism: Lepisma saccharinum (assembly GCF_977018435.1). Taxonomy (NCBI): domain Eukaryota; kingdom Metazoa; phylum Arthropoda; class Insecta; order Zygentoma; family Lepismatidae; genus Lepisma; species Lepisma saccharinum. Next base: position 38,044,705 of record NC_139258.1, on the reverse strand, counting down.
TTCAATTTAGTAATTAATTTAGTAATTTATTTGTACTTTTAATAACATTATAAATATGTATATCGTATATGGGGGAAGGGGAGGGGGTTTGGAGATTAATATATTTCTCCCCCCAACCAGTCTAAAGTGATTTCGTACCCTGGTGTGTGTTGCCTTTCTATTAAAAATTTGCAATTGAAGTCAGTTAATCGCCGTAGAATTGGGTAACACACAACGCATCGCAGGGAAGCCAGTATTCAGGAACTAGGTGTCCCATCTTTATTACCGGTGACTGTACGCCAAACAAGCCGTGCACACATCAGGCATGAACGTCCGCAGGTTTTTTTTCAGGGAGGGGCAAGCAAGGTAATGTTTTTTTTTCCAGGGGAGCAAAGGAGGCATATTTTTCCCCATAATAGTGATGCCCCCTCAAAAATCGGCATTTCAGTCAGAAATTATCATTCTCCTTCAACGTATTTATAATATTAACATAAGTTACTGTCGCTGAAATGAAATGATGTGTGAAATATATAATTTTCAGGTGGATATTGTTTTTCAAGGGGGTACCGTGCCCCCCCCTTTCCGGACGTTCATGACTTCAGGATAACTGGAACTACCCGTATGTTCTATCACAAGGAAATAAGCAAGTTCTTTCACATCATTCATGTCCTCTATCTTGTGTTTGAAAGAACTTCTGACGATTGATTCATTATGGTTTATTTTTCTTCGCTTTTCTGCCACTTTGGCTAATCACGAGAGTGATGATATCATCAAATTGATGAAAGGACACCCATGAAAAGGCCTGGATTTGAAACCCGGGACCCGAACTTCTGATAAATATTTGTGAGCAGTGGCGGCCATTAGGGGGTGCAGTTGCCCCCACTTTTTGCCACTTTTGCTCCCGCACTATGCTAAATCTTATGTATCAAGGGAAAGTAAACTGTTCTTGCACCCCCCAGCTTTGGAACCCAATCGCCGCCACTGTTTGTGAGGGAAGTAAAGGTTTGGAAATGTTTTTGCATTTTTTTTTCAGGTTCTTTGCGAAGCTCAGTGTCCATAAATCTTGATAAAAAGAAGGTTGCAGTGATGGGGAGGGAGGGGAGGATTGGCGCAGGCCATAACCCCCCCCCCCTCTCCCTGGGCCCAGTATTCCAATAACAAGAACGTCAAAGGCAGGAACAGGTATCAACATAAGGGCTGAATGCTGAAAGAAGTATACTAAACCTCCCCTTTCGAAAAATTGTGGGCACGTGACTGGAAGGTCTTGTCACTTTCTATGTGTCTACAACTTATTTCATGCCTGTAGAGCGATTATCCAGTTGTGAGCAAATTGTGTCTATCATCGGGTTAAACCACAGAGTTCTAATACTCTCTGGTTAAATCAGCTGTCTCAGTTGGCAAGTCTTTGGACAGAGTTCGTCAAAGTGCTTCTTTCCCATTTTGATTCTTATGTCAGAGAATTCACTTGAAATCCTCCTACTTGGCTCATTTCTTCTTCATTTCAACAAGTGATTCAAATAATCATCGAAGCTCGAAGCAGCCAAATCAAGAGAGTCTGCTAGAGAAAGGATATTTATCTGCTCCAAGACTTTTCATTGAACAGTCAATATAATAATAGAACTGAAAGATTCAATTTTTCCCTTAATGCCAATAGACTCACTTCTTTCATGTTCACTCCTACCTGTTAATGTTACGAGTATCATACACAACTTCTTATTTCTTACCCGTCGTGTTGCATTAAGCGTTATGAGAGTATTATTCTTGTTCAAGGTTTTAACTCTTGCCGTTGCAGAATATTGTTGGCAAAGAAAATTATAGACATTCTGAACTATTACAAAAATAAAACGGGGATCTTTCCCGGTTATCTTCTACAGCATTAAGAACTAAATTTAAATTATGACTAACGTGCAAGCTCTTTGTTGTACGTACACCGATTTCCCAGCCAATGTTGCAATCCTTACCTCCATAATTTTACCCAGCTGGAATTATTTACTTAGCATAATGGAAAATTGTGGCATTATTACTGCAGACGTGAAACTATACGAAACCACTTTGGGCCTCACACGTCTCTATAATCTGCCTGCAGCGGGCTAGTCTAAGATAAACACAAGTCAGAGAAATCGATCTTCCGGTCTTTCGGGGCTCCTTTTCCTCGGGGTCACCGCCTCGGCTGCCCCGCCTACTAGTTACGCCGCTTTTCTTTTTCATCTGTTGTTTTGCTTGCATGAATTAATGTAACAACGAATGGCTTTCGTATCGCAGCAGATACTGAGTTCCCGTTTACTTTAAGTCCTAAATATAATTTACGACATTAATGTAGCACAATTTTAGGCATGAAAGTTGGACTAAAAAAAACGAGAATAAGACAAAGATATTAATCCAGTCAAGGAAAAGAAGAAACTGTGAACAGAGCATGGTAATAGAAAACTTTAATATCGAAATGACCAACAACTTCTCATACACAAACCTGCATGAAAAAATGAAGAAATAGCAGAAATACAAGCACGTATTCAAACAGCAAATAAGGCCTACTTCTCGATATTACCTTTAATCAGATGTAGAAATCTCAATTGGAGAGCTCGAGTGGTGCTATACAAAACACTCACTCGTAGTATTGTAGTATATGGATGTGAAGCATTGCCTCTTGCGGAACAAGGTGCTAACAAACTCCACTCATTTGAGGGTAAAATCCTCCGAAGGATCTTTGGCCCTATTCAATCACAAGGAGTGTGAAGAATTAGATATAATGACGAAATTTACGAACTTTATAAGGAAGTACCTCTCTCCATATACATAAGAATAAAAAGACTAAACTGGGCTAGCCATGTAGCTAGAATGGATGAGCACCGGACCCCGAAGAAGTTGCTAGGAGGAAACGTTGGAGGAAGAAGACCTGCAGGAAGACCAAGGATAAGATATACTATGTACGATGACATGTACGATGTATGTATATCGTCCTGTTTTGTACCTTGTTACATTTGTACTTTGGTGCAGAGTCTGAAGAAAACCTTGCTACAAGGTTGAAACGTTACGTTTAGTTTATGTTTTATAATAAAATAAATGTCTGCCTTGGTCAGCATATTGAGTTTTTCATATCATGGAAACAAGGCTTAATGGTGTTATAATGGGGTTAAAATATTTACCAGATTTCTAGAAAATTATACATTCATTCAAATTACACACGGGAATTGAATTTCCAAAGTTGGAAAGCTTATTTTAGTACGAAATTCCAATCTTACAAGCTCATTCCTCAACCTTCTGTACGTAAATTTTTACAAAATTATCTTCCATACATAACTTGGACCGTAAGTTTATTCCACAGCAATTTAATAGCAATTTTATACTAACGATGATTATTTTCTACGAACTTACAGTAAGTTCGAAATGAGGTATAAAATTTAATCAATATCGCCTTTTTTCATTGGTAATTTGAAAAATAATGGTACAATATGCAGAACGGTAGAGATTGGGTTTTACTTTTATCAATATTATTTACGTATTTTCTAATGTCATATAACATTTGGAATGTTTTTGATGTGAAAGCTACGTTCTGAACGAATAAGAAAGGACTATTCACTCAGAATACTAAATATTCTACTCTTACAATGCACTTTGTTAAATGTTGTAAATGAACTATACTTGATTAATCCTGTGACGTCACGGAAGCTGGTGTGAGGCCCGTGTATAAGTATCTCGGAGGCCCTGATCTGATTGTGATGAAATTTTAGTATGGAGCAGGCCGGGGTCTCCGAGAGATATTATGGGGGTTATTCCTAAGTAAACAAAAAATGATCGATCAGACATTTCGATTATTGATGGCGGGGAAAGAACTTCCGTTTTGGCGAATTTTCCAATGTAAACAAGTGGAATACAGATCGTCACCGAGCTCATTGTCTTATAAAAGATCGGAAACAAAATGGATCACTTGAAATTTTTGAGTGACGTAGAGAAACAAAGGTACCTAGCAGACCCTAGCTAGAGGGGGCCGGGGGGCAGCTGCCCCCCCCCTGAGAGCCTGCTTTGCCCCCCTATGAAAAATACGGAACACATTCCTACCTGGAATTCTCTCTAATCTTTACAATTATATCATGTGTTACTCTAGCATAATAACAAAGACACTTATTGATTTTGTGATTTATTAGGGTGTATGGGATTCCGTATAATGTATCAGGATTGGGGCGGGGTTTCCCTTCCAGATTCAGACTTCGGGAAATGATTTCGCAATTTTCAGTATCTCGAACAGTTGTGACATTTTGAGTACGGTAGTCTTGTATTAAAGGTACCTAATGTGTTCGGATGTTTTTCTTGGATGTGTTACTTGGAATTGCTTAAATTTTTGTTTCCCAAGTCTACCTTTTGGTAATAATGATTCATGTGGTAGAGAGAGGGAATGGATATTTCATTTTTGTTATTTAGCGTTGCTTTTCTGCCACTTCTAGCTAATCGCAACAATGAAGGATGACGTGAAATTGATGAAGAGACACTCATAAACAGTGCCGCTACCACAGGGGGCTGGGGGCATTGTCCTCCCCCACGAACTTGGATGTAAGTCCATTCTAGGGAAAGCAAACATTGAAGTAAAAAAACAAGACTAGGAGAATCTAAGAATAGCAGGACAATTGGATACTCATGATGGAATTAGTTTTCACGTGTTCCTTGCATTTTTCTTCCAGACGGCCAAGGGCACTTGCAAGGTACACAGAGGGGCAATTGCCCCCCTCCTCGATTACAAATTTTATTCAAGTAAAAACACATTTGGTAAAATTTTCTTGCTCGCTCCTCTCGCAATGCCTGCTATTCTTATAGTCCAAGTTCAGAGCCATAGCTATGGGGCGGTGGGAGTCGGCCATGAGAGCCAAACGATCTATATGAAAGAAAAATGTTAAAGTGAATGCCATGCCTCCCCGTAAAATTATTTGCGCTCTATTAAAACAATTTCTTTCTATGAAACTTAATATGAAATATTAATGATGACACTGTACTCCAAAAAGTCGTTGATCAATCAATGGATTCCTATTTTTTTCTTTTCTCAGGTGTCAAAACATGTATTTCAACTATAATATAATACAATTCTCACAATATTTTGCAAAATGGTTAACATAACCAGTAGGCAAACATTGTCTGTAGTGATTCAAGAGTCTGCCCTTTGAAGGAAATATAGTCCGTGGTGGACTAAGGAACCTATGTTTTAATGTTTTAGCAAGTACAAAAAAGTATTACAAATTTTTACACAATTCATCAAAGTGTAGATAATATGTAACCATTATTATTTAATTAATTCAATTTTTCTTCCATAACACAACACAATGGTGTTGTTGGATTCTCGTTAGATTCCTTTGTGCGTAAAAATCTTGCATACTGGAAAAAAAAGGTAAAGTGCTCCCCTGTGCTTAGCACCACGCCATGAAGGCGTATAGGGGGTGTGAGGGTAACGCCCCACACTTTCTTGATCCGGTCGTGAGTGGGGGTGATGTGATCAGCATCAGCACCAGGGCCGCTTCCAACGTTAGAAAAGTTCCCGGATTTGAACCGGCCGGGGATCGAACCCGGGACCTTTAGCATGGTAGTCAGACGCGTTACCGACTGAGCCACCGCGGCCACCTGCGATCAATTTGTTGATTTGCATACTGGAAACTAGAGGGAATAATTATGAAGTATGATTTATAAAGGGCTCCCTTAATCAGTTCTGCAGAGAGGCCCAAAGCTGTTGGTACATATTAATCGTCCATTAACATTATCGACCTGTAAATATCAAGTAGATACAGTCCCCTATTAGCCTATTTATGTTAAACTTTATATTCTTTGACAATTTGGAAAGGTCATTATCGAAATATTGCTATTTGATGTTGCTCGAAGTTGTTCTTGTTCGTTGGAGTTTCAAGATATCATCCCTTTTCTGTTACTTATCTCTTTTGGGGGAGGGGGCAACTGCCTCCTTGTACCCTGCTATATCTGTCAATGGGACACCATATATTAAAAATTGCCCCCTCTAGGATTGACTTCACCCCCCCCCCCCCCTATAAAGAATTCCTGGCTACGGACCTGGTACCTAGAAAAGATTGGCAATTTCCCGGATCGTTTGGATGCAGATATAAAAGCACAATACTAATATTTTCCAAGGCAATGTTGATCTACCATCAGCTTCGTTTTTGAAAAGACTTCTCCAGGTTGAAATGAAGCTTACATTAATTATAAACACTGAAATACTTCGATAACAACAGTAAAAGAAATAATAATAATTACTACCTAATTATATATATATATTTTATTCGAATTTAATTATTATTGTTGTTTATTATTAGCATGCTATTCGATCCACACGCCGAGTGAATATCCAGCACAACTATTTTCCATTAATACTTTTACATTTCATAGTTACTATACTGAAATGCACAGTTATTGTATTTTGTTATTAACTTTTGCAAGTGTCGTTCAAGAAAGGACTTTAGAAGTTAGAAAAAAATACAAAGTTTATATTGTGTGACCTCGTCTAAAATTATAATTTCTCGAAATTTGAGAACTGTGGAACCATTTATTCTTTGAATTAAATGATAGAATATGAAAAAATATCCTGGTTCCTGTATTTTTCACTCATTTTTTCGATCTAATGCATATTTTACACTGATTACTCTGTTCGAATACTAACCAAGTTAAATTTATTTCTTTTATTAACAATAAAAATAACGAACTTCCTGCTTTTTTGCAACTTGAAATGAAGGATGCCAATTTCCAGAGGGGGGAGAGGAGGGGTCGACTGACCTACCGACGCCCATGGAGAGAGCGCTTATCAACACCCAAAAGGTAAATGCCTTATAATATGACTATAAATAGTTCCAACTTTTAAGTGAAGTCAACACATGTCCGTTAGACAATTATGATTTTCGAAACAGGTAAAATATTTTCATTTGATTTGATAAAGTGACGACTGCAGAGCCTACTTCCTCGTGTTTGTGTCCAATCTTATCGCTTGACTGCCTAAATACACTGATCTTTCAATATCGGGTCTGTCTAAAAACTATGCGTAGATACCTGAGAACAATTGTTTGTACCCTATCTCATGTTCAAACCAAAATCCACACAAATATTGTCGCCTTTTCCGAAACGACACTGCCTTTACACCATTGAATTCAATGTTATTCTTTTCAAAACCGGAAGTGCGGTCCCCGCCAGCGCCAAGGAAGCACAGAAATGTAAACATCCGGTGAATAGCGCTCATACTTATGTATCTCGGAGGCCCCGATCTGATTGTGATGAAATTTTAGTATGGGACAGGACGGAGCCTCCGAGCGATACTTATACTTATGTACGAGTCTCACACCAGCTTTCGTGACGTCACAGGATTAGTCAAGTATAGTCCATTTAATTCCATTCATGGTAATATGGTGAGTTTCTTCGATTCCTACTCCCGCCGTTGAATTACACATACTTGCAAGTCGCAACAAGAGAAAACATAAAAGCGCAGTGTAAAAATCTTAAATTCTTGTATCACAGACTCATGGCAGCTAGGGACGACCAAAATTACGTCAAGTTTAGTGCTCTTTGTGCAAAAACATACTATATTTAGCCCGTCTGAGCTGCCCTGCCGTTACGCTTTAATATATTAATTCTTAGGTTCAGGAGAATGTAACTTTCGGAAACTTATGAATTGCTACATAATCTTAAAGGTTTGCTTCACGCACGAGAAATTCTTACCTCTGTTGAAAATAACGTTTGAATAGCCATTCTATCGCTCTCCAATGTAAAGCTTAGGGCAACCAGATGACGAACGAAATTCTTTAGGGACACAACAGGGGTGGCACCTCTAGCGGAAATGTTTGGCAGTGAACAGCCCCATAGGACGAGTGGCTATGGACAGCATTAGCACCTTGGGAAATACATGCTAACAACACTAAACCTGGCCTGCCTAACCTATCCACGTATGCATATAATAGCATAAATAGGCATAAAAATAGGTTTGGAAATGTTATATTTTGTTTATTTAAGATGTTATATGCATACGTGGATAGGTTAGGCAGGTCAGGTTTGGTGCTGTTAGAATGTATTTCCCAAGATGCTAATTCTGTCCCTAGCAGCTCATCTATGGGGATAGTACCCCAAACTCAGAAACTTTGGCTAGAAATCGCAAAAATACGTAGTGTGAGCCAAAAAGAAGAAGAAGAATGCATTTTTCGTTTGGACCACGCATGGAGGTAAGAAGTGTTGCCACATGAAGGGGAATTTCTCTTTTCCCCCTAAATCCGTAAATCCCGTTGTACCCCCTGTACCCCCCTTAGATAATTTGACAGACGCAAGGTGCTACTGTTAAAGGAACATATTTTCAATTCGCTCAATAAAAAAGGTTTAGGTATATTGTTTATAACTTACAAGCATTATCTAATTTATCTTAGCTACTACAGAAATTCAAACCATTGTAAACTTATTCTACTACATTGTGCTTGCTTCTATGTAGTTAGTTCATTGACCTGTGTTCTTGGAAACCTCTTTAAGGAAATGAAAATTGTGTAAAATTTCTGTGAAACGATGGAATCAGATAAAGTTTACTCTCAGAAAATTACGCTCCAGATGAATGCTCCTTTGCGTAAGGGAGGGGGGTACACTTTTCTAAAGAAGTGGTCACGTCGATTCAAAGATAATATATAAATCTTCATCAGAAGAGTACATGACTGACCTTTTCTTTTGAATTTTTCAAATGGAATTTTCCGAAACGAAATACTTACACAATTGAGACGAGACATTGGGGGGTACAATGTACTCCTGTAGCCTACTTCATAACTTTGTAAGAGGGAAAACAATACTTAAACCTATATATTAAGAGATTTTTGAACATAGAGATGATACTGAGACAAGAAAAGTCTGTGTTTCCTCTCACATTTCTAAACGAGCAGTGGCGAAGCGTCCTATGAGGCCAGGAAGCCGGGCCTACCCACGCCATTACTCTTTGAAAGGTGTATTTACTTATTTTGTCAAAACACATGTAATGCAATGGAAAAGTTTGGAATTTTCATTTATGATAATTACAAAAAAATTCTAACCCTGACCAGTATACGAACTTTCCACGGAGTGAGGCACATTTGCTAGGGCCTCTTCTCTTCACATTCCGTCCTACGGTCGTATATGCGGGAAGCCTAATCTTACGAGTACTCTAAAAAAAAAAAGTGAGAATCATAGAACTTCAGACCTTCTGTAAACAAAAGCACGTGTATCGTAACAGTGTTGCCAACTTATGACAATAAAATTATCTACGTAGCCTACAAGATGCAGAGACGTTCTATTTGTCAACGGACGCGTTATAGCAATGTTTCTCTTAAGGAGGAACTATCACTTGTTGGGAGTTAATTTGATACGTAGCTTAAAAAGAACAATTAAATATACATCTTGGCTGCTCGATGGCTGAGTGCAAATAGAGACGATTACCCAAATGTGGAAAATAAAGTCTTAAATGTAAAAAATAAAGAACAAAATGTATATTTATCCATGGGCGTCCGGAAGGGGGGCAAGGGGGGCTATGGCCCCCCTGGAAAATGAAATCCAACCAAAATTATATATTTTTTACATACAATTTAGTTTCAGCCACAATAATGTGTGTTAATTATTGCCCTTGGGGAAAATGTGCCTTGTTTGCCCCCCCTGGAAAAATACCTTCCTTGCCCCTCCCTGGAAAAAATCCTACGGACGTCCATGATCTTTTCCCCTACCGGATGTGACAGTTCAGTACCAAATGATTCTTCTTCTGTCGTCTTATGCTAAAATTAACCTTTGCTAGGGAATTCGATGACACATTGAGATAAATGACGTTTTTAAAACAGCTGTTTATTGATTAAATTCATTGGGGTTTGAAAGTATGATTTATTATTACTATTGCACATAAGTAAGCTGATAGATTTAATTTGATTAACTAAGTTCTTGAATCGTATTCATCGTCTCGGTAACTAATGACATAAAGTGCGTGTCACAGTGTGGGGCATCTACACCTCAATGTCACACATTACAACATGCTCCAGAGTTTTCTTCAACGTCTCTAAAGTTACGCTATCCCAAAACACTCGTATGCCCTTTTCAGCTCTATCTAAAATTCTGGGTTAAGCAGCAAAAACGCCGAGGGAGACTAAAACGGCAACTCAATGAAGCATTGTCACTGGAAAGAAAACTGGGGGAAGAGGACGGTAAGAGGCAGTCACATTTTATTGCACCCTACATATAAAATGCATATTTGCAGGGTTTTTTTTTAAAAAAAAAAAAAAAATTACCATGTTTTTCTTCTTTCTAGAGCGAAGGTGTTCATTTTCAATCAACCTCCACCCATACCCCTCTCGCGTCTTGCCCTCATCTCAACCTCACGGTCTGCCATTGCCCTCCCTCACCCCCACAAGTCTTACAGAGTGTGAGGGTGTTTATGAGGTCTGCAGTCATGAGGGTCGCAATCGATGGTGCACACCTCTGCTATGGTCAGCCCATCTGTGTCCCTTCACAACACAGCACCCTCACTGACATCGTGAAATCAAATTATCATGTGCCGACATTTACCACGCCACTTCAGTTTCTTCACCGACTTAGTGCGAAGGTATTGGGGTTGGCAACAACCTAATAGCGGATTTCTTCCGCCGCATATAGTCCGTTTTAAAAAAGCTTGCCAATGCTAGAAAAATATGTAAATTATCCCGGAATATGAATTTTAAAATAGCTTTTCATTAAAGGTTTCTGCTTATAATAATAATACGTGATGATTGAATAAATTACAACTGATCACGTGAGCGGCAAGAAAGTAGCGCCAGTTTCAAATATGGCGACTTCCATGCGTGCAGGAAGGTCTCCGTGTTCTCCGAGTTTCTTTCAGAAACATCGGCAAGGACAGCCGTTGAAAAGTGGCGAGAAGCAGATTGTTCTGAACGTTTATGCAACATTCTGTCGGTGGCATCCTGAAAAAACAGTGAAGGAGGTGGTGAAGTTGGTGTCCGAGTGCAGTGGTGTGTCAGCGTCTTCTGTTTTCGGTGCGTTGAAAGAACGGAAAACGACCGGTGAAATTGTGACTCCCGGGAAGAAACACAACGTTGTTGCTCGTGTGAACAAGTACACAGATTTTGAAATAAGCGCAATACGGCGCAAAGTGCATTCCTATTTTTTTAATCAAGAACTACCCACCGTGCGGAAGGTATTGGCGGATGTTAATAACGATGAGGATCTCCCCGATTTTAGCGCGTCCACGTTAAAGCGCCTCTTGTTGGACGTTGGGTTCGTTTATGGGAAGCGAAGTCGGCAGACAGCACTCATCGACAGGGACGATATTGTTTTTTGGCGCCGAAAATACCTCCGGTCCATAAGGGAACTGCGAAAGCAAGGTAAGAACATTTATTACTTGGATGAGACGTGGGTAAACGCAGGACACACTGTGAGCAAGGCGTGGCACGATAGCACTGTCACCTCCAGGAAGAAAGCTTTTCTCGAAGGACTGTCAACCGGAATGAAGCAACCATCAGGAAAAGGCAAGAGGCTCATCATTGTTCATGTTGGAAGTGGAAGTGGGTTCGTTGACGGTGCACAGCTAATTTTTGTGTCAAAGACTACACGTGACTACCATGAAGAAATGAACGGTGATGTTTTTGAGGAGTGGTTTTCATCTGTTCTGCCAAAACTTGACCCGAACAGTGTTATTGTGCTGGATAATGCTCCCTATCACAGTGTGAAATGTGAAAAGTTGCCAACCACTGCTTGGAAGAAGGCTGACATATTAGCTTGGCTGAGCGAAAAAGGCGTTGTACTTCCAGCTGACGTGCTCAAGGCGGAACTTTTGGATCACGTTTCGCGTATGAAGCCAAGCTATGACAAATACGTTGTCGACGAAATGGCGAAGAGAGCCGGGCACACCGTGTTGCGTCTACCACCTTACCATTGCAACCTGAATCCCATTGAAATGATATGGGCTCAGGTCAAAGGGTACGTTGCGCGCAACAAGACCTTCAAGTTGGACGAGGTCAAGAGACTGACTGAGATTGCCATGTCTCAGATTTCGGTGCGTAACTGGGCGGACGCAGTGCGGCATGTCATCGAAACCGAAGAGCGGAAATTGTGGGAAGTGGACAACCTGACAGACGATTTAAATTTGGAAAGATTCATTATCCAAGTTAATGACGGGGAAAGTGAATCGGAAGATAGTTGTGATGAAGATCTGACAGGCATCGAACCTCTCCCATCGGATTAAAGTAAGTAAATATTTTTCCCTTGCATAAATAATGTGAGTTCTTATTGTCGCTTTTTTTTAGTGCTCAAGAAAGAGAAATGAATGGAGATAAACAATCTATTTTTTATGTTTCGGCTTATCTTTGTCTAGTTTCTGCTAAAACTGGCGGGACATTGTTGGACAAAGGAGAGAAACAATTCTCTGTATGTCAACAATGTTGGGCAATAGCTTGGTGGAAGGGGTAGCAAGGAAAAGAAAAGGCTTGAATTTACTGAATCGACTCTCGCTCTCTTAGTTTTACTTTGGCCCCGTCATACTGAGAGAAAAGGGAGGGAGGAGGGACCCGTTAACCCAGTGTAAGATAAATGAATTTTTTGAAGTCGAAAATATGTTCATACCTGTACTTCAAGCTTCAACAAGAACACGTATTTAATCACACTTCGAAAATGTATTTTGCTTCAATGTGTAGGGATGTCATAAAACATAGGAATACGTTTTCTTTTCATGTAACGTATTCGGGTGAAATGCGAGTGAACAACAGCATATGATGACCGCGCCATCCATGAACAGCTGACGCGGAGTGATACGTTACTCGAAGTGAGACGGTTGTTTACAGAGGGTCGGAAGGTTCGTGATTCTTAGGAGGCCGGCCTCGCGGTGTTACCCACTAGGACGAAGAGAATGTCAGCAACACTGCATTTCCGTCAGGGTTGGAAATTTGTGGTGTACCAGCATTTTTTATAAACATTAGCCTGTGTTCGTGCAGAGAGACTTCTATTTCGTTGTACATTCTCCACATTTTGTACGAAACTTAGGTTTTCCTTCCTTTCATCGACAAGTGTAAGTGAAATTGAAAATTACGGAGTACTGTAGTTCTGACTTCGTTTTCTGGTCAGAGTGCTGATGGTCTTGTCGATTCACCCAACACCGTAGCGTAAACAGAAAGTCTAAAGAACTTATATGTGTAAAGTAAGTCTTCATACCAAATAATGTAAATTAAAATGCTAGCTACACCTTATATTTACAAAGTAGTTTTACTTTCACTGGAAATAGAATAATTCATTTTGATCGTGAACGGGGATTCCCTCGTTCTTTCCCTCTCTGTGAAAACTTGCCTCCTGCTCAGGACGCTACAAGGGAGAGTGGCTCGGAGCGCGAGGTTCGTGGCGGTAGAGCTTTGTTTGTGATTCGTGTGTTGTGCAGCGATCAGATTTACGCAAGAAGTGCCGGACTGAAATGCAAGAACAATCGAGTTCTTAATTCAGTGAAGATGTAATCATCGGTAAGGTAGGACCCACTTTTGGTCTTTCATGTTTCCTTCTTATAACAATCATTTATAAAATGTTTTCAACTATATTTTCCTTTGCAAGTAGCAGTGGCAAGTGACAGCAAGTATTTTAAAAAAAATTCAAAGTTGTTGAAACGTTATTTAATGCGTTAACACTGTCGTTGAATAAATATTACAAGCAGACATTTTTTTATGCAGCCGACACAAGCGAAGAGGTAGGCAGTTTCGTTTTCCCTGAAGGTAGGGTGACCAGACATACTCTTTTTAAGAGTATTATACTCTTTTAGAGGTTCATATACTCTATACTCTTTTCAATTTGCAAAAATCCCCAAATATACTCTTTTCCTTGGAATTTAATTTCGTTCATTATTTTACGCGTAAAAATGCGTTAAAATCCACAGAAAGAAAAGAAACAACGATGGGTAAGTGGAGGTCAGTGTACAAAGTTTTAGTACAGGCTGGGTCAATTTTAAAAATAATTGTGCCTCTTATAAAATTCTTGTTTACTTTGCCTGGTACATATGTTGATTGTGTGTTATTAAAACTTATTGGCGAGAGGGAAAAGTACACTCCTGGTATCAACACTCGAACAAGTAATGAAAGTGAAATTCAATGTGGACATGACCTGTGAAGAGTTTGGACTGGCAATAAAGGACGACTTAAACATACTCAAGAAAGAAAAATCATCCCAGAAATATGAATGATGGTGGCCATTGGTGAGTAAGTATTTGTAATTAGCTAATTACATTAGACCCATAAGTAATTTGAATCTGTAAAGTGTAGGCCTATTTTATAGGGGCTATAATAGAAGCAATAACAAATAGCCATCCTTATTTTCGTTTTTTTTTATGTTTTGTGCATGCGCACCTTCAGCCTATAGACTATACTCTTTTTGATACTCTTTTTGGTCAACAAATATCTGGTCACCCTACTGAAGGGATAACAAGAGAAGAGGGCGGTCAATGAGAGTACAATACAAGGGAAGACTTTTTTTGGGTTTAGGACTAAGAGTTTTGTGTTATGGGGTTATTGCGCGGGCCATGTCTGTTTCAGGTCTGTCGGAACAGGCCAGTGTAGTCACATTGGATTGGCAGAAAAGAGCTGAATTGCGCCTAAAAATTGGGATTCTATTCTCTCAAGCAACTACATTTATTATAACCTGATTATATGTTACATAGTAACATGTCGTGTTGCCGGGTCCCAAACAAAGATCCTATGTTCTATTATCACGTAAAGGTGTCTACTAACACAAGGGGTAGAACAAACTAGGATGCGAAGTATACACACTGTATTACACACTGAATGAGAGAGCCGCGTTGTGGTCATCCTAACACGTTACGAAGCCAGGTGACCTAATTGTGGTCATGTCAATGTTTCCTGATCATCTTTAATTCATTCTCCATACATTCTCATCGTCACGATTTGCATAGAGCAGAACAAATGAGACGAAATATTCAAAATTTAAATTATGTTTACTTGCATATACAGGTGTTAGAAATTCATTTATCTAGAAAGCCAAGACTGGAATTAACTACAATCATTCCTTTAGTTAGACAACAGATAACAATGGTGTTTTCCTTGGTGCGAGGAAGTCCTGCTAAAAAGAACTAAGTTGGCAGCAGTAGAACGTACCAAACTGACAGTCGCTGAAAGTGCGGAATTCTGTCGTCTGCTCACGGCACAAACGTCAGACTGACCCGAAAATTATGGGGGGGGGGGGAGTTCTAGCCCTTTTCACCTCAATTGCAAAATAAATTTAGAATAAAAGTGATGAAGAATTGACAACAGGGCTCGAGAACGTCACGCCACTGGCAAGTAAAGAAGCGGCCTGGAGAGACATTGAACCATAGCCCCCTCCCTTTCTTTTTACATATTTAAGCAAATAATGGAAATTGTCGCACTTTTGTGCCTACCCTGCTAGTAAATTTACGCTTCGCCACTGTAAACGAGACTGAAATAAATCTCTGCAAAATCAAAGCGAGACGATACTTGATGTCCGAGATGATCTCCTTCGAAACTCTGGTATCATATTTGAAGAAATTTGTAAAAATAAATTTAAATTACTGTGTGTCTTATCAGACATACCAAGCGTATAATGTATTGACTTTTCTTTTCAAAATGTCGTGTATTTTGTTTACTGTAATTTCAAAGTTAATGCATTAGTAACAATTGCGAGCCTGTGCTGCCCAGTTTAATCTACAGGGTGGTCCATATGTCTTGTTACCCCCATAATTTTACATAACTTGATAATAATACAACTTTATAAAAATACAGTATAATATAATGAAGTGTAAGGTAGCCATTCATTCCACATGTCGTGTGACACCAACAATTTTACATAATTTTATATTATGATAATAACAATATAACAATTTGTAACACGTATGGATTCAGCGTCAACCAGGATGTTGTTCACGCATCCAAAAGGTCAGTATGACCACCATTATTTTCATGGCACAAAATGACACGGCGCCATGACCTGTGTGACATATTACGAAGCATTTTTTTCGTGATTGTTGTCTGAAAGGCTGCCCTAATAGCGTCCTTTAATTGTTCTGTTGTTTGGTATCGTTGTTGTGATACCTTTTCCTTAATAATGCCCCAGAGGGCATTGTCACAAGACGAGAGATCAGGGATTCTGGGAGGCCAATCCAGAGGCGCCGGATGATGTACCGATCCGCGTCCTATCCACCTATTGGGAAACACTTCACTTAAATATTCCCGGACAGCGATGGCATAGTGGGGCGGTTCTCCATCCTGTTGAAACCAGGAACGTCCCAGGAGATTCAGTCTTTGGAGCTGTGGAACAAAAAATGCCCGTAACATGGCGAGATAGGAGTGTTGATTGACTACGCCATCGAAGAAACAGGGACCTATCAAGTGTTTAGCGGACATAGCGACCCAGAGCATCACATGTGGGGGGTTGTTTTCCAGCTCTTCGTAACAATGCGGATTTTCCTTGGACCAGAAATACACAATCCTTGCACGTGCACTTCGATATATTGCGCATTCATCGGAGAAGAAAAGGTCAGCCCACTGTGGAAGTGTCGGAAATACCTCCAACATTCTTCCACATGCTGCATGTTGTCTACGCATGTCATAATCACTGAGCTCGTTGACGCTTGCTGGTTTAAAGGATTTCAATCGAAGATCCTTCTTCGTGTGTTGTATCATTGTTGTTTTCGGGATTCCAAGCTCAGCAGACCGTTTGCGCAGTGACTTCTGTGGTGACCGAAGCACAGATGCCTCGTCTCCTGCACATGTGTTCTGTCTTTTGGTTGGTGCCAGGCCTCGGTTTGTCTTTGATACATCCCAACATAAACAGTTTCTTTTCCCAACGCAGTATTGTCACTTTTGGTGGTGCATTTTTTTGGAATCGTCTTGTGAAATCTCGTCGCACATCCTCCATGGTCTTGCCGGTATGTGGACGTTCATGGGCCCAAACACTGACAACAAGGCGCTCTTCTACATTGTAGGAGCTTGTGTCAGCCATCTCTGCAAAAGAAACACTGAATTAGAGATAACAAGATATTGATTCGAGGGGGTAACAAGACATATGGACCACCCTGTATTTATAATAAGTAGTGGTAGTGGGCCGGTTCTGCAACCGAAAATGAGGCTCGGTGAGGCTCGCCTTAATGGATTTCTCTCGTAAGGCATGAGCCTCATTTTCTCGCAGTGTTGCCAACACCTTACTCGAAAAAATCACCAAGGTTTTTTTTGGGTCTAACCTAACCTAAAGCAAGGAGCTGGCAACACTGCTTGAGGCTTGCCTTGCAGCGTTGCCAACATCTTACTCGAAAAAATCACCAAGGTTTTTATCTTGGTCTAACCTAACCTAAAGCAAGGAGCTGGCAATACTGCTTGAGGCTTGTCTTGCAGTATTGCCAACATCTTACTCGAAAAGTCACCAAGGTTTTTATTTTGGTCTAACCTAACCTAAAGCAAGGAGCTGGCAACTTTGCTTGAGGCTTGCCTTACAGTGCATAAAGCAATTTGCCAACCTACTGGTACTTTTGCCATAGCTTTTTACAAAAAAGAGAGAGGAAAGAGAGGGGTTAAACAACCGACAGTGTTGCCAACACCTACCTACAGCCCTTTTTTCTTACTTGGCAAGGGCTACCTTGCTTGAGGCTTAGCCAATTTATATACTGGCGTAACATACACACACTGGGCAAGGAGAGCCGGCAACAAATATATACTGCCGTAAAAGAGAGAGAGGGATGGATGGATGGCAACACAGTATGTGTGTGCGTGTGTGTGTGTATAATATGTAGCATTATTAACTAGATTGTGTTGGCAACCCACCTACAACTAAAAAAATTGAGATGCCAATGTTGCTGTAAGATAAAGAGGGAGAGACCTAGCGTGACTTTTGTAAACCTCTCTCGGGGGAAACACGATGTGCTATACACACGTGCGCGCGCTGGTGCCTCTCATTATTTTTCGTATTGTGAGGCAAACAAACAAATAAATAATTGTTTTTTTTTTTTTTTTAGGATTCCTGGCCCCTATAACCTCGCCAGGGTGCGTGGTGCCCAACCAAAAAAAGTAAAAGGTTCTAACGGCTGCGGTTCCGTACAGCTTTCGAACGTAGAATTGATTAACGTGGGGGGCGAATCTCTTCCGGAATGTTTTTCAATTCGTACATCTGACTATACATGCTGTTTATCATCAATTTAGCCGTATTCTGTTTGTCGTCTATTTCGAGCAGTTTGCCCGGCGGTAAAGTTGTTGTTTATCGCGGCGTTATGAATCCAACAGGATACACGTGGCGCGTTGAGCGTGTCCCCGTGAGAAATACACGTGGAGACCTGTTTCTGTGCAGCCGGTGAGATTCGTGCTACCGCGATAAACATCAACTTTTGTTCTGCCCAGCACTGTATTTCTTACGGGACACGCTCAACGCGCCACGTGTATCCTGTTGGATTCATAACGTCGCGATAAACATCAACTTTTGTGCCGGGCGGAACGGATGTTTTGGTGTGGAATTTGCACCACTCCCCAAGTTCATGTTGAAAGAGAGAGGAAAGGAGGGGGGGAAAGGGGGGTGATTTTTGTTCTGTGGTGTCGATGTAGGTTAGATCAAACACAGTAATGTGAAAGCTTCTGCACAGAAGAGTAACGTTTTTACAACTGTACGCGATTATACTACTGTTTTGTGTGTGTTAAATTGCTAGCAGCTTTTTGTAGGTAAGTTTTGTTTCTTGTTATTTCTTTTGCATGTGTGTGTGTTAATAATAATAATTGCGAGTGGCGTTAGTGAACAGAAAGTGTTGTTTTGATTAAACAACGAAATTACGCTAAACAAAAAAAATATGAGCATATATAACGTCCGCTTGAAAAAACTATTCTTCATCGCGAATAACATAAAAGCGAGGTAACAATCGGAGGGAGGGGTGGGACGATGATTATGATCATGTTAGTTTACTCATGGTGGATAGTATTGACGCGTGTACTCTGGGTTGGATTTGTTGTTTTAAGTCTATTTTATGCACAGTAAGGCTAATCGAAACTGGACCTACAGTGGGATCCGAACCACCTCCGCCGGGTATCGAACTTGGAGTTTAAAATTATACAAGTGTACAGAAGGAAATTTTATTTTTTTGAATTTGTTGATATTTTGGGTTGGTTTTGTTGTTTTAAGTCTACTTTATGCACAGTAAGGCTAATCGAAACTGGACCTACAGTGGGATCCGAACCACCTTCGCCGGGTATCGAACTTGGAGTGTACAGAGGGAAATTTTATTTTATTGAATTTGTTGATACTCTGGGTTGGATTTGTTGTTTTAAGTCTATTTTATACACAGTAAGGCTAATCGGGACTAGGCCTAGTTTTTTTTAAAGTAGGATCCGAACCACTATATATTTTTATCGGGTTCGAACCTAGGACCTCTTGATTACAAGGCAACAACACAACCACAGCACTATTGAACCCTAGTAAATATGTAGGAAAAAACAACGGTATATACATAATCCAAAGTTGCGTGGTTCTAGGCCCCATAGGAACCAAGAAAATCAATGTCTTGGAAAAACATCTTAAGATATTTGTCTTAATCTTTAAGAAAGTCGACTTCCGGTCTGTCAAGATGTTACTTCCGGTTTGTCAAGAAAATTTTCTTAAGACATTTGTCTTAAGATGTTTTCCAAGACATTGATTTTCTTGGCTCCTAATTGACCTAGGATGATGATTTTAAGTTTGTTGGATAGAATTTGACGAAAACTATTCGACTAGCAAATAAAATCGATTCCACCCCCTCAAATTTCAAAAATATAGACAATTTTTTTATTTTTTGAGAAACTTGATTTGCTGGCTTAGTTTTTACCCTATTTCGAAAATTTTAATAACATTTGATAAAAAATTAAATGTACTCTACAACCTATTGGAAACATAATGATTAGTGCTTACTGTTTTCGAGTTATTTTAAATTTAAATTTCAAGATGTAATTTCTAAGTTGTTTTGTAACTCGAAAACTATGGGTCGTAGAAAACCCATTCTTGTTTTATCTGCTATTGCCCGACAAATACTATATACACAAATAATGTTTATTGTTTGATTTAAAAAATGGAGATCGAAAATAACTTTGTTTTCTGAAAATAAAAAATGTGTGTATGGAAAAAAAATATGATTGTGTAATTTTTTATGATGTATGTTTGCATGTAAAAATAAGTATACCTGAAAATTTTAGAATTTCAAAATAGCTATATATATATATATTTGCTATTATATCAGCCAAAACAAAAAAATATATATAAACAAGAATATTTTCATAGTTTCACACCTCTATTAGATTGGTAGAAAAATATATTAGTGGGCAATAAAATCTGAAGAAGATTTGTGTCTAGCAAAAATAAGCTAAATAGAATTACACATGCATACAATATTTATTGTGTTTTTTGTCTATCTACAATCATATTTTTCTTATATATTTTTTTAATTTTTTTTATAGGGTTGATTAAAGCACATATTTGAGGAAGACAACACTACCCATATATAAATAAACCCCTCAAACTAACACCAATTACAATTAGCTTACAAAATTTTTCTCATAAGGCATTTTTGTTTTGTAAACACTCTACCACCAACAGATCACATATAAATAAACATACCCCGAAAAAATGCGCTCCATGAAAAGTTGCCCTGTGTGCAAAAGAACTATATCAAGCAAAAATTTTGCAAGACATTGTCGCACCTGCGTGCCAGGCAAGCATTTGGCTGCCACCGAACTGTGTTCCGGATGCAATAAACACATTACAATTGCGTATGCCAAGAAGCATAAGCTTACTTGTTTAAGCGAAAGTACATCTGGGGCTCAACCGTCGACCAGCTCAACCAAGAGGAAAGCGGAAGCCGACTCGCCACCATCCGCCAAGCGCATCAAGACTGTGGCGAAAGCGAACCAGTCTGCTTTCCAGCGTTTGTTAGAGGACTTTCCCCTTACTTCGGAGGGCTCATGCGACGTGCGTAGTTTTTTGGAGAACGTGCAAGCCCAAATTATTTCCATCCTCGGCGATGCGCTTGCAACGCACTCCACCAAATTCTACGCATCGCTTCGTTGCTGGTACAAGAAGCCGTCTGATGAAATTTACAGCTTCTGCCACAACACCAAGGCGAAGACGCTGCATCTGGCGGATGTCGAAAACCTAGAGGTCATCTACAACAAGTTTGCCGAGGAGCTGGTGGCAAAGCAGGAGGAACATCAAGCCAAGGGCTCGGGGGGTTCGCTGTGTGGGGAGCGTCACGAACTGCGCGTCAAACTTTGCAAGTTTGTGCCTCTCTCCGCCTCCAGCTACGTCCCCTTACCAGATACGATTGTGGAAAAGAAGGCCGTCCTGAATATTCAGAACAGTGACGCCAAGTGCTTTCTCTGGTCGGTGCTTGCAGCATTGCACCCTGTCGACCGGAAAAACCAACCACACCGAGTTAACCACTACCTACCCTACGAGCCAGAGCTGGAAGATGCGATGGCTGGGATCGACTACCCGGTGGAGGTCCCGGACATTCGCAAGTTCGAGACCCGTACACACAACCCTCGGTTGGCCATCAACGTTTATGGCCTCACTGACAAAAATGTGGTGTACCCTATCCAGGTAAGCGACGTAGACGACGATGGTGTGCAGGAAATTCATCTTCTGCTCATCAAGGACGAGACCCATCACCATTACACCCTCATCCGTTCCCTCTCTCGGCTTGTTTCGAGCCAAACAAGCAAACACGAACACCGCAAAGAAGTTTGTCGCAGGTGCTTGTCTATTTTTGATAATCGAGAACAGCAGGATTATCAGCGCATCAGAGGTCCCAACATCGCTGCCGAGAAGCTCGCTAACCACAAACTTTATTGCAATGCCAACGAGCCGGGGGTGGCAGTCTTGCCCAAACCTGGTACCGTGGAGAGTTTCCACATGCGCGGTGCCATGGTGGAGCACCCCGCTATCATCATCGCGGACTTCGAGACCTTCCTCAAACCCCTGTCCACTTGCTATCCCGATCCCGAAGTTTCCTCCACTACCCCTTACCAACTCCACGAGGCATCCAGTTTCGCATACGTTGTGGTGCGTCGGGACCAGCACATCGCCCCCGAGCCCTACGTGTACCGTGGTCCCGACGCAGCCAAACACTTCCTCGAGAGGATGGTTGTCGAGGCCATCGAGATAGGGAAGGTGCTGTTGACCCCCAAGTCTATGCTCCCACTGTCCCCCGACGATCAACGTAGACACGACGAGGCCATCGCTTGCCCTGTCTGCGTCGAGGAGTACACCGCCAACAACTATAAAGTCCGACACCACGATCACTTTAATGGTAGGTACGTTGGTCCTTGGTGCAACGATTGCAACCGTATGGCCTGGGACCCGCGCTTCATCCCTGTGTTTTTTCACAATGTCTCGGGATACGACTTCCACCATCTAGTGCCTCACTTTGGGTACGACGACATGCGAATCAACGTTCTCGCCCAGAACGAGGAGCGTTACATCAGTGTGAGCAAACAAGTGTCGATCCCAGGATTAGACTCTACCGTCGAGCTTCGCTTCCTCGACTCCCTGAGGTTCCTCCCGGCAAGCCTCGATGCTCTCGCGGGGAAGCTTAGCGACGAGCAAATGCTCATCACCTCTGCGAATTTTCCGAACTTGGACGCCGGTCTCTTCAGGCGAAAGGGGGTCTACCCCTACGAGTACGTAACGGGCCCCGACAAGTTTGCGGAGACGTCGCTACCTCCTCGAGCAAACTTCTATAGCAAGCTGCGAGGCTCGGGCATTTCTGAGGATGACTATAACCATGCTCAGTCCATGTGGCGCGAGCTGGGTTGCCAAAATCTCGGGGACTACCACGACGCCTACCTCAGACTTGATGTGACGCTCCTCGCCGATGTGATCCAGGCGTTTCGTGCAACTGCGAAGACCATCTACAAGCTGGACCCTGCATACTTTTACAGTCTTCCCGGACTGGCATGGTCGGCCATGCTTCTTGTTACGAAAGTCAGGCTTGAGCTTCTTTCGGACGTGGACATGATGCTGTTTGTGGAACGTGCCGTGCGGGGTGGAATGGTCCAGGTGTCGCAGCGACACTCGCACGCCAACAATCACCACATGGCCACCGGTTACGACCCCTCACAACCGTCCAGCTACATCATGTACACGGACGTCAATAACCTCTACGGACACTCCATGATGCAGCCACTCCCTTTTAGAGGTTTCGAGTGGGCTGATCCCTCCAACTTCGACGTTGAAGGTTTCGACGATGAGGAATGCGGATTTTTTGCCGAGGTGGACCTTGAGTTCTCCGAGAAGCTGCAGGATTTGTTCTGCGATCTTCCCCCTGCACCCGAGTTCAAGTGTCCACCCGATTCCAACCAGAAGAAGCTCGTCATGGATTTCGAACCCAAGAAGAATTACGTCCTGCACTACCAGAATCTCCGGTGGTTGATGCAGCGAGGGGTCACGGTCCACGCAGTTCACCACATCCTCAAGTTCGAGCATTCTCCATGGTTGAGGCCATACATCGAGCTCAACACCGAACATCGTACAGCCGCCACTTCTGATTTCGATCGCGATTTCTTCAAGTTAATGAACAATGCGGTGTTTGGGAAAACTATGGAGAATGTGCGAAATCATGTAGATGTGAGGCTAATATCAAACAAAGCACAATGTCGCAGGCTCGTAGCAAACCCGTTATTCAAATCGAGGACTATTTATAATGAGCAGCTTGCTCTGGTGCATATGAGGAAGAACAAGGTGATGCTCAACAAGCCAATTTATGTTGGTGCCTCAGTATTAGACCTGAGCAAACTGCACATGTTTCAAATATATTATGGGATACTACGCCAGCACTATAACGACAATATCAACCTACTCTACACGGACACAGATAGTTTGATGTACCACGTTCGCACGGACGATGCATACGGGGATATAGCCACGGTACCAGCTTTTGTGAACCTCTTTGATACGTCAGGCTATCCCCAGCCAAACCGATACAAAATCCCGACTCGCAACAAAAAGGAGCCTGGCAAACTCAAAGACGAGAAGGACGGTGATATAATTCTCGAGTTTGCCGGTCTTCGCGCCAAGGCCTATACCATCAAAGCCGAGGGCAGCGTTACCAAGAAGGCCAAGGGTGTCGGCAGACAGGTGGTTCGGGAGCATCTCACATTCGAGGACTTCGTCGATTGCCTCAAGACCAAGTCGTCGGTTCTAAGAGCAGAACAGCGCATCCAGAGCGTCGACCATGTGTTGACCACCAACCAGGTGAGAAAGGTTGCCCTGGACGCACGCGACGACAAGAGGTGCGTCCTCGAGTGTGGTATTCACACATTGCCGTGGGGGCACTATCGCTTAGCAGAAAGCAAAACCTGCAACATATGCCCATCTTCAACAGAAGATTCATAAAAAAAAAAAACAAAAAAAAAATCACTTTGACTGTTATTACAAAAAAAAACTTTGACCGTATTCTTAAATAACCAGCATGCCAATGAATCTTTTTGGTTTCCGAAAGCAAACAATGGAGACTGTACACCGCGCGACGACAGATCATGAATTTCTACCTTCCATGTTAACTAAACTCAACGGTCTGTTGATCATTCACCTCAACAGCATTTGGACGAAATTGGATGAGGACGTGGGCAAGATTTTTTACGTCTTCAACAACAATTTACATTTCTACGAAATTCCGATCGACGGGAAACTTCGGATCACCGTGAATCCCGAGAACGTAGGCGAAATTAAAATATCTAGCGGCAAGAACATTTTTCGAATGAAGCACGACAAGGTACTTTCTAACATGGCGTACGACGTGTCTGCAGGAGATTGTCTTTACGTTCAACTCCTAGGAGATTACGACAAACTCATTCCTCTCTTCGTAGAATTGCGAATCGTCTATCCTATTATAAATAACCGTTAACCAAAAATGCCTAACGACATTTTCGGCAACACTAAGCGTGTAGACCATGCAGAAGAGATTCTCATGTTGGATGTCCGAATTAAAAAGTTGAGGAGCGATTTGATCGCTTTGCAGGAGACCTTAAACAAAAGTTTAGAGTCGGAGATCGCTACGCTCCAAACGCAATGTCTCGACCCTATTTTGAAAATCGATTCCGAACTGAAAACGCTCATAAAAAATTATGTTGACGTACCTTCTTACGACAGCGTTCAAAATATACAGTTGAGCGTGGATTCGCTTCAAAATGATTTGGCCAAATTACAGCAATTTCAATCGAAAAATGAAGATTTGGAAAAATTGAAACTCGAAATCGAAGAACGAACTTCCGCAATAGAAAAAAATTTCTCTGAACTTCAAACCGTTGTGAAGGATATTGATGTAGAACGCTTGCACGTCGTCGTTTCCAAATTACAAGAAGAATTCACCGGCACATTGGAAGAAATTAAATCCAAGTTGCAGATTTTGGAAGATACCATGACGAACCTACCATCGTCGGACGAACTGCAGGTCATCGGTAAAAGCGTCGCGAACATAAAAATTCAATTGGAGGCCTATCAAGATTTCGAACACATTCAAACCACCATCGCTACGCTTCAGGCGTCTCTGGAGTTGATCAACGAAGAAATTAAAAATATTCACGCTGAAGCAAGCGCGTTGAGGGGCATTCAAGACACGTTAAGCACGGTCCAGCAGAAGATGGAATATTTGGAAAATTTGAACGTCGAATCGAACCTTGCTCATTTTCATCACGTACTCGACAACATACAGGGTGACTTGGAATCGTTACGGACGAGCGTACCTTCGAGCGAAGATTTGGAAAAATTGAAAACGGCCGTGACGGCACTATCCGATTCGAGCGACGTCAAAAGTTCGTTGAGCGATCTCGAGAGTAGGGTGGCCAATCTCCCCACCTCCAAAGAATTATACGTTTTGAAAAGGAACATATCTCGAATGCTGAAACGACTGGAAACGGAAACGGCAAACGTGGAACAGATTCGAGACGAACTTGCTTCGCTGGTGTCGACGCTGCCCACTTCGCAGAGCGTCGCCGACCTTCACACGCAGTTTACCGAGATGCGAAGCATCGTGAACGATCTTACCGAGAAAAGTTCGAAATTGAATCAAGTCGAGAACCTGCAGAGTATTGTCGTCAACATCAGAGATCAAGTTGGAGTGCTGGAATCCACGCAGGAATCGACGCTGGCCTCTTTCGGTGCCAAGTTGCAAGAACTCAACGAAAACTACAAGCAGTTGAACGTGGAAGTGAAAATCAAACCGTCGTTTTCTACCGTAACGGATACCATAGTCGAATATTTGTTGCCCTTACAAAATACACTAGGACAGCTTCACAGCAACCTCGTTAGCGTCGATACTAAATTCGCTAAACTGCATTCTCTGCAAGCCATCGAAATCAACAGCGTACCCAATCAACAGAGAATCTCCACGTTCGTCGAAGGTAACAAACTGTACATGCTACATCCTTATCATCCGTACTACAAGTTTCTCCTCGATGGCACGATTCAGATAAACGAATTTTCGTACTGGTCTCACGGCAGAAAAGCTAGCGTTCCCACCATGACGTTGATATCGAATCGTGGTGTCCAGAAAGCAGGAAACATTCCTCTGGCACGTTGGAACGAAACGCGCAACGTATATGAAATACACGAAGACGAAGATCTTACCGTTTTCGACGTGAGTGCCGGCGATAAGCTGATCATTCAAAACACGAGCGAGGTGCCACCTTCTTTGAATCCCATCACGCTGGTGCTTCTCTTCAAACGTAATCTCTAAAAAAAATGTCTAGGCAAGCCATCGTCGAAGAATTGCATAAACCTGCACGGCGCAACTACGAACGTTTGGCGGTGGTGACCAAGGGAATCGACGACCTCTGGCAAAGTGATCTTGTGGAGATGAGCAGCGGCAATTTGAAAAATGTACATAAATTGAACAAGGGCAACAAGTACCTCCTCACCGTCATAGACACGTTTTCGAAATTCGCATGGGCTCTACCTTTGAAGGCCAAAACGGGAACGTGCGTCACGGAAGCATTCAAGACAATTTTTCGCGAAAGCAACAGACGACCTCGGTTTTTGCAAACAGACAACGGTAAAGAATTTTACAACATCGTATTCCAAAAGTTTATTCAAAAACATGACATTCGACATTATTCGACTTTCAGTCACATCAAAGCCAGCATCGTGGAAAGATTTAATCGAACCTTGAAAACACACATGTGGAAACGATTCACGCTTCGGGGAAATTACAAATGGGTTGACATTCTTCCGGAACTCGTCGACACCTATAATGATGCAGTACACAGAACCATAGGCATGAAGCCAGCTGACGTTACGAAATCCGACGAGCAGCGTTTAATTTCTACAGTTTACTGTCCAAAGTACACTCCCACGACTACCAAGAAATCAAAATTCAAAATTGGAGACCAGGTGAGGGTCAGTAAATTCAAACGCACCTTCGAGAAGGGATTCACAAAAAATTGGAGCACGGAACTTTTTACGGTGGTTCGAGTTTTACCCGGAAACCGACACACGTATATAATAAAAGATAGTAGCGGCGAGATTTTGAAAGGAAGATTTTACGAAGAGGAACTCTCTAAAACGAAACATCCTGACACGTACCTCATCGAGAAAGTATTGCGTAGAAAAGGTGACAAACTGTTTGTCAAATGGCTGGGACTTCCGGAAAAGAGTTGGATCGACGCGAACGAAGTGATCTTGTGAGTACGTGGAACGTGGTGAAGCGTCTACCGGATTCGGAAAGTCAAACGAAAAAAAAGAACGGCGAGTTGCTTCCCGACAGCATCCGCTGTCTAATCGTAGGTCCTTCAGGGTGTGGAAAAACAACACTACTCGTGGACAATTTTCTCCTTGCACCTAATTGGTTAGATTGGAAGAACAGGCATCTGTACGTGTTCTCGAAAAGTTTGGAGCAATCCAAATACCAGCAACTGATGAAACTGTATGATGGTCTGGACATTGCAACGTTCGCTTCGGAAATAAAACCACTCGACGATTGTCGTGAAAATTCAGTCGTTGTGTTCGACGATGTCATCCTGGAAAATCAAAATGAAATTCGCAACTTTTTCACGCAGGGTCGTCACAAAGAAATAGATTGCTTTTACCTAGCTCAAACGTTTTCCAAAATTCCAAAACAGTTAGTACGCGACAACGCTAATTTCATATGTTTGTTTCGTCAAGATCACACCAACCTCAAGCACGCGTACGATGACTACGTAGGCGGAGACATGAACTACAATCAATTTTCGGAACGCTGCTGCACTTCTTGCTGGAACAGTGACGATTTCGGATTCGCGACGATCGACATGACGAGGAAACCAAACGACGGAAAATACAGAAACAAAATCAACGACTTTCTAAACGTTGCAACGTTGTGAGAAACGATGTGTATAAATAACGTTATGACGAAACGAAAAATCGAAGACGAAAATCTCAAGCTTCGCGATTACCTCGCGAAACGCTTCAAAGGTTGGAAATCCGAGAATCGCGGATCCTACGAAGAGAAGAAACGTCAAGATCAACCTGTGATCGATGCCATCAGCGGTCTAGGTAAAGAAATTAAAGGCGTCACGGAACAAAATAAAAATTTGATCAACGAACTCGTACCACTTGCAGCTAAAAGTTACACCGTACCCACGCCCATTTCGAGCATTCCTTCGACCCCGTTCGAACTGAAGGAAGTACCGGCACGACGTCGAGCCATAGGTAACACGTCGTCGTCTTTGGATAAGATCGAGTTGGGACCTTTGGCACGAGACTACCTGAGCACGGGCAAGTTCGACAAGGATGAAGTGTTCGGATTGTATCCGAGCATGGAGAGCAATGAAGGCGGCGGTGTGATTTGGAAGATTGGAAAATCGAAGGTGACCTTCGAAGGCAACGACATTAAAGTCAATTTAGGCGATAAGGATAGTTGGACCAGGTATCCGGGTACGGTGGGACTGTGGGAACTCGTTGCCAAAAAGCAGCCGAAGGATTACACCGACGAAGATTACCAGAGTTACAAGGAAATTTTGATCATGACGGATGCCTTGTACCAAAACAACGACGCCTCGCAGAATAGGGTGAAATCGAGCAGCGGTGAGAAGTACAGGAATCTCATCAAACCGATATGGAACCAGGTCAAAACAGGCAGCGGCGTCAAACTCTACAACACGTTACCCAAAGAATTCGTTTGGGTGGACGACGTGCGCAAGCTCATAGACAGGTTGTTGGTTATTGCAGGAGAGGAGAATGCAGGCAATCGTAATTTCTACAACGAGAAGGTTGGCATCGTGGACATGATCAGCACCAAACTTTCCAACTTCATCGTGAACGACGACAAGGGCATAGGTTACCTCATCAAAATCATCAACACGCTGCCTCCGAGATTCTGGAACGTGGCCGAAGGAAAGGGACTCGTGAACGACATCATCAACAAGTTACCTTTCGAGATGCATTTACCTGGCTACCAGTACTGCGGACCGGGTACCAAACTCGAGAAAAGATTGGAGAGAGGAGACAAGGGTGTGAATCCGTTGGACGCGGCATGCAAAAATCACGACATCGCTTACAACACCACTCGCACGGATCTGGATGCACGTCACGAAGCAGACAGAAAGTTAGAGCACGCAGCTTTCGAAAGATTCGTCAGCAGAGACGCATCGTTGAGTGAACGAGTTGCAGCACTGGGCACCACCATCGCCATGAACACGAAACAAAAACTTGGGTGGGGTATATAAATAACATAGAGTAAAAAACAACATGTCTCGTATAACCGATTTGCCGCACGAACTGCTATGTCAAATATTCCAACAGGCAGTAAACAGAGATGTTAATAAACTTTTAATCATAGCAAGATCAACGCCGGAATTTCACATCCCTTGTAAAATGGCTATCAAGGACCGTCTTCGGGGGATCAGTGGCATGAGGTGCGGTGATCTCGACACTCTTCTTTCGGCTGCAGGGGAAAAAATTAAACAAGAGAATGGACGAACTGCACAAGGCAAGGCAGGGAAGAAGACGATACACAGATAATTGGCGTAAGTCCAAACAGGAAACTGAAGAAATCATCACGCACATCATCGCGTTTTCCGAAGCACGAACTTTCTTCCTCTGTTAAAAAATAATAATAATATATATATACGTGTCAAAACTTGATATATAAATAATACACATCGTGAAAAAAAATATATATATATAAATAACACACTGAAATTTCTCTTTGATATGACGACTGAAAAAATGAGTGACCTCCAAGCATTAAAACAAATGCTAAATTTGTCAGTAGAGTATGTAAAATTTCAGGAATTGGAAGTCGGCAAACCTTACGCGATAACTTCCGGTTCAATTGTTTCTACCCAGTATGGTCCCAGGGTGCGTCTGTTGCTCAACGCACAATACAGTCTATTTTTACCAGATCGATATGCTAACATGTTATCCGACGAAAAGCTATCTATTTTAATCGAGAACAAAACTCGAATTGTGTACAAGGGTACAAAAGAACTTCTTGGTAAGAAAACAAAGCACGTAATAGAATTTGTTTAACAACGCTGCGCGGAGTATATCCTTGAAAAAAAATTACACGAAACAAAAAAAAATCTCGGAACATAAATATATATATATATATAAATAACATACCGTGAAAAAAATTACACGGGAAAAATCTCAGAACATTTATATATATAAATAACATACCGTGAAAAAAAAAAAACAACATGAAGCCCAAGGGTGTCGTGTACCAGATACCATACTCCAATCTAAAAAATCTAGGTGCCCTCGATGGGTTACTCACCAAGAAACAACGCGAGAAGAAACGTTCTTGCTTAACAAAAGGACACGGAATGAAATTGCTTCTCAGCACACCTCAATTGAGACGCTTGCAGCGTTCGCGGAAACAGCAAAAGATCGGAGGTTTCATATTCAGCATCCCGGCCATCCTGGCAGCATTGGGGGCCGTTGGAAGTTTGGCTGGCGGAAGCGCCGCCATCGCGAAAACCGTCATCGACTCGAAGAAAAACAAGGCCGAATTGGAAGAACAGAAACGTCATAATCTGGCCATGGAGAAGAAAGGGAAGGGTGTGATGAAAAAGTTTATAAAAAAGAAACAACAGCACTCACCAACCGAGACATTGAATCTCTGATCGAACCGTTACGAATCAAACACTTCAGAGGAGTTTTCATGTCCGACTCGTTACCTTCAACCGTTAAAAGAAGAGAATGTGGCGTAGTCAACTTGGACAGTCAAGAAAATCCAGGCACGCATTGGATATGTTACCACAAAAATGATGACAAAGCATTCGTTTTCGATTCTTTCGGAGGTGTTCCACCTACAAATTTAGTTCATTATCTGAAAACAAACAAAACCTCTATATACTACAACGACGAACGCATTCAAAATTTCGGAGACGTGAACTGCGGTCATCTCTGTCTCTCCGTGCTCGCCTTTCTCTCTAAAATAAATAAGCCTACGATCGAAGATTTCCAGAAAGCATTGTGGAACCTCAAACACGATGGGCGTGTTCCATCTCACGAGCGAATCTTCGATCTTGAAACTCACGCTGCACGACGACATCGTCTATCCTAAATCCGTAGCTCTGCGTGCATTCTACAGCATGTACCTCATACCTAACGTCACGCAGCACAACAACAAAATTAGCGTCGGAAGCGAACACGTCGTCGTCACGCCAGGCCAATACAATCTTTCCACTTTGCAAGCTCAATTACCCAAAGGCACGTACCTTTCTCAAAATTCGGTCACGCACAGAGTGGAAATCGTGTCCGCGACGGAGACCGTGGACCTGGGCACCATGGGAGAACTTTTAGGTTTCGAGAACGACACAAAACTCGAAGCTGGCATCAAGCACACGGCAGCAAACATTCCTAAATTCTTGGCCATCGAGACTCTAAACGTACACTGCAACGTGGCGGAAGGCATGATCACGAAATCTTCGGACGGATTGTTAGGAAGTCACAAGCAGACGGGAATCATCGCCACGTTCAAACCCAGTTCCGAATTCATGGAACCGATCATCTACACACCCTCTTCGCCGATCTATTTTCCAGTATGTCACAACCGCATAGACGACATAGAGTTGGTGGTGACAAACGAGAAAGGAGACGCGGTGGATTTCGCAGGTGCAACGACCACTGCCATCGTGGAGATCAACGTATAATAAATAACACACATAGTGAAAATGGAGCAAATCGAAAGTTACGAATTGCAATCTTTTCCTCCCAACCGTCGCACGTTCGCCAATCTCAACGAAGCGAACAGAGAGATCGAATACGACGTGGACGTAGGCGATGGGTTTGTTCATCCTCACAGAGCGGACCTCTACCTTCAATTCGACGTGGTGAAGAAAGAAAGCGGAGACGCGTTTCCGCCCAATGCAAATTTGATACTCGTGGACAACTTCGTGCCTCATCTGTTCTCGCAGGTGGAGGTGAGGAAACACAACACCATCATCGACAGAATCGATTATCCAGGCATCACGTCGACGGCAGTGGGAACATTGAAATTATCCAAAACAGACGCAGCGTACTATCAAGCAGGAGGATTCGAAGCAGGGACGAAAATATCGACGACAAGTCACACGGTGCTCTTTCCCATGCGTCTGCTGCCGGGATTCTTCTCGGACTACAAAGAGATCATGTGGAAGGGAGGATTGCGCGTCACTTTTCGAAGAGCAGCCAACGACAACGACGCGCTGATGCGATACACCAACTTGAACGCCGACGGCACGCCGATAGCCAACACATTACCCGAAGCAGCCAAGTGCGTCATCCGGAGCATGGAGTTGAGAATGCCGATCGTGGAATACGAAACAAACTACGCCCTCAAGTACAAAGCGGAGATCTTGAAGAGTCCGCAGGTGCCGATTCACTTTCACGGTTACCAGTGCGTGCAGAAGGTGGCGTCGGGAAGTCACATGGAATTCGACGTGACAACGCAGTTCAACAACATACAGTTCGACATGCCAGATTTCGTCGTGGTGCTCTTTCAGACCGGGCGCGATAAGAATCAGGAAAAAAATTCCAGCAAATTCGACGACTGCAAGATCAAGAACATTTATCTGAAGAATGGAAGAAACGAAGTGTTCCCGCGCGAGAATTACAACCTCGACATGACCAAAAACGATTACCTAAAACTTTACGAAGCTTACACCTCTTTCAAACGCGTGACCGAGGGAAACGTGGACATGTACTACACGCCCAGCGAATTCATAACCCACAGACCCATGTCCGTCATCAATACCACGAAGAGGAAGCAGGTGGTGGTCAACGATCGCACCAACATCAAGATCGTCTGCGAGTTCAACAGTCCGTTGCCCGAGGACACCGTATGCAGTGTGATCCTGGTCGCCGAGAAGTCCTTCGTCCACGACGTGAAGAACGAGAGGGTCACAGAGCAGTTTTAACAAGTTTTAAATATTTTTTCTTGCACAATAAGGAATTTTTGTACTAGCACAATCAGTTTCAATGGCACAATACGAAAATTTCACTAGTTCAAGATCAGTTACAATATCAATTTCATCAGTTATCAGTTACAATATCTTTTTTCTCATCAGTTTTTGCACTATAGCACAAGACAATCAGAAATTTTTGCACAAAAATTTTGTTGTTGTTGTTTTTTACATGAGAAAATTAACAATAAAATTCTTTTTTTATCGTTTCAGATGCTGTCGAACATCAAAAACACATACACATACAAACACACTAAAAAAATAAGCATGCAACTTTATTTGTAACACACACATACATTCTCCATCTTCATCAAAAAAAAATATTATAATAAACATAATTATTTTTATCTATCACACAATAAAACTCTATATCCAAAATATTACAACATCAAATAACACTAGAGTCGTTAGTACACGTTGCATGCATTACGGAGGTCCTCTGTAGGGTTTCATGGAAGTTTGGGGAAAAAAAAAACACGTGAAACCCTACAGAGGTGCGGTTATCTACAACCGCAGCCGTTAGAACCTTTTACTTTTTTTGGTTGGGCACCACGCACCCTGGCGAGGTTATAGGGGCCAGGAATCCTAAAAAAAAAAAAAAAAACAATTATTTATTTGTTTGTTTGCCTCACAATACGAAAAATAATGAGAGGCACCAGCGCGCGCACGTGTGTATAGCACATCGTGTTTCCCCCGAGAGAGGTTTACAAAAGTCACGCTAGGTCTCTCCCTCTTTATCTTACAGCAACATTGGCATCTCTATTTTTTTAGTTGTAGGTGGGTTGCCAACACAATCTAGTTAATAATGCTACATATTATACACACACACACGCACACACATACTGTGTTGCCATCCATCCATCCCTCTCTCTCTTTTACGGCAGTATATATTTGTTGCCGGCTCTCCTTGCCCAGTGTGTGTATGTTACGCCAGTATATAAATTGGCTAAGCCTCAAGCAAGGTAGCCCTTGCCAAGTAAGAAAAAAGGGCTGTAGGTAGGTGTTGGCAACACTGTCGGTTGTTTAACCCCTCTCTTTCCTCTCTCTTTTTTGTAAAAAGCTATGGCAAAAGTACCAGTAGGTTGGCAAATTGCTTTATGCACTGTAAGGCAAGCCTCAAGCAAAGTTGCCAGCTCCTTGCTTTAGGTTAGGTTAGACCAAAATAAAAACCTTGGTGACTTTTCGAGTAAGATGTTGGCAATACTGCAAGACAAGCCTCAAGCAGTATTGCCAGCTCCTTGCTTTAGGTTAGGTTAGACCAAGATAAAAACCTTGGTGATTTTTTCGAGTAAGATGTTGGCAACGCTGCAAGGCAAGCCTCAAGCAGTGTTGCCAGCTCCTTGCTTTAGGTTAGGTTAGACCCAAAAAAAACCTTGGTGATTTTTTCGAGTAAGGTGTTGGCAACACTGCGAGAAAATGAGGCTCATGCCTTACGAGAGAAATCCATTAAGGCGAGCCTCACCGAGCCTCATTTTCGGTTGCAGAACCGGCCCACTACCACTACTATAATATAATTCCGTATTTCGACGGTTCACAGCATCGAAACAAAATATAAAGCCGAAAAACGTTATTAGGAAAAGTTTTGCTTTGATGACATCATACGTTGTGAAACTTTGAGTGGTGGCACAATGTACGTGTTGCTTATACTAAACATCTCGTGGGTCAGGACGAAATATCTCGCCTTGTAATTGAAGGGTCCAACATGCACAGACCTTTGGATTTCACTTTAAACTGCAGATTCAGTCCCGATTAGCCCATGAAGTGAATATACATAGAATAAGTTTTAACAACTTCTGAGTGGACACCGAAACAAAAGAAAACCACAAACAAGAACGAGAAGGACCTCACCACACAGGAGGGCCTCCCGATGGCGCAGTGATAGCGTCGTCGCCTTTTAATCAAAGGGTCGCGGGTTCGATACCCGGTGGAGGCACATGGCACAGTGGTTCGGATCCCACTTTAAACTGTAGGTCCAGTCCCGATTAGCCTTACTGTGCATAAAGTAGACTTAAAACACCAACTCAATCAAACTCAAACTCACTACACAGGAGACGAGATGAGGCTGTGACAATTCTCGACTCGTTCATCTCGATGTCATTCCTAGGTCAAATGAAAGGTTCCCCTTTCCTAGACATTAGAACAGGGTGCGATTTGTAATTTTATCAGAGGACGACAACTTACTTTTACTCAAGTAAGATATAGTACTTAGAATTGGACATTAATCGCTTAAAATCTAATTTTGATATCGAATGCAACACAAACACAACGCCATTCGAAGTTAAACCCTATAGCCAAACTGGAAGAAAATTACATTAGTCAAATGAATGCACGGGATAAATGAGACTCACTACAGGTCCTATGGTTTGCCAGTTGCCTTGTTAAGGCCACTGTGTTATCTAAACTAGACTTCATTCAATACCTTGCAAATTTTTCTGCATGAAAGCAATGCACAGAGGGTATAAGGAAAGTAGAAGTATGTTTAAAACTTCTAAATAATTTTTCTAATCAGTTAAGGTTAGGTTTATGACATTTCACATTCGGCTGGTATCGTAGATATGGGTAGATTTTTGATTGAATTCACAAGGTCTTTGAGCGAGATGGGAATGTTTGATTGAGTGATTTGGTTAATTTTAGTTCGCATTTCTGCCACTTCTGGCTAATCACGAAGATGAGGATGAGTTATGGTATGATGAAATTGATGAAGGGACACTCACAAATAACACCCATGCCCAGGCCAGGATTGGATTCGAACCTGGGACCTCTGGCGTCAAAGCGCGCTAAGCTAACCCCTCCGCCACGGATGCCGGCGAGGTGGGAATGTGTTTTGGATTTTCTTTGTAGATGCGAAAATCTTTAACTGTGATGCACACATGCTTTTGCTTACATTAAAGTTCACCTTTTCACGTAAACGAGGAATGGACAAGTCACCATAAAACATGCATGTATATGCATTTATTACTACTAAACACGAAAAGAAACCTTGGCCGGCTCTTCATATTATTCACCGAAGATTGAAAAGAGAAATAAAACAACTTTCGAGAGTTTGGCTTTCCTTGCTTGCTCTGAGATCTGAAGGATTTCGGTTTTGTATATGTAATGATAGTACTTTCAGTGCTTGAAGAACGTCGTTAGGTACAAATAATTTTGTTACAAATAAATGCTTTGTCAAATGTATTACAAATATTCCAAACTTAATTAGACCTCTTACGAGTTGATCGGGAACCATCTCAACTCAATATTTTTTTTTAAAAAAATACAACACCCTATAGATGTCTGAGGAAATACCAAATATATGTCTTCTAAAAGGCATTGGATGTGGTGCACATCTGCCATAAATTGTTTAAATATATTTTTATGCTTAGCTATGGGACTTTAAAATTAAAATGAACTGATGTGGACTCCATAAGTATGATATATTCAATAATATGGTTTCTATATCCAGTTTGAGAGAGACGATTATTCCTGGTTGGGATGGTTGAAGATAGAGGAGAGGGGGAATCCTCCTCACCCCCTTTAATATCACCCTGCATTAAAAATCAATAGCTGTATCTTTGTTCGCAATTTTCACATTTCGAAATCCTGATATTCCGTTTCGTTAAATTCAAAATGAGCCTATGAACAAGGTCCAGAGCTTTATATTTTTCGGAATTGTTATCTGGTAAAAATCTGTTTTTAAAATGACCATAAATTCTAAGGAAAATAAAGAAACAAAAATTATTTATGCCAATTTTTAATTTAAAAAACAGGAAATTCGTGTGCTGTTCTAAAATGGAATATTTCCGATGCCTTCACATTATACCTATAGTAGTATACCTTTGAAGTAGTATATGCGTAGTATACATAGGCGCCGACTCCATGGGGCTTAGGGGGGCTCGAGCCCCCCCAATGTTAATGATGTGGGGCAGAGCCCCCCAAATAATTTTGCTTAAAGGATCTAATGTATTATTTTTCTTCTCTTGTAAAGTTTACTCTGAATTGTGCCACATGAACTTAACTTTAAATACACATTTGAAATGTTCTAGACCATCAAATTTGGGGGGGCTATGACCGGAGACAGCAAAACACATTACTTATCACTATATACTAAGTATATAATTATTATTTACTATTATACATATATTAATCAGACATAATGCATTTAGCCGATGACTTGTTAAAGACTGTTTGGGAATCCCCTAAAAGAATGCAAATATTTAGGAATATTATTGAGTGAATGAGAAGGCTGGCCATACTGGACTGCGACCACTTTGCCCTCGTCGGTGGACATTGAGAGCCTCCAGTATGCAACAGATCTTAAGGAACTATGAAAACCTTCTCAATTTTCTTGAGATTTTTTTGTAAAAAGATTCTACTGACGCAGCATCAAAATGTGCTGGATACCTGGAGACAGTGGCGTAGCGTGATTCTATGAAAGGTGTAAGGCTTCCTTAGATAAACCTGATCTGAATATTGGATAAAGAAAACCCAAAGATATCTTAACGAAATAGAATATATTTGAATGTAAGTCATGCATGGGCATACTCAATTTCAAAGATAAAATGCACACACTCTATGTTAACAATAATAGCCTATGTATTACTTAATGAAAATTCTCATTTATACTGTAACTCGATCCGGCGATCCTTTAGCCTGAACACCTCAATCACGTCGTCGTAGAATCGGGAGTTTCTGGTCAATGTCTTTAGTCAGATTTCCTTGCCCGAGTCTGAGTGCTGCGTTGAAATGTGTGAATCCTCTTCAGTGTAGAAAACTACTTTTCCACCGACGAGCTTGAGGCAGGAACAGTGAGGAAGAATTCTGTTAGTTTGTACACTTGTTCAACAGCTTCATTCAAATGGGTAGTATGCAGGTACTCATGAAGTTCAAACACAGTCTTTACTCGATATTCGGCTTCAGAATAAATTACCTATAGCTCAACTTTCAACTGGTAGCAATTGACAAATTTCGCACACAAACTCTTCTTCTGGAAAGGCCATGTCATAGCTATTTTTATTCTTATTATTCTTTTTCTTTCACTAAAAAGACATTTGTGGGAAATGCGTAAGATACAATTTGCAAATGCAAATGCATTCGAAAATATTACTCATTATCATGGTTACGATATTTGCGCACATTTTGAAAAGCATATCAAGCAACTTAGTCAAAGGAAAAGGTAAAAAAAAAATCTGTAAATCATAACGCTAAGTATTACGCGCATGCTTTTAACATTACGGGCAACTGGGATGCACGCACCTAACTTTGCGGGCGCTGCCGGATCTAGAATTGCCAGACATTCCTCTTTTATCTTTAACTTCGCTGCTTCTAATGAAGGTAATATCCATCATTAAACCATCTCTTTGTGAACTTAATAGTTAGTTTACACATTTAAAATGACACCCGTTTTGTTAGCTACACCGCACGTCAAGCATTGTTGAAACAACACGGGAGTCGATTTTCTTGGTTCTCTTCTGACCGTGCAAACAGACGCAGCGGGGACAGAAATCTCACCAGATAGCAGCACCCACTCGTAATGCGCATTACAGTGCGTCAGAATCGGGGCGCCCTGTCATTGGTTGAGAAGATACTACGTAAGCAAACACACCGGCTGTGGGCGAGTCAAAATCATTTCTTCCATTCACTCGCACGTAAGTCCTCTCAAGAAGCCTTACAGAGAAACAACTCGAATCAAAACAAGTCCTCAATTGTTTCGTTAAAAGTTCTACTTGAAGTCTGATATTGCTATGTGTGTTCAAGCGATAAATACGGGAATGAAATACGTTTTCTTCAATAATTTCAGCTTGTAAGGTGGACTTACAAGCCTTACGTGGACACTACGCCGCTGCCTGGAGACAATGCTTCACTTCAAGACATTTTTCTTTCTCTCCCTCTACTGCCATGTGATGGGTCTAATACAAGAGGTAAAATGTAAGATTCAGTCTCCACGCATTGGTGCTACAGAAGTGGAATCAAAACTAAAATACTTGACTGACATCTTTCAAGAAAAGCGAATGTGTTTTGAGCAGTTCTGGCTGAAATGCACAGAGGGCAAACCGAGCCTCGTTGATGAACCAGAATTGCACCGGCAACGTCACGTCCCTAAGAGACTTGAAAATCCTGATGCTGCCAAACATCACAAGTTATATACTCCAAAATAGTATTATAATCAATATGCACTGACGTGTGTGACACAGCAAAATCATGTGTTAAACAAGGACATGAATCTACATGACTACAAAAAGTAACAGCCGTAGAGAAAGAGTGCATCTCAGCTGTGAACAGTTGCACAACAAACTTTCAGCAAACGCGAGAATTCTTTCGCCAAGATTTGGATGCCGATAGGTTCTCCTTACACATGTCCATGCTTGGTGATATCGCCAAACAGAAGAAAGTGATTCTAACTACCATGCGTGACATAAGGAAGTTTCTTTTGGAAGACAGCACCCTCCAGGGGCCAAATTCATGATGGTCCTCCTCACTGTGCCAGTGACGACAGCCACAGCCGAAAGGTCATTCAGTGCTATTAGCCGACTAAAGACATATTTGAGATATACAATGAGGCAGAAGAGACTAAGCAGCTTAGCGGTACTCCACATACATCAAACTGTGCTTGATAATTTGGACCTGAGACCGCTCGTTAATGAGTTCATAAAAAAATAACCCACTGCGTAGAGCAACTTTTGCTTTATTTTTTAAATCATGTTCATATGTGTTTGTTGTGTATGTCACTTTATATCTTAGTGTACATGCTATTTTTTATTATTGCAAAATTAAATTTAAAAAGTAAAATATTGTAGCAAGAACAAAAAAATAAAATTATTTTCCTACGATTTGTGTTAGCATTTATGTAAATAATTAAATAAAACTGTTAAATATTCGTTATTTTATGGGTTATTTGCAACCCATCACATGTCTGTTGCGGATATTAAAACACCCCCATGCCCTCGCCGGGACTCGAACCTGATACCTCTGGATCAAAGCAAGTTGAGTCGACCACCCAACACGCTCGGCTACCGAGGCCGGCATAAAACTGTTAGGTTGGTTGGTCTCTTAATGTAAATACATACTTTTCAATAAAAATGTTAATTGTTATCTAAAAAACAAATGAGCAGACACAAAAGACATAAAGAGACTTTGAAACATTTTCTAAACGTTTTTCATGTTACATTTCATTTGCATGAGGAATATAATAGCTGCTTAAAAACTGCTATACGAAGACGTAATTTTTATTTTTAAAAAGGGAGGGAGTGAGTCATTCATTCATTTATTTCAGTGATCAGAGCCCCCCCCAATAATTTTGACAAGTCGGCGCCCCTGGTAGTATATATATATGCGTATGTGTGTGTGTGTGTGTGTGTGTGTGTGTGTGTGTGTGTATAGGAGGCTGAATTTTGAAAAACGTTCCTGCGCCACTGCTCTACACTATTACAGTTTTATGTTAATTTCCAATTTCATATCCACATTTTAATCTTTTTAATTTTTTCTGTCCCTTGTCATTCTGATACTTTGAAAAATTTGTTTAATATATTTTATTTTTTCGAAATTAACCAACGTAAATACTACTACTATTGCTACCACCACCAGCACTAATAATAATAAGAATTGCAACTGCTGCTGCTACAAGTTTTTTATTATTGTTATTATTATTATTTGATATTTTTAGTTGAAGGGAAAAATTTGTCCGAAAAGGGAAATTTTGACACTTAGAAAGGGAAATTGTGCCCTCATATTGTGGCAACACTGGGTACGCAAGGGGGACCACCCTGTGGGAGATCACTTCCTTTGCCACGGGTCTCACTTATCGTACAACATTTGAGCAACCTTGTGTCCTGACGTCACGGGAGGAAACTTTTCAACTTTAATCTAACTGTTTACGTTGTTAGATTAGGCTGGCTATACTTATTCCTCTTAGACTAAATAATAATTTTTCATTGTATTTATACTAATGGAACCTAACCTAAACTCGTAGGCATTCCTCGTCTGACGTCAGAACACAATGTAGCAAGAATGTTGTGCGACAAGGAAGACCACCTTGCCGCCTTGCCACGTCCTGCGTTTGCTGAACTGTTTGTTTTCCAAAGGAATATCCAGATTTCATACAGAAAAGTGAGTGTTGGGAAATACCTTTTGTGCTTCACTTGGTTAGAACTGTTTATCATATTCTTATTGCTGAGTGGACAATATGTTTTAGAAAAACTGAATTTGAGGCACGCACATTATAGCTACATTAGAACTGATCACCAGGGGAGCTCACGCGTTATCGGGGGGGGGGGGGGTTGTTGTAAACCAAGTCCATTTTTCAAAAGTTTAACAGTATTAAATGAAAATAAATTGTGTGTGTCGGTAGGGGGTCATTTACCCTTAACCAGGCGCACCTCTTTCACCACCTTAAGTATGCCGGGGGGGGGGGGGTAACGTTTCGGTAACAGTATGGTGTAGTGAAAACACATTTCACTCGTTTATTTCCTAATTATTTACATTTGTACTTACCTGTTATGCATAGCGGAACATTGTTGAACGTGGGATTTTGCTTTTTTCACTGCAAAAAGCGTAATTTTTCACATTACAAGTATTTATTGTTCGTTGCTAATTCGCTTTCGTTACACACAATATGGCGGGCAAATCTTGACTCACGTTGTCAATCGTCAGCTGATATGCAGTTTCCAAACTTATTAACCAAAAAATGCTGCACAAACTATTCACAGAAGGTTTTTAAGTGAAAATTGATCCACAAACCATTCACGGAAGATTAGGTTAGGTTAGGCAAACAGAGAATTAA
Source organism: Lepisma saccharinum (assembly GCF_977018435.1). NCBI lineage: Eukaryota > Metazoa > Arthropoda > Insecta > Zygentoma > Lepismatidae > Lepisma > Lepisma saccharinum. The sequence goes on along the minus strand of NC_139258.1, from coordinate 38,002,594 downwards.
ATTGGAAAAAATTCACAATGCAACCTTCACTTATTAACCGAAAAATGCCGCACAAACTATTCACAGAAGTTTTTTAAGCGAAAATTGATCCACTCACCATTCACGGAACCTTCACACGTCATCTTGTAAAACTACCGCGTGGTTGCTACACTAACAGGGGGTTACATAATTGAACGCACAGAAGATTTGATTCGCATAGTCGACGGTAATGGTGACAAGAGCTATCGTGCATCGGAGATACATTTATGTCGAAAAATACATGATTTACCGGCCGAATAAGTTGAACAAAGGGAGAAAACACTTCCACGAGCTTTCAAAAGTCTACAGAAACTCAGTTCCGTAAGTAGTTTCTCCTGTAAATTTGAAGAAATGTGTTTTCACTATACCATATTGTTACCTAAATTTCACCCCCAGATATAAAATATTATTTATAATCAAGTAAGATGCATATGCACCAAAAAATACTTTTGGTAACAGTTTCGTATATCGGAAACACATTTCTTCATTTTTACAGAAGAAACTACTTACGGAAATGAGTTTGTCTAAGGTATTTTCTTTCATTGTGGAATATATTTGACCGGGAAATTATGTATTTTTCAAGAGAAATATCTCACCGACGCACAATTGCCATTGTTTTCATTTGTCTCCCGTACCTAAACAGGATGCAGCATACGTTTCATGATGTAACCCCCCTGTCAGTGTTTCCAATTCCCTTTTTTTTCACTGCTTGCCTAACCTAACTAAACCTAGGCTAGCCTTATCGGAAATGGTTCGTGGGGCTATCCATCAAGTACCTTGCATAATGGTTCATGGGGCTATCCGTGAATGTTTCGTGGGGCTATCTGTGACTGGTTCATGGGGCTATTTGTCAGCTACCCGTGCAAAATGTACAATTTCCACCAGTGACGAATACGATAGTTGGTATTTTTCAGTGAAGGAGGTTGGAGACACTGCATACCCATAACGTGAGTCAAGTTGTGGCCGCCATATTGTGTGTTACGGAAGCAAGGAAAGGAATCAAAGAAATCACTCTGTATGTGAAAAATTGTGTTTGTTTTCGTGTAAAATGCGTAAAGATACCTTGAACTATGTTCCACGATACATAATTGGTAAGTACGAACCATGCGAAACACAAAATATCCGATTTTAATGTGTTTCCGATATACTAAAATGTTACCATACTTCTATACAATTAAATTGACTATTTTCAAGAACTTAAGGAATATATTAAGATTACTGGAAGTATCTCCGATTCGGCATACTCACTAATTTTGGCCTCGTAATCACGAATCTTAAGTTAAAAATTGGTGGTCACGTCTACAAATTGCAAAATAAGCTTGTCAATTACTGCTATGCAATAACATGGAAACCATGTTTCTCGCATGTGAGAACATGGCATCTTGCGTAAAGTTGAAAAATATGTTTACCCCACGAACCATTCATGTAAGGTTAGCTTCGGTTAGGCAAGCATAGTAAATATTAAGGATGATCGTAAACTGAAAATCATAATTTTGGAACAGGCTTTTTCATAAATAATAGAATTATCTCGGCTCTTAAAACAGAATTTATTAATGATAGGATATCATATGCAGTTTTACAGGGTAGGTGGTGTAAAATTATTTTAATAAACATACATGCACCAACGGAAGATAAAGATGATAATACTAAAGATGATTTTTATGCAGAGTTAGAACAGGTCTTTGATAATTTTTCTCAGTATGATATGAAAATTCTGTTAGGTGACTGTAATGCACAGATTGGCAAAGAAGAGACATTTAAACCCACGATTGGTAAAGAAAGTCTTCATGAATTAAGTAATGATAATGGTATAAGATTGATTACTTTTGCAACCTCAAAGAATTAAATTGTGAAAAGTACCACTTTTAAACATAAAGATATCCATAAATATACCTGGTTTTCTCCAGATGGTAAAACTCACAATCAGATTGATCATATTCTCATTGATAAGAGAAGGCATACTAGTATAATTGACGTTCGTACACATAGAGGTGCTGACTGTGCCAGTGACCATTATTTAGTAATTGCTAAATTAAGAGAAAGACTCACAGTGATAAATCATAAGCAACAAAATCTAAAAGTTCTAAAATTTGATACAGGAAAGTTTACTGATGAAAGAATTAAGAAAGATTACCAAATTAAACTGTCAAATAGATTTGATGTTTTGCAGGATTTAAATGATGATGAAAATATAAATGAAACAGACGTAAATAAGAATGGGGAGCACATACGTAATGCAATAGAATCAGCAGCTAAAGAAAGTATAGGATACCATAAACCGAGAAAAAGTAAGCCATGGTTTGATAATGAATGTCATGGTTTGATAATGAATGTCATAATCTAATAGAAATAAGAAATCAGGCTAGACTTAGGTGGTTAAATAACTCTGATGATACAAATCTAAACAATTATAATAGAATAAAGCGAGAAGTTAACCGCACGTTTAGAAGTAAAAAAAGAGATTACTTGAAAAGCAAAATTAACGAAATTGAAACAAACAGCAAAAATAAAAATATCAAGGGATTTATATAAAGGTGTAAATGAGTTTAGAAAGGGGTGGCAACCTAAAGTAAACTTGATAAAAGATAAAGACGGTGATTTTCTAGCTGACCCAAGCGGTATTCTAAATAGATGGAAGAACTACTTTAATGATCTTTTAAATGTTCATGTAGGAGATAAATCAGAAGTAAATGAAGTCCACACAGCAGAACCTTTAGTTCCAGAACCTAACTTGACTGAAGTTAAAGATGCTATTAAAAGGCTAAAGAAAAACAAAGCACCTGGCATTGATTTAATACCAGCTGAGTTAATTAAATATGGTGGAAATTCATTAATATGTCAAATTCATAAATTAATTTGTTTAATATGGAATAAAGAAGAAATCCCTCAACAATGGAAAGAATCCATAATTGTTCCCGTGTTTAAAAAAGGTGATAAAATGAACTGCAATAATTACCGTGGAATTTCTCTACTCTCAACAACATACAAAATATTGTCTAACATTCTTTTAACAAGACTAACCCCATATGCTAATGAAATTATAGGTGATTATCAATGTGGATTTAAACGTAACAGATCAACTACAGATCCAATTTGGTAACAGTAGTATAAGCCGGAGACGGATTTCTTAAAATTTACGGGAGAAAAGACGAGAAAGTACTTACGGAATTGCGTTCTTGAGGACTTTCTGAAGCCGGGGAAATTGTTTTTTAGAATCGTGCAACGTATTTTGCCTGTAAATAAGGTATTTTTCGTCAATCATGCATCTCCGTTGTACGAAAGCTCGTGCCGCCATTACCGTCGACTACGTGAATCAAATGTTCCGTGCGTTCGGTTATGTAACCCCCTCACAGTGTAGCAACCACGAGGAAGTTTGACAAGATGACGTGTGAGCGGTTTTTTTCTCCAATGTAAGGTAAGACTGTAGTTTACGTCCTTTTCCTAAGGAATACGTGTCATATATCGTTGGAAAGCTTATTTTATAAGGAATTCAACAACGTAAATTCCAAAGCGAGCAAAAATTTCCTGAAGGAGTGAATCGAGAAAAACCGATGTTGTCCGGATATGCGTAATTGAACGTACTGAGGAATTTTTTAGATGATGAAGCACATATTTAGGGGTGAAATGAGTGCTAATGGAACCTAACCTAACAGGCCTAACCTAACCTCGTAGGCATACCTCGACCCCGTGAATGGATAGTGGGGCTATCGTGAACAGAAAGTGTAAAAAGAAAAAGGTACTTATCCGAAGAGATGCCGGGTGCCGCACCGCGAACGCAAAGAAGCAATCACCATGCAGATAAGGACGTAAAGTAGAGTCTAGCCTCAATTTTCGCTTAAAAACCTTTTATGAATAGTTTGTGCGGCATTTATCGGTTCATAAGTTTTGAAACACTGCACATCAGCTGACGATAGACAACGTGAGTCAAAATTTGCCCGCCGAATTAGCAACGAACAATAAATGATTATAATGTTAAAAATAACGCTTTTTTCATGGAAAAAAGTGATCCCCAGCTTGAAAAATCTTCCGCTATGCATATGAGGTAAGTAGCAATAATTTTTATTTGAAAACAAACAAGTTTGATGTGTCTCCGGCTTATACTACTGTTACCTCAAATTTTTCACATCAGACAGACACTTGAAAAAAAGTGGGAATATAATCAAAATGTCCATCAGCTATTCATTGATTTCAAAAAAGCATATGATTCGGTCAAAAGATATAAATTATATAATATATTAGTAGAGTTTGGAATACCTAAGAAGCTTGTTAATATGATAAAAATATGCACCAGTGAAACAGAAAGTAAAATTCGTGTGGGTATTAATATGTCTGACAAATTTACAATTCATGATGGGTTAAAACAAGGAGATGCATTATCTCCATTGCTCTTTAATTTTGCCTTAGAATATGCTGTTAGGAAGGTAAAAGAAACTAAAGAAGGACTAAAATTAAATGGTGTGACTCAGTTGTTAGCATATGCAGATGATGTAGACTTACTGGGGGATGATGTGAATACAATTAAGAATAACGCTAAAATATTTTTCAAAACTGTTAAAGAGATAGGTTTGGAAGTTAACAAAGAGAAAACTAAATATATGCTTACAGGCCGAAACCAAGCGTTAGGTAATAATCAAAATCTAATTATTGATAACAACTCGTTTGAACCAGTTTCCAAATTCAAATACTTAGGAGTAATATTGACAAATGAAAATTATATTAAAGAGGAAATAAAAAGTAGGCTTAATTCAGGAAATGCATGTTACTTCTCTCTTCATAAACTTTTGTCTTCTCGCTTAATATCTAAGAAACTAAAAGTTAAAATATACAAAACAGTAATTTTGCCTGTAGTATTATATGGGTGTGAAACTTGGTCCCTTACATTGAAAGAGGAACATAAATTGAGAGTATTTGAAAATAAGATCCTTAGGAAAATCTTTGGACCTAAAAGGGATGAGGAGACAGGTGAGTGGAGAAGGTTACATAATTTAGAACTACATAATTTGTATTCATGTCCAGATATTATTAGAATAATTAAATCAAGAAGACTTAGGTGGGCAGGCCATGTGGCACGAATGGGAGAGGAAAGAGGAGTTTACAGGATTCTTGTTGGGAAACCCGATGGTAAGAGACCTGTAGGAAGGCCAAGACGAAGATGGAGGGACAACGTTGAGATGGACCTAAAGGAAATCGGTAGGGATGGAAAAGAGTATATAGATCTTGCTCAAGATAGGGAAAGATGGAAGGCCTGTGTTGCTGCAGCCATGAACCTTCGGGTTTAAGAAGGCTAGAGAGTTAGTTAGTTAGATCGTAAACATAGTTTTGTAACACTAATCATTGCAAAAAAATGGTTGTTTTCTTCATAAATCAATGGTGTTTCATCTGTTCACGGACCAACTGTTTTCACAATTTCTAGACATGACCACCAAATTTTAACTTCAGATTCGTGAGTACGAGGTCAAAATTATGCCAAATTTTAAAGCAATTGAAGATACTTCCGGTATTCTTTATTTGCTCCGAACTTAAAGTAGTTTTTGAATATAGAAAAGAGGTGCAATTAATTTTTTAAAAAATAATATGGGCAGACATTGCATTTTCAACATTTCAAAACCCTTTCTTGCAATAGTTAAATCGAATGATAATAATGAGGAAAGTGTGGAAAAAGCAATACAAAAAATATTTTTTTGTAGGGTATACACTTTAAATATTTGTGTAAATTTAGCAATATCAAATTTTTTAAAGAAATGCAAATATATATTTCTAGTACGTTTTCCCTTCAAAATCTCAATTGTTTTGCACAACTAACAAAATGGGACCATTGTATTATTTTTTTGATCATATATTATGTCAAATACTTGTCTCGTTTTTAAAACTTCATCTTCATCGGCAAATTTGACATTTCCTTCCCTTACAGAATATTCCCGTATAATTTCTAAGTACGTATTGGTATTTTCCACAATGATTCTCACAGTAGTGTCATCTATGAAAAGTGAAAATCCTCAATAGCAGATTTGGATTGTTTTGCAGTTGCAAGTGATCCAAGAAGATGTAAAACAATGTTCATACTTCTTTTGTGAACATTCGAACATGAGCAGGAAGCTTCTTTCCATCGAGTTATTTTGTCTTTTCCCAGGAAATGAGTTTCATCTTCATCTTTTCCCAGGAAATAAGTTTCATCTTCATCCGGGAAATCATTCTCATCATCATGATTTGTCTTAGAATTAGTATAATGTTCTCACTCAGTAACATGATATTCTACATCATGATCTCATTTGGAGTCAATTATTCATCTTCAAGCACTTCAGATGAACTAGGCTCAAAACATCCTCCAACAGGCACAGCCCCTCCTGTCTTTCATACTATGAACTTTTGAACGATTTCTTAGAAAATTTATACATTCACTTTAAAACATGGTCACACATCACAGATCAAGTAAAAACTCTTAAAATATTTCACTCACGAAGCATAGTAAGCGAAAGTACTAGAAAAATGAACAAGAAAAAATCACATACGTAATTAGGCACGTGGGGTTAAATTTGACCCCCATCAACTTTGGAACCGCTTCACCTTGCTGCCATTACGCACACACAATGAAGGAAATGACCTTGACAGTTGAATCAGACTATTTTAGGAAGGTACTAGAGAAGCTAGCACCGGGGGCAAACAACAAGTGTCTGGGCGTTAAGAAATACCTACCTGGGGGTCAAATTTACCCCCGCGTGCCTAGTTAAGGGTTAAGTTAATTTTAAATATAAAATTTAGAAATATCATACAAATATTATTTTTTCCTATATCTTCTAAAACAACTCTTGAAGTTCTAATGACTGCTACTGACACCATCATTTACTACACACTCCATACTCTTTTTGATGATACAGATATTTATATCATACAAGTTAAAATGTACAATATTCATTTCAACCATAGACACTACTGTACCCCGGCCGAAGCAATAAAACTCTTCCTCGTTCCCAAAACTTTGGATCTGTTGACATCTGATGCAGATGTGGAAGTAATGTGGATGATGGCGTCAAAGTAACAGATTTCTGTCATACGAGAGGCTGCAACAGGGGCAGGGAAGGTACAGATAAAGAATCAGGCCCGTAGCTAGAATTGATCTCGGGGGGGGGGGGGGGGGGGGCTTTGTAAACCAAGTCCATTTTTTAAAAAAATATTAAATGAAGGCAAATCAGGTGTGGGGGGGACGCTCATTCATTTATAAATATCATATACTACACAAATACTACATCTTTTAAAACATCTCTTGAAGTGTTAAGCCCCTGCCTGGCTTCGGGCCTGATTTGAGGAATGGAACTCCACTGGGACAGTCCGCAGTCATTTCTCAATCTTTAACACACATCTGGAAGGAGCAAATTTTGACAGTCCTTAATAAATTGTGCGTATTTGTGTTGCATAATTTATATTGAAATTACATAAGTGATATTATTAACTTTGCAAAGAACGAAGTAAAAAATTTAACAAAGGATTTATAAATCAAGTTATTCAAGTTTCTACATCTATTAGAGAAAATTGTTGGTCTCAAACGTTTGATTGTTGACATGCATTATATACAGTAACTACGAATAGCCAACCTCCATGGTGGAGTGGTTAGCACAGCCCCTACGATGCCAGGTGTACCGGGTTCGTATCCTGGCCTGGGTATGAGTGTTCTTCGTGAGTGTCCCTTCATCGATTTCATCACATTATTACTCATTCTCTTCATGATTAGCCAAGAATAACACCACTGTACTTTTATTTTGATAGTTGCTTTATTAACTGACATTTTTATTACATATCACACTTTTCGGCATGACTGATATAGATGATACTCTGTTTTATACATGCATATTTATAGAGAAGAATAGTTTACAAAAAAAAAAACGATCTATTTTGTTTCTGGCAACCTCTAGAGCATTCTCATTTACAGGAATTATAGTGTTGAAAGTGTTTAGCCAAAATAATACAGTAAGTAACATTCTTATTCATACACATGGATTTTCTAAGAAAATGCTTCAATATCTGAAAGGAAATACACTCCTTTGAAATTGTTTCTTTACAGTTCAATAACTAATATCATTAGGAACATAAAATCTTACCCAAATTCTGTATAACCAATGACAATAATAAATGAAATGAAACTGAAAGAGAAGCATGCCCTTTTTTGTACAACTTTTCTATTCGTACACTTAATAATATAAAAGAAAAAGTATATTCAGAGCAAATTGACTGACAGTTCTAATACTTTGATGCATATCCTTTGGCTTTAATTACTGCTTGACACCTGTTCTTCATAGAATTAACCAGTTTCCGACATGTTTCAGAGCTTATTTTATTCCACTCGGCTTGCACAACAGTTTTCAACTCTTGTTTGGACTTGACGCCTGCTTCATGGACTCGCCTCTTCAAAATTGCCCATAAATTCTCAATGGGATTTAAGTCTGGACTTTGAGGTGGTGTTTGTAGTAGTTTGTGCACATTCCATATTATCTAATTCATGTTAACTTGTGCCTTATGCTTACTGTGATTGTCTTGTTGGAATCTGTAGATAGGCGGCATGTCCATTTTTTGGGCACTCTGCTTTACATTGTTCTTCAATATGTCCAAATAGACATATGCATCCATGATACCATCAATAAACTGGATGGTACCAAGACCTTTGGATGACATACAGCCAGCCCCAAATCATTAATGACCCACCACTATGTTTAACTGTTGGAACTGTGTTAATGTGATCATTGTCTTTATTTGATTTTCTCCAGACCCTATTTATCCCATCTGACCCGTATATATTAATCTTGGACTCGTCTGACCATATGACACTATCCCAAAATTCCTGTTCCTTGTGGATGTGCTCTTTCGTGAGTGAAAGTCTATTCCTGTGATTCACCATATTTACATACGGCCTCTTTCGTAGTATTCTGCCATGATATCCATGCTTCCACAAGGCACGTTGGACAGTTTGATCGGACATCATCTTGCCAGCAACATTTTCTACTAATGGTCGTAACTGAGGAACACTTAGTCGGGGGTTTTCTCGCACTCTCATCACGTTTATTCAACCGTCTCTCTTTTGGTTTTCTTGGCACATTCTGTGTTGAACCTTCTGTTTACTACGAGGGTCATTCAAGGAAAAAGTTTCCCTTTTTTTTTTGAGAAAGTACGAGCCCAATAAATGAAATGAAACTAGCAATGTGTTCTTTCGTCTTTCCTCTACATTTACACACAATGCAATGTTCGTGCAGGCTACCGTGCATGCGCGGCCTGTGATTAGCGTGAGTCATGCAGTGAGAAAGGTGCCCTGGCCATAAGGAGTAGCAAGTCATGGCGGTGTGGAGTAAGAAGAGATTTGTTCTGTGATCCGGTATGAGTGGGCAAATGGTCTTGCTCCTATCGACATCCACAGGAAGGTGCTTGTTGTTAATGGAGACTCTGTAATGTCAGTGTCAGTTATGGTTTCATCGCGTTGGGTCCCATGACAACTCACTGCAGAACATCTCACGATGCGTATGACATGTTGTCTGGATTCTCTGACCCGGTACCACAATGAAGGGAACAACTTTCTCTGCTGTATTGTGACTCAGGATGAGAGCTTCGTTCATCACTACACTCCAGAATTCAAACCGACGTTGATGGAATGGAAACAGCCGTGCAACAATGAGACAAATGCTTATGCTGCCTTGGAAATTATGTTGAAAAGTGAGAAAGGACCATGCTACTTGGTGCAACTTGATTTTTGTCTGTAACTTAAAAATAAATTTTTTGCAACATAGGGAAACTTGTATTGAACTGTGGAGTGGGATTTATTGACTGTTTGTCCAATTTTTCTTAACGAATAACCTCTAAGGGCCAAATTTATATTAACATCCTTCAGATCGGAACTAAGTTCCTTCACCTTGCCCATTTCGAACATGCTGATAGTTAGACGATATGCCTACGCCAGCATTCTGCTTGACGGGGAGCGTGCCTGCATGTTCAAACTTGTAACGAAGTTGCAAACTGCATGAAATCGCCCGAATAGTGGTGGCGCTGTATGTGAGGAAGATTGAAACTCATGCCTGTACGAATAACAATGTTGCATGAACATCGTGTTTTTATCTTTTCACACAAATTATATGCTCTGTTTATACACTTTGAACATACATTTTTATTAACATTTATTGGTGAAACCTTCATTAACTAATTTCCAGGTACATATGAAAATGATTATATTTACTAGTAGATATGACATTTTTTCCTTGGAAATTCTATGTGTATGAAAAACAATGTTACATACTGTATAGGACAAAACTATGAGAGGAAAATTGCTTAATGCAAGGAAATGCATTAACATTAAATTATTGGGTTGGACATAGCGGATAATAATAAATGTCATACGCATACATATTTAAGACTTTATTTCTGGATAATTTGGGAAGTTCCTGCGATTCCTAGCCCTGTGGTTGTATTACACATACTTGCAACCAGAAAAAAAAGAAAAAACATATTGTAGAATCTAAATTTTTATATTATTGAGTATTGACCCATGGCAGCTAGGGACGACCCAAATGATGTCAAGTTTAACAGTTGTCCATCAAAGCTATCTTTTTCTTAGTAATATGTCATAAGAAGCCAGTGACCAAGTAATAATCACAATATACTGCACATCCATGATAACTAGTGGAAAATATTTGTAGTAATTTGTAGCCTTCCTGATTTAGTGGGTAGGGAGTCTGCCTGCCACACGGGAGACCCTGGTATGATTCCCGAGGTCAGTGATCTAAGGTGAGAATTTTTCCGACGGTCCATTCCTAAAGCAGCTCTGAAGTTCACCCAGCTTCAAGTAAATGGATACGAAGGGACAACCCAGGGGAGGGGGGGAAGAGGAAAGAGACAGCTGAAACAAGATACTGATCACATCACCTCCAAAATGGCTGAGATCAAAAATGTGTCTAGCGTTATCCCCACACCTCCTACATGAGTCTATATGCATGAGGAACTGTACCATATCTTACCTACATTTGCAGTAATTTGAATTACATTAGATTTAATATACACTATCTACCAAAAAGTAATTGGACACGTGTACAAAATGGTTGTCTGGTGGTGCGAACCCTGTTGGAACCTCGTGGAGACACCTCTTGCTGCTATAACACCAGCCACTCTGTCAGGCATGCTCTCGACTAGTTTGTGGAGGACGTCTATTGGAATGTGTTGCCATTCCTCTTGCAAGATCTCACTCAGTTGGACAATGGAATTTGGCCGCATCTTCCGAGACCTTACCCACCAGTCCAATGCCTCCCAAAGGTGTTCTATGGGATTGAGATGAGGACTCTGTGCAAGCCAGACCAATCGGTGAACATTGTTGTCGGCATACCACTGCATAGTAGCCTCCAAAACATGCCACCTAACATTGTCATCCTGGAAGTAACAGGGGTCCATTCCGTAAAAATGCCACAAGGTTGGGAGAATTTCATTGTCTAGTATTGTACAGTATGCCTGTGAGTTCATTGTGCCACGAACAACCACCAGTGGTCCCACTAAATGATTCAAATTAGATACTAAATTAACCATCATCATAGGTGCTCGATTACTTTTTGGTAGATAGTGTACCTTGCTACATAAGTTCATTACATTCCTTTTATCACATGGATAATTTAATTCAGATAAAAATGCAAGGAGGCTGATACCAAACCAAAAAAACCAAACAAATGCACCACTAATATTGTGCAATCTGAGTGCTTCAATATATTCTCTCTCTCTTCGAAATGATAATTGGTTTGTAGGTATTCATACAGGCCCTGAATTACCACACCCAAATTTCTGTTTAGTCCTCCTTGTACAGATACATCTGCCGAAAACTGGAAACTCTCTGTTAACGGAGAATTACAAGACAAGATTAATATCAATGAATGAGAACTTAATTTTTCGGATACAGTCTGAAATAAGTATTTCCCATGTTCATCAAGTGAACCGCAACCCATTGCTGCTCCATATATCTCATCATATTGTATTAATATGGCATTCATAGAAATGTTCTGAATAATGTGACATGGATTAATGTGCTTATTATCAATCCACCTTGCAAAGAGCCTCTTTGAGGTATCATCTTCAAAATTGTATAAAACATACGTAGCCTCTTCTAGCCCTGTTATTAACCAAAGTAAACAAAAGCGGTTGGGCCAACTGTACTGAAAATGGTTGGCAAAATGTAAGAACATAGCATTGGGCAATGGTAGTTTTGGGTGTGGTTCCAACGTTGGCTCAACGTGTGGTTTTTATGTTGGGCCAATGTATGCTTTGACTTTCGACCAACGTACTGAAAACTAAAGAATGAATAGGTTTGTGTTCTGATATATACATAATTTATTGTGAGGCCAAATGTAAACAATAGCACAAATTATTTGTGAAAATAATTTTAAAAAAATACACAGCACTTTCTTAGTCACATGGTATCATTGTTTTGAAGGCACCGTACCTTCAAGTGGTAGCACAAAAACCTTCTAGAGTTTACTTAGTTTTCCAGCTTTCAGGAATTTAGTCTGCACATAACATTGCTTAACCACCTTCACAATAATACCTGTAAGAATGTTGTTCTACTACAGCTAAAGACACAAGCAATAAGCAATTCCCTACACATCTTTCATCCATGGCTTTCATTAAAAATATATTATATTTCCAGTATGTGCTGTGACTGAAATATTTGAAAAGAAACACTGTTACATGTCACTTATTTTACACTCATTTACATCATACTCCTGAAAGTTGTCTTAGCATGAAAAAGTTGTTCATAAAACTGATTTTGACTCACTTAGGCTATCCGTGTGGTTGTTTTACACATACTTGCAACAAGAAAAAAACAAAAACATTGTAGAATCTAAATTTTTATCATTGAGTATTGACCCATGGCAGCTAGGGACGACCCAAATGATGTCAGGTTTAACAGTTGTCCATCAAAGCTATCTTTTTCTTAGTAATATGTCATAAGAAGCCAGTTTCCAAGTAATAATCACAACACAAAATGTTCATAATCCATTCTGGTATTTATGGTTAATCTACTGGTCACGCTCTACAATAAAAAGTCCAAGTTAAAGTACACAATACTCTAGTCCATAATGTACTGCACATCCATGCCAAATAGTGAAAAATATTTGCAGTAATTTGTGGCCTTGTTGATTTAGTGAGTAGGGTGTTCCAGTATGTGCTGTGACTGAAATATTCGAAAAGAAACACTGTTACATGACATTTATTTTACACTCTAGAATTTAGAGCATACTCTTGAACATTGTCTTAACAGGAGAAAGTAGTTTTTAAAAGTGATTTTGACTCACTTTTCCATGGTTGGGTGAAAGTTGGCAACCACCGGTGGCCTAACGTAAGACCAATGTCACTTTACCAACCAACTTAAAGCCAAACTTTCTCACGTAAAAACTGATGTTGGCCCAGCGGTTGTGGTTACTTGGGAACAATTCCGAGCCAACAAAGTTTTTCTTTGTGTCAATAGGGGGTTGCACTTTAGGATTTGTTGTAAAGCTGAACAGATTACCCTGGTAGTCTGTGTTTATTGCCAGTGAGCACTCAGAAGGGGTGAAAAAAATTGTTTGTGGCATTTGGGGAACAGATATTCCTAAAAGGATGGAGAGGTTATTTAAGAAGGACAATGGAAACTGATAACCATGGGGAGAATACACCATGATGGCAACTACAAGAAAGAAAGATTTGGAATTTGAATTAAAATTTTGGGTGCATGGAAGTAAGGTTGACTTTTGGCCACCTTAGCAGAAGGTCGCCCCCTTACACTCCAAGAAAGAAAGAAACTACAATAAATATCCAACAAAAATGATTATAAGGGAAGTGTAAGTCCATCCAATAAGGACAAGGATTTGGTAGTGGGTCTAGAAACACAGGCGCCAATTTGATGTGAGAAGATTAAATCATGTAAATCAAAGTAATCCCTGACAATTGGGGATAAATTAATATCCCCTTTGCTTCGGTTGTATCACCACAGCCAACTACGACACCAAGGTTCCTGGATTTGAATCCCGGGCTGGGCATGGGGGTTTCTTTGTGAGTGTCCTTTCATCATATCATCCGTAATCGTTGTGATTAGCCAGAAGTGCGATGCTAAATAATAAAAATCAACCAACATGGTACCAAGAGAAAGTAATGTATTTGCTGTGAGAGCCTTTAATTGTAAAATATTTTATGCTTGTAGTAAAAATTGAGGTGATCATTGTAATGAACTCCCCACCCTGCCATTTTCTTCTCAAAATTATAATTCTCTGCTTGGGGCATGAGGACCTCCAAATATCAACCTCTCTTCCACATAGTACACCCTAGGCAGCATTTTGCACACTATCATAGCTCTGGCGTCTGGATTCACAACCAGTATAATCCGCTGTGGGTTATTCCATGTCAAATCAACCAATTTTAAAATAATTGGTTGCATGACCATTTTTGAAAAATGTATTTTTTAGTACATACGTTTGTACATGTTTCTAGATATCTAGTTTTGCTTAAAATTGCATTCTAAGTACGAAAATTATGGTGGAAATTGGGGTAACAATAGTTAAAAAATTTAATTTTTAAACCCGATTTTTTCAATGAAGGGGTTTAGTCTAAGGCTTGATTTGTTTTCATGTGTAGACCTGCCTACAGGGTGTCTGTAAATAAAATATCAGTTTAGATATTCAACCCTTTTTTACAGCATGGGCTCAAATATGGCCGTTTATTGAATTTTGACAGTTTTCGGGGTTAAATATCTCAGATGGGTCCTCTTGAAAAATTCTGAAATTTGGCACAAAAGAAACCTTGCATGAACCTAACTCACAGTAAAAATCTCAACTTTTAGATTCAACTCGTTTTGGTTAATATTATGTAACGTATGTCACCTAATTTCTGACGTTGCAAAGTAAGGTTAAACTACATCTAATACTTAGAATAATGAAGTATTTTCTTTTTCTTTTTTAAATTTGGGTTAAATAAAGACTCGGAAAAGATAGTAACATAAGGTTTTAATATTTGACTTAACCAGAAATTGAAATTACAAGATATGACAATTGAAAATCTGCAAAATCTCATTGCAAAATGTTGGTGTTGTGAGCTCCAGTTTCCTATTCATTCTCTTTGTCAAATCAGGCAGAATTCTTTGTTCAGTTCATCACATATATGTTTTTCTTGACCAAGTGGTAGCAATTAAACTGATGATTCTGACCTGTTCAACATTCGTTTTCACTAATTTACAGTTTTTTCTTATAATTCCCATTATATGATTGTACTGGTCTCGCAAAGGATTGTCACACTTGCCTTCCTTTTCTTCAGTTCTAATAGTTTGTGAAAATCAACTTTCCAGTTTCCTTTGCACTTCTTGTATGATGTGAATAGTTTTCGTGCTAGAGCACTTTATTGTTTTTCTGCAATCAGCCTCCTCAGTTTTGAAACAGGAGATACATCAAAAACAGAACAGACTTCAAGCAATTCCTTTAGTTTTTCTTGGGTTGGCACAAAAACCATCATTTCCATTCTGGTATTTAAGTGAGTCACTTTCTCCAGATATGAAAATTTTACTCCCAGCATGTCAGGCATATTGATTTAACTGGTATAAGGCTTACTTGACACTTTTTGCATTACCATATAATGCAAATTAATTTCAATAATTCCCTTACTTAACTTTTTCTTTAAGTGGTAGTTCTGAAGATCACAACATACTTTACCATATAAAAAACTTTTTTCAATGGTATTTGCATAATGTCTCTAAGCCATCCACCTAAAGTCTTGACCTAAGAAGTGTTTTATCATTTTCACTGAGTTCGTTAAGATTAATTAGGTCTGGTAAACTTACCAAAAGTGTATTTATGACAGTCCTCTCCAGTTAAAATCCTACAGAACACTCCATTTCCAGTCACAGATAACGAACATTCACAAGTCACTACTATCGGCACATTAAGCAAAGGAAGAATGACAGTAGAGATTCTCCATGCACAGATCAATTCCCGGCTTGCCTCACATCCTATGAAAACATGTCTCTGAATCTTCTGCTGTGCATGACTCACATCTCCTTCAACAAATGTCTTTTCTTGGGATAAAAAAAAAAAAACGTGGAAAATAAAGGAAACAGAAAAATAATATATTCTACCAGCATTGACCCTCCAAAATAAATAGCCTACTTTCAGTGGAGTGCCCAAGGAGGGGTTGATGGGGGTCATAACCCAATACCTTTGGCATAATATTCCATATCACATCAAAGGCAGGATAATTAGGTAAAAACAGGGCTGTATACTAAAAGGGTATATGTAACCCTCCTCCCCTCCCTTCCGAAATTCCTGGGCATGCCACTGCCTATCTTAAGTTGCATGCACTGCTACATTTAAAAAATGTGGGAGAAGCTCAGTTTTAGAGCTGACAATACCAACTGGTCGTGGGTACCTAATAAATAAAAACCTTTTGCAATGAGATTTTGCAGATTTTTAATTGTCATGCCTTGTAATTTCAATTTCTGGTAAGTCAAATATTAAAACCTTATGTTACTATATTTTCTGAGTCTTTATTTAACCCAAATTTAAAAAAGAAAAAGAAAAGACTTCATTATTCTAAGTATGGGATGTAGTTTAACCTTACTTTGCAACATCAGAAATTAGGTGACATACGTTACATCATATTGACCAAAACGAGTTGAATCTAAAAGTTGAGATTTTTACTGTGAGTTAGGTTCATGCAGGGCTTCCTTCATGCCAAATTTCAGATTTTTCAAGGGGACCCATCTGAGATAGTTAACCCGAAAACTGTCAAAATTCAATGAACGGCCATGTTTGAGCCCATGCTGTAAAAAAGGGTTGGATTTCTAAGCACTGATATTTTATTTACAGACACCCTGCAGGCAGGTCTACATATGAAAAAGAAATCAAGCCTTAGACTAAACCCCTTCATTGAAAAAAATCGGGCTTAAAAATCCAATTTTTTAACTATTGTTACCCCAATTTTCACCATAATTTTCGTACTTAGAATGCAATTTTAAGCAAAACATACATGAATATCATAGGAAGTATACTTCATTAGCTACAAAATGAATTTTGCTTCAGGTCTCTAGCTCTTATGGTTTTTGAGATATTAAGGTTTCTGAAAAGTGCTACATGAGCAAAAAAACCATGCGCCATGTTGGAAAAATGGCTGCCCCAGGAGAACTAAAGACAATAAATTTTTTTGAACATTGGTTTTGATACCTAGAAACATGTACAAACATGTACTAAAGATGAAAATCTTCTAAAATGGCCACGCAACCACCATTGGAAGGTTTGGCATTGAATGACCCCTGTGTTACATTGTGATAGTTCTCTTCATACGTTTCAATTCATCACTAGGGCCCGGGACTTTATGTCCTTGTTACCCTGCCCCCGTGTCAGGGCAACAGTGTTTTTTTCTATTGTAATATTTATTAATATGTTAATTAATTAGGTAATTACGTGTATAAAAATATGTATGTGTGATTAGTGTAAATCAATTTATTATGCATTTTTTAGGTTCGTATTATTCCATGTATAAATACCATGTAGCTCTGTTCTTTCTTCGTGTTTCGAACGTTCAAAAGAAAGGCGGGCTTAAAAATTTTGAAAGAAGGGCCGGGCCGTTGGCAACAGACGCCAACAAAACGTATATAAACTCCCAGATGAGAGTAGGGGGGCCAGACTAGTAACATATTTATTTGTGGGCTCTGTCCGGGATTGAACTTATTTATTTGGGGGCTCTGTCCGCGATTGAACTTATTTTCTTTGAAGGCGTGTCGCAGGATATTGAACTAGATTTTTGATTTGAAAGTTAAGGAGAGAAACGGACGAGGATCGAACCGATGATCTTGCGAAACAGAAAAGGGGAAGTTACAAGAATGTCTCTTGGTAACTTGAGTAAGTCCAGCCCGACCGCGTCAGAACTTTCTGTTGTTGAGGAACAAAGGTGCGTTCCAAGAGTGACAATGGAGGAAATTCGTTTACCGCTTCCGACATTTGAGGGAAATGTAGGGAAGGAAGATGCTTTTTCGTATCTGGATAGGATTCAAGATTACGCGAGAACGTTGAAAATTTCTGAAGATGATCTTCTGAAGGAGTTTATTCCTCTTTCGTTGCGAAATGAAGCGAGGGAGTGGTTTTTGTTCACGGAACCGTTCGGTGATTTTTCACAATTCAGGCATAAATTCTTGCAGGCTTTTCATGGATTGGATTATCAGAGAGAAGCAGAGTTATTTTTGTCTCAGAGGTTTCAACTTGCTAACGAGGGATTGGCGGAATACGTTCGCAAGGTTGACAGGCATTTTAGTAGGATAAAGAATTCGGCTTCTGCACAGGAGAGAATTGACTTTATGAAATCGCACTGCAATCCGGTATTTAGGGATTATTTGTACAACAAGACATTCACTTCTATGAGAGAAATGAGCGAGTACGCCCTGGAGCTACAAGCGGAGTTTTTGGAAAGGCAGAGATTCAAGTCTTTCGTTTCTGAAGACGAAATTCGCAACTTGGCTCTGAGAAAGTCCGTTAACCAGGAATTCGAAGAGGAGAGGGGGAGAAAGAAATCTGATATTTTCTTGGACCCTGTGAGCATTGGTTTTGACCGCCCGAAAGTCGAGCGCTTGAGGGCTGAACATGTGGTTTCACGCCCTCCACCCTTGCGGCTTGCGGTGAGGGATGAAAACAAACAGAACCGCTTTTCGAAGGAAGATTGCCAGAGAAATAAATTATGCTACACTTGTGGACAGAAAGGTTGCAGAGCTTCAAATCACCGTAGGAAAAAAAGATAAATGAACGTGGGAAGGAAATAACAAAAAACTCGTAGAGTCGCCACGAATTTGTCATGTTCGTGGCGTGGAAACTGCAAATTTTACGCGGAAGGAAAATTTTTCACCTCACAATGTAAATGTAAAAGACGTAAGGGAACCTATCGTTTTATGCAACGTGGCTAATGTGGAAGTACACGCATGTATTGATACGGCATCGTCCAATAACTTTGTGTCTTTGGAGGTTTTCGAGAAAATGAAGACAAATGGAGTGAAATTGAAGGGTTGCAGAACTAAAGTAATACTTGCGGAAGGAAATGTGGAATCTTTGGGGAGTGCTTACGTGAATATTAAGTTTCACGGACACAAGGCTCGGGATCAGATATTTGTGTTATCAAATGCTAATCATGAAATGTTAATGGGAAGAACATTAATGGCTAAGCTGGGACTTATACCAATGATTCATCGTAACGGGTGGGCAATTGAGCCTGATCTTTTGAAAATCGTGCCTTTTGATTCGCCGCCGACACGTGACAGCGTTGATGCTGTTGGTTCTAGGGGACTGGGTTCGACCACGGATGGAGTCGAAGGAGTCCGAGAGAACGTTTCTGCTTGCGGAGCGGAGACACGTAGCAGCGACATCAAAGGGGAGGGGGTTGACGAAGAGAGAAGGATTGCCATGCTGATGAAGGGTACCGTTATCTCAGAGGAAAACAAGCCGGAATCGTATGCCATACTGAGAAGGCATATTGATGTCTTTCAAGATAAACCGGGATTAGCAAAGGATTACGAGGTTCGTTTGGATGTGAATAACGAGAAGCCGTTCCGAGCGAGACCTAGGCCACTTTCTGAGCAAAAGAAGAACTTCGACCGGAAGCAGAAAAGGAAAACGGAAGCGATGTTTACAGATGCAGCTGGCAACACTGTAAATGGAAGACAGACGGACAGACAGAACGAAACTTCGCCGCCCGTAGATCTTAACGATAAAGATATGTGGAAAGGAGAACAACAGAGTGATCCTTACTTGTCGAAATTAATTGGATGTTTAAATGGAGAAGAAGTTGAAATCAAGGATTCTCGAGAGAAGAGAAAATTTGACTTTTATCTCCAACATTCCTGTCTCGACGATGATGGACTGCTTTACCGTTTCGTTGACGAAAACACTGGACTTTATCCACCGTTTAGCTCCAGATTGAAGCTGCGGGTACCAGAGAAGTTAAAGAATGAAGTACTTAAATCTTCGCATGATGATTTATTATCTGCGCACTTAGGACATGGAAAGACATTGTTTAAGGTCCTAGAGAATTATACTTGGGACGGAGTAGTCAAAGATGTCAGTAACTATTGCAAAAGTTGTATCACTTGTCTTCAGTATAATCCTGACAACAGCAGAAAGATGGGCTTTATGAACTCGAGGAAATCTACTGCACCTGGATACAAAGTGTTTCTGGACATTTTTGGACCACTGCCTACAAGTACAAAAGGGAGATACAAGTACTGTTTAGTCATTCAAGATGAGTTCTCAAGGCACATTAGTTTGACACCGCTTAGAACTACAACGGCGAGGAGGATCTCGCAAGCATTCTTGAAGTACTGTTTTCAATCAGGGTTCCCGAAATACGTTGTCAGTGACAACCAGAGTGTATTTCGAAGCAAACTGTATTCACAAACATTGCGTTCTGTGAATTGCAAGCCTGTCTATATTACGCCATATAGACCGAAGGGAAATAAATCAGAAGCAGCGATTAAGATAATCAAGCAAGCACTTGGAAAGTTTTGCAGAGAGCACTCGTCGTGGGCTGAAAACTTGGACGCGATAAGTTTCGCCGTCAATAATGCAACGAATTCGATGACTGGATTGAAGCCGTCATTTTTGTTCTTTGGGCGTGATTTGTACACACCGCATGACACTCGGAAAATGGAGCTTCAGAGGGAAGATGGAACCGGGGAGAACGTCACGGCGGAGAGACAGATGGATTACGTCATGCAGTTAAAGGAAAGAATGGGCGCGGCTTTCGAATTTGCAAGAGAAAAAGAAGAAAAGACGAGGCAAAAGGCGTCAAAGGCCTACAATAAGGGCAGAAGAAGGGTTAATCTTCGTGTAGGAGATCGAGTACTGCTTCAAGAGCATAAGATTTCGTCTGCTTTTAACAAGCAAACTGCGTGCTTTTTCCCGAAATTCAAAGGGATCTACAGAATTCTGAATTTCACTACTCCAAATAATGTTGTTTTGGAAAAGGGAGGTGAGGGGAAGAGAGTTCTGGCTAACGTTGACCAGCTGAAGGTCAATTCGAGAAGAAATTTGAGAAGTGTGAGGGAAAACACTCGTCCATAAATTCTACCCTGAGAATCCATCTCAAGGGGAGGGGGTAGAAGGGCTGTGAAAAATGATGAAAAAGAAGCCGAGTGACTGACTTCTTGTTTGTACAGTAGTAATTAAGTTCCTGATTTATTGTCGCTACACATTTGAGTTCTGGTAAATTTATTTCATGTGAATGTAAGATTTACATTACGGACTGTTGGATTTTATGTTATGTGAACCTTTTAACGATAAAAGTAAATGAATATTCTGCACATGAGGACATGAGATTTTCATCGCTAAGAGAATGCTGAAGGATGGCAGTTCGATGCCCGGAAAAGAAAGGGAAAGTTTCCTTATAGATGAAAAATGGAAAAGCCATATTTAAAATCGGGTCGTGTGATCGAACGATAGAACCTTGGAAAGCATTTGAAGCTGAAATTCGGCAGGAGTCGAACCGAGTACCGCGGATGTCCCAGACGCAAGGACTAGGGGACTAAGGAGCCGGGAGTTCTTCGAATGGACCGTGGAGAGGCTGAGTCGACCCTAGAGCGGGAGCTGGACATGTTCTTTAGAAGGTGGAGGAGCTGAATCCGTCTGCACCTGGGAGCAGTCCTGATGACCGAGATGTCCAGGAGGTTACAGGATTCCGGAGGAAGAAACAGTGTGGAAATAGGATATTTAGTGAAGTGAAATCGAGACTCTTCTTTTTCAGAGAGACGTTTTGACGTGTAGTGAAAATAACTTTTTCAGTGAACTTTTTCTTTTTCAGATACAGTGCTTAACTTTTCTCAGTGACTTTAAGACAATTCACACATACTGAAATTTAAATTTCAGATGGAATTGTAACGCTGGGGAGGGGGAATCTGTTACCCTGCCCCCGTGTCAGGGCAACAGTGTTTTTTTCTATTGTAATATTTATTAATATGTTAATTAATTAGGTAATTACGTGTATAAAAATATGTATGTGTGATTAGTGTAAATCAATTTATTATGCATTTTTTAGGTTCGTATTATTCCATGTATAAATACCATGTAGCTCTGTTCTTTCTTCGTGTTTCGAACGTTCAAAAGAAAGGCGGGCTTAAAAATTTTGAAAGAAGGGCCGTTGGCAACAGACGCCAACAAAACGTATATAAACTCCCAGATGAGAGTAGGGGAGGTCGGCTGTTGGAACTGAGACTTGGAAGGGAGAGGCTGTTTTTGCTTCGGTTAGCTAGGACCGGAGGACAGATCTCTCGAAACGGATGCTGTAAGAGATTGGATTGCCGGGCAAGCTAGTGCCTTGGTGTCCAGTTTACAGGTAAAAAGGTAGTTGTACTGGATGTTATTTTGAAGTAATTACGGTGCGCCGGGCAGCCTAGTGCCTTGTCACCGTGGAGGTTGAGAAATGTACACGTCGGGCGGCCTAGCGCCTGTTAAGACGTTTCTTGGAGTAACGCGAGTCTACCTTGTGACAAGCGTACTTCAGATGTAATTCATGAAATGTAAAGCATCCAGGTACAAACAATAGAGATTCCAACATCAAAATTAGAGTTTTGGCCCGATAAATAATTAGAGAAATGAACGTTCGGAAACGACTTGTATATACTTCAAATTTTACGTTAATTAAACTTATAGAAAATAACCAAAATTTCCGTTTTTAATTTCACAGATGCAGGACAAGGTAATTTATCCCCCTATAGCAATAAGGTTTTGCAAAAGTTATCCGTTGTCTCTTGTAGTTAATTATATAATTATGTTGACTTGTGGCAACCCACGTGCATTGTCGTACAAAGAAAGATACCCCTAGACAAATCTGAGCCGAGTACGAAGTGCACCGAACCTCGAGTGCGGAGGTAAAGTGTGTGGGGGGGGGGGGGGCAGACCAAGCGAGTAACATCCTATAAAACTGTAAAATATGTATGTAATTGTCATATAAATTGGAAAATATGTCATGAAAAATTACAAATATGTCAGAAAATGCAGAAATATTCCCAGTAAAGTCAAAAATATGTACAACAGTACTCTCGAATTTCTCCCATACCCGATAGAGTAGAGTAGGGGCTGTAATGTACCGAATGATATTTTTACTTTTGACTGATTTTTGTGAAGAGCAAAAAAGGCAAAAAAGTGAGAACGAAACTTCTTTACTTCCCGTTCAACAATGAGAGAGAACATTTTTCCTGAATAATGTTTGCATGGCTATCAATTGTTGGCGGGATAAAAAAAGTGGGGTATTATTGTCCTGTACTAAGAAAAAGACGGCACCATTCTTCCTCCGTAATTTCCATATCCTGCCATCGACAATATGAACTATCTGTTGTGGTAAGGCTACGAAGAAAAAATTATGAAATAACCGATTATGTGCGAGAGAATTACGAAATTATACAGAAATATGTCTTATTACAACAAAATTGAAGAAATAAGGTGTAAAAATGTGAAATTGGTGAAATATGTCAAAATATCCTTTGTCAAGTTTGTCTATTTCGGCTGATTTTTATCAGATATGTAAAGATCTCACTCCAATATTAGATCCGAAGCCAAATGAAAAATATGTATAACATAAAGTCCCGGGCCCTATTCATCACCATCCAACCAACTCATCTTCGTGATTAGCCAAAATTGCCAGAAGAGGGAAGTGAAATAAAATCAACGAACCAATCTAACAAAAACAACTCTCCACTTCCATAATATTTCACAATAATATCAAATACACATCTTTCTTTGACTATCTTCCCATCCCCTCCTAGATGTAATTGATACATAGCACACCACTCTTTGTTGGATGGATAGTCTTGAAAGATGAGAGTAGTATGTTAGAGAGATAGAGAGAAAGATAAGAGTAGTAAGTTTCCATGATGCAATATTGTAGAAGATTATCTCCTGTATTTGTTTTTGTGGGCAATAATCGTCATAGGAATACTTTGACGTCATGATTTCATGTCTGCGTATGTAGAATTGATCGGTTGCCTGTTTCTGTTCCCATGGTACAAAGTAAACAGTCTCGATAACCAGAGCCTTATGGATTTTCCTAATGCAGACATTTGTATTGCAGATTTCAATGGATTCGCGATTCCCTCTTGGAAACTGAAGATGCCGACAACTGTTTACGTCAAATGCTCGTTCTGCGAGAAGGAGGTAAAGCAGAGGAAACTAGACAGTCACCGCCTAAACTGCGAAAAACGAAAAGCTGTTTGCCAGTTTTGTTTAGAATTGTTCTCCATTGAAGATATAGAAAATCACGAACAACGGTGCTCTGTGAAAGTTGCCAAGAATGAATCCAAGACAAGTTCCCTGAAGGAGACTGTGGACCAATCTGACACCGAGAAAGGAACTCGTGTGGTGCCTTGTGACAATTTTTCAAAAGAAGTGGAAAAATCCGACATGAGAGACAAATGTATGCAGCGAGAAGTCCAGTGCGTCTTCTGCGACGAGAAAGTGCTCGAAACAGAACACTACGACTTCTGCGAGTTCATGCCTATCCGCTGTGTCTATGACTGTGGGAAGAAATTGCCAAGGAAAGATCTTTACAAACACGTTGAGAATGAGTGCCCCCAGATGTTAATCGAGTGTAAATATTGCAAGGAGGAAGTCAAGAAACAACTGCTGGTGGATCACCATTCAGAATGTCTGAAATTCCCAATTCCTTGTCCTGAGATTTGTGGTGTTGAAGTTACAAGAGAAGACGTGGAATCACACTTGGATGAAGAATGCCAGAAGCGCTTTACTGCCTGTGCTTACAAGGAAATGCAATGTCACTTAGAACTAGCAAAAAATATCATCGATAAGCTCTGTTGCAGAGTTGAAATTATTGAAAGGAAATTAGAAGAACTGCAGATGGAGATAAAAGAAATAAGACGAGTTAGTTTCATGTGGAAAGTGGAAGGCATAGCTCAGGAGAAAGAAGAAGCTAAGAACAGTGAAGATTACGCAATTGAAAGTGCCCCATTTTACAGCAGTAAGCATGGGTACAAATTAAAGGCGATATTATACCCAGATAGTTATCTTGCTGAAAACAAAGGTCATTTAGGGGTTTTCATTCTAATAATGCCAGGAGAATATGATTCCATTTTGAAATGACCCTTCACAAAACTTGTAAAGTTTAGATTAGTTGACCAAGCAATGTCGGGTGAGGACATTGAGGAAAGTTTCCATGGAGAAGATGATGAGTACTTTATGAAACCTAAGGACAATGTTTGTAATAGAGATTACGGTTTTCCCACATTTGTCTCTCACGAAGTACTCAAGAGCGGAAGTTACATTGTAGACAATGCAATTTTCCTGGAAGTCACTGTGGAATAAGGCTAATAATGTTGAAAACATGATCACATCTCCTTTAAATTTCTTTGATGAACAGCATATGACTTTTGGTATAATTTCTCCATGTGGGGAAGTATATTCTGTCTGAATTAATTCATGGTTTTGTGAACTGAATTACTATACCTGTTAAAAGAAAAAGCTCGAGAAATAAATTCAGTAATAAAAAATAGAAAATTTTTGAATTAGAGAAACAAGAAAATGTAACAGAAATATTTTGTGTTGATACAATGATACTCTAATGTACGGTGTGGTGGGGTGCAACACTGTATCATGTACAAAATTGTAAATGGATATTCTAGATTTGTTTGGAAACTAAGTATAGTTAAATAAATTTTAATATATAGGTTGATGGTTCGGCCACTTCTCGGTAAGTCAGCAACAGATTCGGTGGTCTTGAACTTGTCATACCACGACTTAATGCTCTCGACATCGGGCGGCATCTTTCCATAAGTTGTTTGAAAGTTCCTCTGCACTGTTATTGGTGACCGGGTCTCGTGACACACTGAGATTTTTCCTGATTTGTGAACATTTCCGGTTTCCTGGGCACTGACACTGCTACACTACAGCCACGTTACTGAAACCTGGAACAAAAAAAAACTTTGTTAGTTTTCCAGCATTTTAGCACCACTTTCACGTCTCTACATTGCAAATAGCGGATATGAATAAAGTTTGTAATCAGGGAAAGACTTCTGGGACACCCGGTATATCCAAGACTGTAAATCAGCCAGGAGATCACCTTAGAAATGATTAAATCACTTGCAGTGATGTCATAAAAATGACCACCTGGCAGATTCTTTAAAGTCTAATATCTAAGAAACTACTGAATATATTTTAATAAAACATGTCTCATTTTAAAGCATAATGTTTTATTTGAAAAACATTATTATACATTTTGTCGTAATTACAATAGTTTTCGAATAATCTTGAATTATGAGATTTTTGCCATATTTTTCTATTTCCTATCCCATCGCTTCCCAAATGCCATATTTGCACACCACTAAATGTAATCTTGCGTAAAATTTGTTTCTAAAATCTAAATCTAAGTTTTGCGGAATGATTATTACACATATATAAGTTTTACCTACTTAAAATTGGCCTCTGTTCGTTATTATCAATAAAGCATTTTAATTTGAAGTTTTCTTAGAAATAAGTTTTTCAACAAATTACTTGAGTTTGAAATATATGTCAATATAATCAATCATTCCATTATTCATCTAGTCTCGAGCAATGACTTTCGCATGTACACAAACTAAGAAAAAAGTTCTTTCACAAAATTGAAAATTAAGAATGGTTTCAAACCTTTCTACCTGCACTTAATTTTTTCTTACACAAAAGTTCTTTATTTATATAATTTCAAAGAGAGGGGTCATTTGGAAAATAGCAAAAAACTGGCACTTTTTTTTTCTCTCACGGCTATAAAAAATTGAAGGCATACTCAAAAAAATATTTGGTTACCATTTGCGCAGAATTAATAAGCTAAAAGTTGATGTAACTGGTTTTTACATAGGTCTACTGTGAATCCAAACTCAGGTATCCATAATGTTTAATCCGACAGTAGATGAACTGGTCACTTGATTCTGAAGTTCAGGAGGGTTGAGGTAAAAGTCCACAGATCTACCCTGATTTAAAGTGAACATTAGTACTCAGAACTTATATATCTTCTATGAGACTTCGGATGTGGAAAAAACAACAACATAAAATCAAGATTCCACTCTACTTGGGACTAAGGTTATAAAAGAAATTAACTTACTTACTCTAAATGGCAATAAATTTAGTCCAACTTAATATTTACTTACAGAGGAACATAATTATGCATGTACATTACAATAGGATATGTGGAATTACAAAATACTTTTACCATAATATTAATTCTGAAAATTAGAATGGACTTATGTAGAGAAGGCAGTATTAAGATATGTGTACAGAAAAAGACTTATCAATGAAACAAAAAAAAAAAAAATACAGAGAAATAGGACATATAATATTAAAAGAACGAAAAACAATGGTCTTACATTTCACTTCTTCGATAATTAGTAAAAATTTTATTGGCACAATACAATAGATGTTGTCTACACAGTCTTCCTGAGTTTGGAAACTATCACAGAAACATATACAGCAAAAAGCTAGAATCTTTCATTTAACTGATTCTAGTACCACATTTTCAGATGAATCTAAAACCCACTAATGAAAATGTTATGTACAAAATGCAAACAACTTACAGTATTTTTGCATAAAAAAATAAACATTTAACTCTGAAGAAAACTTATTTCAGTTCCATATAATTCAAATTTCATAACAGAACACAGCCTGCTTGAATCTCTTCTTTATACTCTATGCTTCATATGCTCCTACTATTTAACTGAAAAAACAGGTTTGTGCAAACATTACCATTTTGGGCACTAAGGAAAAGTATCTACACAACTGAAATTATAAAACAAATTTTTCATTTTCCTACTACAGTATTTACATTAAAACACTTTCTACTCTTTTCAGCTTATCACACTCCTTTTTGTACTATGCTGCATTTGATGTATTTCTCTAATCGATTCCTCTCGACAAAGAAAACAATTATTTCATAACATTTGTCAGATTAGAAATTACAGTTAACGAACTTGGTATTATAAAGAAATCTCTTGGTGCATAAATCCTAGTCACTGCTATTTATGTTCAATGTAACATGCCATGTTGATGGATATTTGCAGCTACATAATAACAGTCATATTAGGGAGACCAAAGTGACAGGCGACACGTGTCGTTTCAGAATGAGCCAATCAACAACAATGTTTCACACCATAGTGGAATCACAGGCTTTGATTGGTGAAATCCTTAAGCAGTGCATGTCACCTGGGTGAGAAATCTCCCTTACAGCAAATCAAAAGTTCTCTTTACTACATTTTTATTCCACATACTGTGCATGATTTCAATTCTACATCCCATGCATTTTAGTATGCATAAAAGGTACCTACTTTGGTATTAACATTCTTTACTTCTTTAAAAATCCATAAGAAAAATAAGAACCATACTAAACAATCCATGAAAAGAATGATACACTTGTTAAAAAGCACACTTAAACAAATAAATTGAACTGTAAAACTGGTTTTTGTTATGGGTTTCCATGAAAGGAAACATGTTTAACTGTACACATAATATGATATTAAATGAACCATTTGATTATACAATTGACTTTGAAAAATAAAGAGAAAGAAATAATAACATGGGACATGTGGCTCACTCTGATTATATAGTAGAACTTGTGTCACAATTGAGAAATACATAGAATACTTTCATTTCAAATTTTTCAGGGGATCAAGGTGAAAAAAAAATTGTAGGAAAATGTAACATCTGCTAACAAAATCAGAGTTCCACTGCATATGAAATTTTGCACATTTGGCAAATATTAATTAAGCAACTGGATAACCAAGTACAGCAGTGGATAAAAACAGATGGTTACCGATCTGTCAATTCAACTAACCATGTTCTTTCTTTCTCCGCTTGTACGGTAACACAACCATAAGTACAAAGCATGAGTATGACCCATGGTGCACAAACACAAGATACAATAAGACTTTAATACTGCTTCTGAACATATTTACTTCGAATGTCTAGTAGTACAGCTTACAATTTTTATATTAGACCAGAGACATAAACACGAATGAAGTTTGACTTTTGAAGGTTATAAAATATATTGATTGCACGTATTCATGCAAAAATAATATATAAAATTAAAAGAAATATTTTTTTTTATAAGGGAACTTAATTCTTATATATTTACATTGAGGAAGGATGGAAAGAATAGCTACTGCCAAGTAGTATTTTTTTGCATACAAAATTGGATGGATCACCTGTCAATATAGATCTGTATGAAGTCTTCTTGCTAATAAGAGTTACAACCTCCGTCCAGACATAATAATTACATTTTCCTAATGAGTATGTTGGCTCCAGGAAATGTACCTGGTTTCCAGTTTCCAGATATCCCATAAAATACGGGAACATTCAGTTTTTTATTAAGGCATCCTGTTGTTCCAAAAAAAGTCCTCACGAAGATTTTTGTCCTGTATTTCAACGATAGGAATCCGACAGGAAAAAAGTAATAAGAGTTTGTTATGTGTACTCCTGGTACTAATACAAGTGTTGAATGTTTGTTCTCTCAAATGAACTCACTCTGGACCGATGAGAAAAGCAAGTTGTCTGTAAAACCTGTAACGTCCATGGTTATTGTGAATTCATTTTTTAGCAAGGATTGTGTATCATTTCACAATAGGCTGCTTTAAAATAAAACTCGTGAGTGAAATTCATTCTGCGCAGAAATATTCCAGCAGACATTCAAACTTAAAATACTTTTTCAGCATGTACTATTTTCTTTTGAGTGCCTCTGCTAAATTCATTTCAATGTAGTTTGCCAGAACAGAAATCTTTCGATTTAATGCACTATGTCTTGTACAATTTTCCATTGACCCATTCTGTATGAGTTATTAACTTATGAATCAGTGACAATACGAGAAAACTGCATTAAAAAATTGAAAATTAACGTTATTTAATGTGAAAAGCTCTATAAATATAAGTCTCCATACCTTATCTTTTTCACAGAAGATATAATCAGTAGTGAAGCTTTAAAACAAGGTATAACACATTCCATTAGAAGAAGGACATATTGTGCACCGTAGCCTTGAAAAATAAGTGTCCCATATTTTTTTTTCTGAAATATCTGGGAACCCCATCTCAGATTACAGAAAAAAAATGCATGGCATTGTGGTCTGCCAGTATGAGCCAATAAACTGCCAACTGCAGATATCAAACTATTATTTTGAGATGAGAGTATTACATAATACTCAAGTAAAATTAAAAACTCATTACCACTTAAAGGGAATTCTCCACAAATTTCCATAATGCTGAACCTTCATTATGCTTTCTGGAGTGGTGGAGGTAGCAAAAGAAATTACAATACGCAAAATTATGAGAAAATTCCGTAACCTGCTGTTTTACTGCATCATGAGTGCAGAAAACTGTAAAACCTGGACTCCACTGTATATAGTTCACAATATTTATAAAAAATAAGTTTTCTGTTGTTGACCATACAAAACTAACAGATGTCATTCCTGTCGTATTCAATTCCGCAGTTGATAAACCACCTGAACCTGACGGAAGAGAGGAAAACAGTAAATACACCTTTCTCATTTGCATACAAAATTAAAAGTAGAAAATACAGGGTGATCAAAAAGAGACGCAACCTTATGGGGAAATGTAGTTGATTAATATTATTACTATATTTTTGCTTGTTAGGTGGTAAGTAACGAGTAACAGAGAAAACTGGATTAATTGAGGGTGTAAACTGCATAAACAGCTGATTAGGCAAAATTGTATGTGGATGCCCTAAATTCTCTCTGGCAGAAAACCCTCATCCACTGCATGAGACAACTCTCCACTAGTGTTGAAAAAATATCGTCCAGGCGATATCAACTAGATGATATATCATCACGATATTTTAGAGATACGTATCATGTTAGCAATATATTGGCACAATATTTTAGTGATATATATCGTGTTGGTAATATATCGACACGATATTTTAGTGACATATATCTTGTCAGCAATACATGGTTACGGTATTTGGTGATACATATCATGTAGGCGTCATTCCATGCCAAATCAACACAGCCCACACCCTGACCATCACAGATTTTTATGAAATTTGGGGAGTTGATCCTATCCATGGAACTTAGTAACTGAAAATTTTGAGTACTGTGCATCTTGTAATTGTCAAATTATTCAAGGTCAAAGTTAACAGAAATTGCTCTTTCTGAGCACGTTTAGCTATACTAAATGTGTTGTAACTCCGCCCCTATTTGGCCTAGGAACCTCAAATAAAATTTATTGTACAGGGAATTGAACAAGCTTATCAAGCCACCTTTGACCTTGAATATCTGAAAACATGTCCACCAAAAATCGTGAAAAAAATATATTTGGTGCACCAAGATATACTCTAAACTATATTAAAAATCAAGCTGGGACTGCAATGCGATCAGAAGATACAAAATCATATGTAATCAAATGCTTAATTACAATGTACAGTAATAAAATATTGTTATTTTGAAAGTTAAAATATTATCTAACATTCTTTTAACAAAGACTAACCCCATATGCTAATGAAATTATAGGTGATTATCAATGTGGATTTAAATGTAACAGATCAACTACAGATCAAATTTTTCACATCAGATAGACACTTGAAAAAAAGTGGGAATATAATCAAAATGTCCATCAGCTATTCATTGATTTCAAAAAAGCATATGATTCGGTCAAAAGAGATAAATTATATAATATATTAGTCGAGTTTGGAATACCTAAGAAGCTTGTTAGTATGATAAAAGTATGCACCAGTGAAACAGAAAGTAAAATTCGTATGGGTATTAATGTGTCTGACAAATTTACAATTCATGATGGGTTAAAACAAGGAGATGCATTATCTCCATTGCTCTTTAATTTTGCCTTAGAATATGCTGTTAGGAAGGTTAAAGAAACTAACGAAGGACTAAAATTAAATGGTATGACTCAGTTGTTAGCATATGCAGATGATGTATACTTATTAGGGGATGATATAAATACAATTAAGAATAATGCTAAAATATTTTTCAAAACTGCTAAAGAGATAGGTTTGGAAGTTAACAAAGAGAAAACTAAATATATGCTTACAGGCCAAAACCAAGTGTTAGGTAATAATCAAAATCTAATTATTGATAACAACTCGTTTGAACCAGTTTCCAAATTCAAATACTTAGGAGTAATATTAACAAATGAAAATTATATCAAAGAGGAAATAAAAAGTAGGCTTAATTCAGGAAATGCATGTTACTTCTCTCTTCATAAACTTTTGTCTTCTTGTTTAATATCTAAGAAACTAAAAGTTAAAATATACAAAACAGTAATTTTGCCTGTAGTATTATATGGGTGTGAAACTTGGTCCCTTACATTGAAAGAGGAACATAAATTGAGAGTATTTGAAAATAAGATCCTTACGAAAATCTTTGAACCTAAAAGGGATGAGGAGACAGGTGAGTGGCGAAGGTTTACATAATTTAGAACTACATAATTTGTATTCATGTCCAGATATTATTAGAATAATTAAATCAAGAAGACTCAGGTGGGCAGGCCATGTGGCACGAATGGGAGAGGAAAGAGGAGTTCACAGGATTCTTGTTTGGAAACCTGATGGTAAGAGACCTGTAGGAAGGCCAAGACGAAGATGGAGGGACAACGTTGAGATGGACCTAAAGGAAATCGGTAGGGATGGAAAAGAGTATATAGATCTTGCTCAAGATAGGGACAGATGGAAGGCCTGTGTTGCTGCAGCCATGAACCTTCGGGTTTCAGAAGGCTAAAGAGTTAGAGTTAGTTAGAAAGTTAAACAATTCTTTTCCCTTAGACATCAAAAATCAAAGTAATACAAAATCTTAAGGTAAATTATAAGCTGGCAGAACTGAAACATGAACTATTAGAGTACAAGTGTTTTTGCCAAGATGAAACATTGCATTAGTGAATGTATGTTCAATGCGAACATAAAACTAGTAACTGTTTACATCTTCTTGTGTCTAGTGCATGAGCACACTTCTCGATGCTATGTGGATTTTGCTTGGTACTCGCATGGCATTACTAAATCGAGATTGGTTGGGGAAGGAAATTAACAACTTTTGACTATTGTCCACTACCATTAGACATTTGTGCTCTAAGACTAATCATAGTACATCTTAGCAAAGATAGTTCTTATCTATTCGGACCCTATATGAGTCTCCAGCGGTTCTCTGGGTGCCTCATCACCAGTCTTCCTCCTTTGCTTATTTCGACTTCCACTTCCCAAGGATCACAAGTTTAACACGAAAATTGAACCACAAAAGTTGCCAATGGAAATTAAACACAAGATGACTACACCTAAATGTGACAACTTCAAGGCATACATAGTGGGACCCCAATTTTACTTTCTTGCTTCATTATACATTCAGTTTTCATGGTCCCAACATAGCAAAATGTAATATAATTTTCCTTGATTTTTCATTTTCCCACATTTTGGCCCCCTGGAAAACGTAAAATCAAGATCAAGGTGCAAAATATGATTTGGTACGTATGCAGAGTTCCTGCTCATTTCAGCAAAACAAATATCCTAAATTTTCCAGCTTTTCCAGGCAATTTTAAGACAGCTTTCTATACCATTCTGTGCTGCTTTAACATGCTAGTAAACAAATTTACATGGTCAACTGCAATAATAATAAAAAATGTTTTCTTATAAGCCACGGTAGCTCAGTCGTTAGGGCATCTGGCTACCATGCGAGAAACCTGGGTTCAATCCCGGGTGGGGGTGAACCGGGATTTTTTTTCCACGTTAAAGCAGCTACAAACATTCACACCCAGCATCGTATAAAGTGGGTACCTGGAGGAAACTCGGGGTGGGGGAAGGGGATGTAAAGGCAGCCAGGGACATGGTGCTGATCACATCACCCCCACCTTCGGCCAAGATCAAGAAAGTGAGGGGCTCTAACTCTACACCTCCTATATGCCTTGATGGCATGGTGCAAGGGACAGGGGAGCACATTACAACTAAAACTGCTGAACACTTAAAAATAAATCAACAAAAATAACTACACCTAGGCCTTTTGTATGTAGAGTACCTCAGCAAGAGGCTCGTTGAAGAAAAGTAGAATTCATTTTCATTCCAAAATCCTGGAAAGAAAAAAGGGATCTCCCCCCCCCCCACCTATTTTTTCTCATAAGTATGTGTTCCTGGCATTTCCAGGTTCACCCAGATTTCCAGATCTCTGAGAATGCTACCATAAGTTTCATTCAATTCATAAAATGTAGTATGATAATACTCTTAATAAGTTGAGGATAAAATTACCTTAACTTTCAATTCCAAGTGCTCCACCGCTCAATCCTCCGGGCCTCTTCATCGGAGACTCTGGTTTCTGGAAAGTATACATCAAAGTATAAACACAAGAGGCAACATAAATACTAGGGACGTTCAATATATAAGTTTCCCTTTGCTATAAAATATTGTATAAAGCAATGCCATTAAAAAGAAGCACATGGTTGACGAGCGCCATCCTTCGTCTACAAGGAACAACAATCGATTCGTTATCAGATGTGAATGCGCATACGCTCAAGGGCGAAAAGTAAATGCTTGTTCGGAAAATGCGAGCTCGCGTCATAAGGAGTTCAGAAGCATGGATGCTAAGGGCGTTCTGCTTATGGACTTTTTGGAACGACGAATAACAATTAATGCTGACCATTATTGTCAAACATTGGATAAACTGAAAAATGCAATTCGACATAAGCTACCAGGTCTCCTGTCAGCTGGTGTCATTCTTCTTGACGATAACGCTCACCCTCACTCAGCAGTGCAAACACAACACAAAATTGAAGACTTGGGGTGGGAACGGCTGCCCCACCCTCCATACAGCCCCGATTTAGCACCGAGTGATTTCCATCTTTTTAAAGTCTGAATTGCAAGGTTACCGTTTTGAAACAGATGAAGAAGTAAAGCGGATGTGAGAATAGTGCTCAATAGCCAGAGCCCTGATTTTCTTGCAAAGGGTATGGACAAATAGGTGCAATGGTGGGACAAATGCCTGAATCTCTATGGGGATTATGTGGAGAAGTGAGGAAGGATCCTCCTACACGTGTATGTATAGTTTTCTAATGTATCTTAATTTTTTTTTTTTTTTTTTTTTTTTTTTTTGCAGCATACGGAAACTTATATATTGAACGACCCATGTAGTTTTAGCATAAATAGAAATACATACACATCGCAGAATGATGGTCATCATCCAACTTTACAAAAAATCAGAATAAGAAATATAGTGTAGCCTAGAAACTTCTCTATTTTATACTGTCTGCCTCACATCAATTTTTATCTCTCTACATTAAGCACAAATTATGTGGACGGTTTGACAAATATATGAAGGAACACACATATTTTGACACCATAAATATCTGAATAAGGTATTTCAACCAACAGGAAAATTTTCCTACTTTTACAACCTTAACTGTTGGAGTTTCATACCAGACATGCCCTTCCTAGTCAATTTGTCAACCTTGCTTCCTTCTACATTTTTGGACCTCTTAAAAAGTATTACTTTCAAGATAAAGCTTTAGCGGTTATGACATTTGTGCTGGATC
This sequence comes from Lepisma saccharinum, assembly GCF_977018435.1. Lineage (NCBI taxonomy): Eukaryota > Metazoa > Arthropoda > Insecta > Zygentoma > Lepismatidae > Lepisma > Lepisma saccharinum. The sequence continues at coordinate 37,967,075 of NC_139258.1, read as the reverse complement.
CATCATATTCATAATTGATGAAAGGACCCAGGTCAGGATTTGAACCTGAAAACTTTGGTGGCAAGATCAGAAGTTGAACGCTTACAAAGTTTGCCTATCAAGCCTAGCACGTATTTCTACTAGGAATGACCACATCTTGATTCTGAAACACCCGTTTCCCAGGTAATAATGGATACATGGGCACAGGATAGCATAAACACCAGGTTGCATGCCTTGCTTTTTGAAAAACTCTGTGTGTTACATACATTTTACGCGTCACAAAAAAATCTGATATGTGAAGCCCACACATTTTTTAACCTTTACTCATATTTTGGTCGATATATCGACCATGCAGCTAATTACAAAATTCCTGTTTTTTTATCATCTTGATACTTTTCTATTCGGTCGGAAACACTTACAGTGGGTTAATCAAAGCTTTGGCACATCATGTGGATGCACCCTCCCAACTCCCCGAGTCCAAAGTTACGTATGGAAGTTGGCGCGAATTTTAAATTTGTACACTTATTTGACAAAAAATGTTATAACTGGGAGACTATTTGACCAATCTACTTCGGGTAACTTTTGTTTTGCAGCTAGAACATAAGGGCATGCAACCGTGCAGAAATCAAAATGCCAAAGCCAATAAGAGGGGTTGGGTGGGCCGCAGCCCCCAACTTTCAATGAAAATATCATAAAAATGGGGAGTTTGACCCCTCTTCCACCGCTATTTTGGGAAGGGGATGCAAACTTTAGCCTTATTTTCAAAGAATGGTCCTTGAAAGTCATTTCATGTTCCTGGGTGCATTACATTATCGAATATGTGAAACAACATTTTTTTGTCCAAGAAGTGTATGAATTTAAAATGTGCGCCAAAGGCCTTGGTGAAACCGGGGTTACTTTCCGACGACCCCCTCGGCAGAGTAAAGGTTATCCTCCTAGTACAGAAAAGTATCGGGTGATTCCCTTGCAAGAGGCCCCAAACTTCTGTCTATAAAACTGCCATTTCCTTAAAGTTTGTCTTGAAATTTTGTACAATGTAAAACAAGATCTAACCCCTCACAATAGGTTTGGACTCTTCCAGTGACCTTCATTTGTTTTGTTCCGTGACAATGCATCTCGGTAGTGTTGGCTCGAATGTATAGGGATTACAATGTACAGTCACGGTCACTTCTGGGTTGTAACAAACCTATTGAAAGTGAATGGGTTTATTACAACCCAGAAGTGTCCGTGACTGTACACAATCGAAGAGTGTGTGTTCCTCGTTTGTAAATACTGGCAAACTGGTTCATTTAAAGCATGTCAAAAGTCATTTCAGACTGAATTTCGTGTGAGACATGTACAAAGTGTTGTATCCAGAAATTGGTAAGAAAGTTAGAGACAACGGGAAGTCTTGTCACACAGCATTCAGGAGGCCAGAAAATGTCTGAAGAGGATGTAAAGGAGCGATTACTGGCATCACCATCAAAATCATTGCAAAGACTTTCCCAAGAAACTAATCTCCCATATTCTACATGTCAAAAAGCTGCAAAAAAATAAAAACCACACGCTTACCGTGTGTCATGTGTTCAAGAATTGCAACCGACAAACCATGAAAAATGTGTGTGGTGTTGTTTATGGTTTCAAAATTTTCTTACTCACAATCCTGGGATTTTACACCTCATTTGGTTTATGGATGATGAGGCATGGTTTCATCTCAGTGGCTATATAAACTCTCAAAAACGCATATATGGGTAGAAGAAAATCCTCGTGCAATACATGAACAGCCTTTGCATTCAGAAAATTGGAGTGTGGTGTGGAGTGTCTCGTAGGCAAATTATAGGCCCTTTTTTTTTTTTTTTTTTTTTTTTTTTTTTTCAACAAACGGTTAACATGGAAGTCTACATGGAAATATTCACTGAGTTTGTCAATCAGTTAACAGATGATGTACTAACTGATGGATATTTCCAACAAGACATGTCACACTTCAAATGTCAGCATGAGAGAAACTAAATGTTTTTTTTTTTGGAGACAGAATTATCATTATCTCAACAAATCTTTGGTCCCCAAGATCTCCCAATCTCACCCTACCAGACTTCTTTCTTTGGGGCTTATTGAAGGGAAAAGTATACAGAAATAAACTCCGCACAATCGCAGCCTTGAAAGAAGCTATACGTGAAGAGCTTGAAGCCAGTACCGATGCCACTTTAAGAAAAGTATTCCAGAATTTGGACAGATGTGTACAAGAGTGCTTGCATGTGGAAGGGGACCATTTTCAGCATCGGATATGAGTAGATCCTGTTGAAGGTATGTGCATACAAATTTTCAATACAAACTTTAAGTAAATGGCAGTTTTATAGACAAAAGTTTGGTGCCTCTAGCGAGGGAATCACCCTGTATAATATGCATGTAGATATTTGTGTATTACATATGGCATGCCCTTCTCTCAAAGACTTGAGGGGTAGTGATGCCTAATGATACAAACAACTTTGCTTTTACTGTTTTCCTCGATATAATCTTTACATCTATGCAGACCATGACTTTTTAAAGTTTAACTCCACGTTATAATAAGATAGACTAATTGGGACTAGACATACAGGGTGTTTTGCTCGCTTTCAGCCCCTGATTTTTGCTTATAAAAATCACACTATTGGTCATAATCTAATGAAAGTTGCTACGGACATGATTTGGTGTATGAGAAGCATGGTGACATCATTGGAGATATTGCGAGTCTCTCTAGTCCTTGCATCGGCATGTGTGCATCCATTATCAGCCTTATAGTGGTCCGCCTTGAACTGAACCAACTGAATGCAACAAGGAGAGGGTTGGGGAGATTTTCTTGAACCTGGAAAAACCGTTAATGCTGCTCATTATGGCCAGATACTGTACAAGCTCAGTCACACATTGCATGATAAAGGTCCTGGATGAAAGATCATTCTCCAGCATGACAATGATCAACCCCACTCAGCTTGCTTCACATGGGAAGAAATTGACAAAATGGAGTGGAAAGTTCTTCCAAACCCTTCATACAGCCCTGATCTGCCAACATCAAATTGCCATCTGTTGGAATTTGTGAAGAATCAGGTGCGAGGACAATATTATGAGACAATGGAGGCATTTCAGAAAGCAGTGTGTCAATGTCTTTGGCAAGCTGGAACGGAGCTCAATCTCAGGGGTATATTAAATCTTCCTGAACAATCTTCCAGAACGGTGGGAAAATGTGTACAAAGAAGTGGAGATTATTTGGAAAAGTAAATAAAAGACTGTACATTAAGGTTATGTACTTGGTTTCAATAATGCATCCTGATAATTTATAAAAAAATATTGCTAACTAATTTTAGTATGACCCCTGCATACCTACAACACGTTCAAAATAGGTAGATACTTCTTGGGATAAAAAAAATAATGTGTAAGAAAAACAGAGTTTTGCCATTTTTAAAAAAAGTCCAGAAAAGTGCTTCTAGCATCGGCCCTATGGATGCATGGACAAACTTTGCAGGGAAGCATGACAAAATACCACTCTAATTTTCAAAATTTTCTCCCGCTCGACTCTAATTTTTGCACTTAGTGAATTTTTTTTTGTCATTATTAAATGTAAAAGTAAAACACACAAGAAACAGTGGTCACACACATCACATAATTTTTGGAGGACAAAAATCAACATTTTCAAAGTGAATTTCATCAAAATAGTAACAATAAATACATTATTTTGTCATTCCAGTATGCCATACCTTCATATGTATGTAAAAGAACAAAAAAGACAAAACTGAATTATCATCTAGTTCTCAAGAATGACATGTTAATTGCTAAAACCCTTTCCTGCTTTCCATTTAAACCAGCTGTTGGCTAAAGGTTAAAGTTGACACTTAGTATTTTCATCATATTTTACAGTAAGAGAATAAGTAATGATTAGATGGAACTGAAGAAACATCCATGCCCAGGCTCGAACTTGAACCTTGAACATTCAGTTGCAAGATCCTGAGCCAACCATTCAATGTATTTGACCAATCATTTTTGTCACATTCTATTCTATGGTTTGAATGTTCAGTAGAGATGTATATGAATATACACTCTGTAAAGAATAAATAGCATCACTGTATAGCTATTATGAATGTTGTAACGTTCTTGATTCACATTTATTTATATTTCTCAACAAGTTCCACATTATTAAACTTGATTGCATTAATGGGTTTTATTTCTGGGAAAGGCTCAGCAAATGATGGTCTACGAGCTATCTCCTTACTTACAGGACAAAACATCCAAGCATAATACTACTTGCAACAAAAAACCTTTACAAATATATGTTTCAAGGAACCATTCATAAACAAATTAGAAGAAGGCTCCGAGAGATCTACTGCAGAGGCATGTCTCTTCCTTACTCCAGCCAAATCAGCTGAAAACTTTCAAATGTTAAGAATACCAAAACACTGGATATTACGAGGGTGATTCTTGGAATGTTGACTGCCCCAGCAAGCCTTATCAAAGTTCAGTTTCCTCCCCCCCAGCTGAAACTCAAGCCTCAGCCTCAAGTCAGCTGTGAGGGGAAAAGAACTGGCAGGAGATTAATATGTCACAAAGTCACACAAGAGACCATAAAAATTGCTGTGAAAATACAGGGTGGGGAACGAAATATCATCCATTGAAAAAGGCATATATTTTCCACACTGTTGGTTGTTGGCGTATTATATTTTCAAACAATGCAGCTTGGTTCATGGATGGTTCGACAGATGGCAGCCCATAACAATGTCCTGTCCCCAGCTGCGCAACAGGGCAGACAAGGGAAAATTGACACAAACAGAATGTGGGAGAGAGCCCAGTGTGCACGAGATTGAAACATATTGGACGAATGTGTGTGTACGTGTGTGTGGGGGGGGGGAGGGGTGTGATCTCAAGCCATGGCATTATTGGCTTTCTCTCTTTCAACAATACTGTCAACAGGGGATGCTACTTGGAGATGCTTACCAACAGTTTCCTTCCACAGTTACTGGCAAGCGGACGTCCCATCGAAACCCAATGGTTTATGCAAGACGGGGCTCACCAGCATACCACGAACAATGTGGTCCCCACACAGCACCAGTGACTTCTTCTTGTGGGCTACCTAGAGAAGGTGTATCTACAGACAGCTGCAACTACAGAGCAAGTGCAAGCCAACATCATTACCTTTCCCAGGGATTGGGAGAGGATTTGTGTCATCAAGTGGTCAATGACATGGAGAGTCCATCTGGAAGAGGTTCTACGACAAGACGGTGGACATATTGAACATGTGCTGCATACAGGCTACCACTTCACATTGTAGTATGTGCAATTAAATTGCTTTGCACTACGTATTATGTATAATACACAATCTACAAACCATTTTCAATGGGTGACGACATTTCATGCCCCACCTGTATCTGGTAGAGTAAAATAATGTTACAACAGAATAGGTGGATGTTCATACTGCATTTTTAATGTTTTATGGTGCTTGTATTGGAATTGAAATATTATAGTGGTGTAAATGCACAGGTTTCCTGCCTATAATGTTTATTTGCAATAATGATAAAGTGTGTGTGAAATTATTGATCTAATGGCCAGTTATTGGTTTTAACCCTTTATGAAAATTCATACAACCACAACCTGAAATCCAGGTATTCAGTTCTGGCATTCTGATTTGGCAACTGGAAAAAGGTACCGGGTTCCGAGATCTGGATCCAAGCACCTGGTTCTGAGTACCCTGTTCTGGGATCTGGATCTGGGTGCACCAAACATTGTTGGTCATTCCTAATTTCTACATGCTAATATTGTGATAATTCATTTTAGGCTTTGTATTTTCCTCCTTAGAAGCAAGATTTCTTAAAACATTGCTATGCTCAATTCATAATTTAAAATTTACTTCAAAGACATGTCTTCAAACCATTACGACATAATCAATAACGAACAGTAGCTACACAACGTACTAAAAATCCTAAAGTAAGAAAATACCTTATACCACACAAAAAATCAAACACAACCAAATGTAAACACTTACCTTACGATGTCCTTTCCTGCCATACACTGGAGTCCATTCATCATCGCTACAACCTAAATAGGTAAAAAATAATCAAAATTACTATTACTCTGGTATAGCAATAATTTCCTTAACATGAATATAAATTTGCAAGATATATAACATTCACTTCGACATACAGAGTGGGGCAGAATTAAGTAAACAGTTTTGTAATGCTCTATGCTTTTACTAAATGATCTAAATGGCATACCATTTATTTAGTGATGAACAATAACTGAAAAAAAAAATGCCATACAAGCCAGCTCGAAAACAGTTGCAAGACGTCAATTAAAATTGAAAATTCTGGAAAAGGAAATGAAAAAAAAAAAAACAGCTTCGAAAAATCAAGGTCCCTATCCAGTAACTTTGCACTTTGCAACTTGTACAGTTGGCCTTGAAATGTGATTCACACAATTAGTGTTTATAACTTGCTAAACTTAGAACAATGATAAGCTTTAATGTATGAGGGTGGATCAAATGAAAACGGAACTGTGGATGTACAGAACAGAGCTCTCCACCGCTGAAGAAGTCCAAGATGGTGCAAAGTGATGCTGACATGTTTCTTCGATCATGCGTTCCTAGACCAATGATCAATGCCGCTTCTTACTGCAGTATCCTTCACTGTTTGCATGCAGCAATCAAGGCCAAATGGCCCTTGTCTTCTGGAGTGGTTTTGCTGCATGACAATGCACAGCCACATACTTCAGCTGTTACAAAGAACATGTTGGCGACGGGTGTACATAGTGTCGGATCAGCCACTGTATAGCCCTGATCTATCACCATGCGACTTCCATATATTTGGTCCGTTGAAAAAGAATTGAGGGGTCAGCGCTTCCACTTGGACAATGAATTCATGGAAAATATTCGCTACTGGTCCCGATCTCAACCAGAGGAGTTCTATGAGCAGGATATTCACCGCTTGGTTAAACATTAGGACAAGTGCTTGTGTAACTTTGGAGATTAAGTTTCAAATAAACCTTGTTGATTTCATTCTGTGGCCCCTGTTCCGTTTTCATTTGATCCACCCTAATAGCTTTGGACTGTAAGTACAATAACTACATGCATTAAATGGTTGTATAGTTATTAAATTTCAAGTACACCATTATTTATTTGAATTTATATTTTTCTCAATTTATATATTTTTTTCATCTCCGGAATCAAGTGAGAAACCAACACGACACAATCAGAACAGGTATCCGGAACCTTCAATGTTCTGCCATCTTCACACGATCGTCTATGAAATGAACATCAATCAAGACTAACACATTAAAATAAAGATGAAGAAATCTGATTTCAACTTATCTAACAACCAGATATGTACCATTTGTGACTGTAGAAATTGAAGAAGTTTCTTCATAAATTGATTCAGGAGTCTGGAAAAGAGTACCACGTCCTCTGCCAGATAGAGTATGCTGTGGTACTTCTGGAAAACAGAATAATATTATATGTTAATAGATAATGTGGTATCTTACTGACAAGTTAAAATGATTGTATTTCTAATCCTTTCAGTTGTCATTACAAAGAATTACTTCAAAACACCAAACAACTTTGTTCTGAAGTGGCAACATTGTTAGTCATATGACTACTTTTGCAAAACACTATATTAATTTCACTCATAAACATTTCATTTGTGCCAGTTATATATATATACATATATACAGTGTGTCCGGCTTAAACGTCCAATAAAAGAAAAAATCATAACGAGATATTTCTACAGACTTTAGTTCTACAAAAAGAGTAACTCAAAATGTTTTTTCTGTGTGGTTGCTCCGCACATACACATGCGCATAACCGCAAAAAGTGCGAAAGCATGCCAATGCATTGTTTGCGGCGAGCACAAATGCGGACTCCACAACAGAAGGTTTTCTGTGTGCTTGCTTTCACCTATCTGAAATCTGTAACACTTGTACAACGTCGTTTTCGGCATGAGTATCAATTACGACCAACTGACAATGTTCCCACGTTTAAAGCCATCAAGAAAAGGTACAAAAGCCTTCGGGAAACCGCCTGTGTGCAGTCAATGTCAGACCACCACACAAAGCATGCAGTTTCAGAGGCTAGTGTTGAAGATATCCCCATGTCCTCCCAACGAAGCCATAGGAAGTCCGTCTGACGAGCAAGTAGGGAATTACAGGTACCTAAGTCGAGTGTATAAGATGTTCTCCATAAACGGTTGTGCCTACAGGCATACAAATTGCAGCTTTGTCAGAAACTCAAACCTCAGAAAAAGCCGCTGTGGGAAGCATTCGTGGAAGAAATTCTTGCTAAAATAGACAAGAACCATGCATACCTTGATTCACTTTGTTTTTCAGATGAGTGTACGTTCCACACTCTGGGAAGGTGAATAAACACAATTGCCGCATCTGGGGAACGGGACCACCCTGTGTAATGAGAGAGTGTCTGGTGTGCATTTTGAAGAACAGGGTTATAGGGCCATACTTCTTCACGGTGCGTACCGTTAATGGAGCAAATTACCTAGATATGTTGAAGTTGTACGTTGTGCCACAACTTCCTCGTGACCTGATATTCCAGCAAGATGGCACGCCGTGTCATTACACAGGAATTGTTAGATTTTTTGGACCGTGAATTTCCTGGGCGTTGGATTGGTAGGAGTAGCCCATCCAATTTTTTGGCCCCCTAGAAACCCAGACATTAAGTCGCTTGATCTTTTCCTTTGGGGATTTGTAAAAAATTAAGTGTATCAAACAGCAGTTCGTGATCTGCACCATAGCATTTGTGCAGCTATCAACAATGTTACGCCTGCAATGCTGAACATCTGAAGAGAGATAGAATACAGATTAGACGTCTGTCGTGCCACAAATGGTGCATATATTGAAACTAGGTATGTAAAAAAACATTTTGAGTTACTCTATTTGTAGAACTAAACTCTGTAGAAATATCTCGCATACATCTCAAGTTATTCATGCTGGTTGCGGTAAACGCGGTTTAAAATACTTACGTGAATTTTTTTCTTTTATTGGACGTTTAAGCCGGACACCCTGTGTGTGTGTATACACACATACACAGATACACAGACTAAGACCGAACCATTTAACTTGATAACTCAAAGCACTTTTGAAACAAATGTTTAAAAAAAAAAAAGTTAATTGACTTTAAGGGGGGGAGAGAATGTAATTTTGTAGTTTTAGTAGGTGATGATTTTGAAGGTCACTCAATTTTTAAATGGAAACCTAATTTTTTTGTTTAAGCTTTTATTCCTCTTACAAAATAAACAACTTTGTAGAAACCACTTTTCCAGTCATCGCGTAGTTTCACAGATATTTGACAAGTGAAAAGTTGTAACAGAAATTCATACTATTTCTTAAGCATTGAAATGTTTTATTCCAAAAGAGAAAGAAACTAAATATCCTACTACACATTAGAACGAGGGCCTCTCCAATAGTGTAGTGGATGTAAGCCAAGGGTTCGGCCACTGGTGGAGGCACATTACACAGTGGTTCAGATCCCACTTGAAACGTTAGGTCCAGTCCTGATAAGCCTACATGAGCAAAAAGTTGATGTAACACACATTTTAATCCAAAGTGTTTTACACATTTTAACAAACATGGAGGGTGTGCAAACAGGTGACCACTAGAACGATTGTAGTAGTACTTTGGAGAAGGACTGCACACGCAAAGTTACATGTGATTGGTGGATGACATCATGCCATATGTTTGGAACCACTAGTCCCGTTTGCACCAATGACGCTTTACTCGCGAGTAAGAGTAAACTCAGAGTTAGCCCACTAATCGGCTGATTATCTGTTGCACCAACAGAAATGCCGGGCAAGCTGGGAGTAAAACTGGAGTTAACCCACGCGGAGCAGAGTAATGGCTGCTATCCGCAACTGGTACTGTATCACTTCAGAATTTCAAAACTAAATACTTTTAAAATTGGAAGTAAGACTCAAACTGTGTATATAAAAAGCGAGAAATATATAGTATGCTATTAAATGTATACTTTGGCAGATGTTTTCTGTGCACATTCTGCAGTACAGAGTATGTAAACTTGCATGTGCAATACAAACATAAACATACACCCAGTAGCCGGAGAAAGTGAATTAGTCCTAGCCGTAAACGATTGTGAATGCTACGTGAAGGTATATGTATACGTCAAGGTACATGTATACATCAAAATCTACTGCAAACATCACTGTAAAACTACTTACTATGATCGCAAGCTGCAGTAAAATATCAACATTTATTAAAATAAATATTTTCCCCCATCTTTATCACATGTTTGAATTTTTCTTGTGGCAGTGTCTTGTCACTGTTTACGGAGATACCGAAGTCCCTTGACCTCCACCCCTTCTTTTTTTTCTGTCATGCAGCGACACCATGAATGGAAACACGTCTTCTTGAAACAGGTAACCTATCATGTGCTTCCATCTGTATGACATTTAGGCAATTGCTTTGAGGCCAGCTGCTATCCTAGAATGAAGTCGGGGTTTCATGACTCGTGCGGCTGGTATGTCTTCCAGATTGGAGCAACACTCCTAACTCAAGTGTTACCCTGACCCATGGATTTTCAAACGTGCGAGTCGGAAGATTAAATAGTGCATGTGATAAATAGTTTGAAAGGTGTTCTCCAACTATCCATCGTCATTTCTACTTCCAGCAGCCATTAAGTCCAGATTTTGTTTTAATGGTCCCGGGGATCCTCACAATATGATTGTAATGTTTTTCACAATTACCAATTTATGTTAGACAATTTACTTTCTATAAAAAATTGAAAATTTGGATAATAATACTTTTCATGATGGATGCGGTAAACGCGGTTTAAAATTACTTACGTGAAATGTAGGAATTTTGTTATTTCCGCATTGCGCAATTTTGGAGTGGAGTGGAAACGCCGTACCCTTAGTGAATGAAGACATAGGATCTTCGAAATTAATAGGATTTAACTATTAAATTGTGCAACGCGGAAATACAAAATTTCTAGATTTCACGTAAGTAATAATACTTTTGTACAGCATTGACAATGATGTAAACTTTATTTCTTGCATTTTTGGAATAAAAATATCGATGCTTATGAAATAGTATGAATTTCTGTTACCATTTTTCTTGTCAAATATCTGTAAAACTATGTGATGAATGGCAATATGGTTTCCACAGAAGTTGTTTATTTTTGTAACAGTAATAAAAAAATTAGGTTTCCATTTAAAAAAAAATGAGTGACCTTCAAAATGGTCACCTACTATAACTTACATAATGGCTTTCTCTTTCCCCCTTACAGTTAATTAACTTTTATTTCGTAAAAGCTTCGTTTGATATTTAAAGTTATCAACTTAAATGGTACACCTGTACACATATGATAATTACAAAGCAGTGATGCAATGGCATAAAATATGATACTTTTTGCAATAAATATTTCTATTCTAAAAGCACATTCATCTATAGTCCTAATTTTGCCCAAATGACTATGTGAACAGATTGACAATTTTTCCATTCATAAGCACACTTCAGGATTTAATTTAATTAATGTTTCGTGTAAATTATACTGGGTCTCAAATTACCTACTTTGATCATTCAAGGTTGTGTGTTTCCAAAGACAAAAACAGGGAACAAATCATTGAAAGTTTGATTCTGAATAGAAATTTCAAATTATTTCCTGGAATAATATACAGTACAAGGCTATGTTCCATTGACCATCTCTATGAGAAGATGCAGGGGAAAAAAATAGTTGATATTTTAGTCCTTACATTGCCATCACTCAAGCTGTGCCATATTTTATGCTGAATGGAAATGCCAATTTTTCAAATTTTATTACCTTTCTGCCAGCCTATTTGAAAAAGATGTTCTTATTGTCCATGAATGTAAAGTAGCACAAACCAATTAGAAATGAGAAGGAATGGTGAGAATGAGCCAATAGAGAGAAAATGGTTAAGTATTAAGTAGGCCATTTTAAGAAGCAGAAGCATGGAAACCCTAAGTGACATAAGAGAAATGGATGGTTTGATGAGGATTGTGAGAGCACACAGGAGTGCAATGCAGCAAGAAAACAAAAAGTTTTGCTGATATCCTTCTTGGGGAGAGAGAGAGAGAGAGAGAAAGAGAGAGAGAGAGAGAGATAGAGAGAGAGATAGATAGATAGAGAGAGAGATAGAGAGAGAGAGAGATATGAATAGAATGTACTGGAGGAGTGAACAAGAATGTATCTTGAAAATGAGGCTAGGATATGTTGAGCATGAAACAGATTTATACGTAGTAAAAATGTGCTAAATATGTACATCCATATTAAGTTATTTTCAATAAAATTTGGAGTTAAAAATGGACATAAAATTGTAAATATTTACCTTTTTTAATAATATAAGACACTACACGAGCTAAATAAAATAGTCTTGGTATTTTAACTATTACCGTGACTGTCTTGAAGAGAAAACAGAAGCAAATCCCGTACATGTGCCACAAAATCGTTGCTTCTGGCGCTGCTGTCTGGCATGCAACTAGTAGCAAAGGGTGGGGTTAGAAATGGGCTGCTTGGCTTGGGACTATCCAACACTGCCAAAATAATGTTTGTAACAAGCAGGAGCTGATGCTTGAGTCCTCACTCTCTATTGTTGACAACAATTGTAAATAAACAGGAATTTCAAGTGTTTTACAATAGCAAAAGCAAATAGTTGGGAGGTGTAAAAATTGTAAAAAAAAAATACTGTTCAGATGACAGAAAACTTGTAATTAACTCAATTGGAGGGCATAAGAAAGGTCGTAAACTTTCGCTTGTTTACCATCGCTTCAGTCTTTGTCAGTTATTCACAAGAAATTCTCCCAACTCTTTCGGTCGCATGGGGACATGCAGTTATTGCACAAATATGGAGTATATGTTGAGAAATGTTCTGAAATATGGAAATAATATGTAAACAACTAAAATATGTAAAATATGAGCCAAAACCTAACATATGTGCAATAATGGGAAAAAAAACTGAATTTTTCTAGTCTACATGCCATGATGAGCGAAGATAATACAAAATATAACTGATTTTAGCTTCATACACAAATATGTATTTACATATAAATCCGTTCCCTGGTTATGAGGAAATGAGAATAAAGGGTTATGGGCCTTCAAATGCAGCACTATTGGACACTGGATTGCATTAATACGAGGCACATCCAGAAAGTAAGTTCCGAAAGTGCCCCAAGATGGCACAAGTGGTCAGAGCGAGACGCACTTGCACAGGAGTGGAAGAGGAACATGTAGCCATATCCTTGGGCGAGCGCAGTTGTGTGGAGTCAGTGGTGAGAGAACTGTAGTACGGGAAACATGGCTGCGCACATACAGTCTCCCACAGAGTGCGAGGTACACACGGTAATCAGGCTTCTCCATGCTAAGAAGCTGTTGGCGTCAGAGATCCCCCGGCAGGCATCGTGACACCTGAACTGGAGGAAAGTGTGCAGCAAGCAATGCTGCAGAACCAGCGGTTTACAATGTCCGACCTCTCATGTCAGTTTCCGCAGATCTTCCATTCCCTGCTGAATGAGATCGTCACCAAGTAACTGCAGTTTCTCACATTGTGTGCACAATGGGTTCGCCGTGGACACTGGTGCAGCCTGCTGTGCATTTTCTGCACCATCTTCGGATAATTCCTTCACTAATGTCATTCTGTCCATACACTTCACACACTTCTCTGCCGCCAACAGCTTCTTAGCTTGGAAAAATCTGATTACTGCACGTACCTCGTACTCGGCGAAAGACTGTATGCACGCAGCCATGTTTCCCGTACTACAGTTCTCTCGCCACTGACTCCACACAACTGCGCTTGCGCCAGGTTATGACTATGTGTTCCTCCTCCACTCCTGCGCAAGCACGTACCGCTCTGACCGCTCTCGTGCCATCTTGGGTAGGGTGACCAGACGCCCTCTTTTATCTGGACATGTCCTCCTTTTTAGGTGTGTCGGCAACTGGGTGGATTTTGTATAAATCTGAAAATGTCTTCCTTTTTGGAAAGAGTATAGCATCCATCATAGAAAATGTGCTGCATTTTACGTCTGAAGTATATCACTTTGGGCACGTTAAGTGTTCGAACAATGCTCACTGAGCATTTGAGAACTGAACCACGATCACTTTGCCCGAATGAGTAATTAGTATTAATCTAACTCGTTGCATAGCTCTCTGAGTGGGGAACACATGAAGTTTGTCCAGTTTATTTGAGTTATACATACGCGATGCAGAAAAGCGGTGAGAATTTTGATTATTAAGTAATATTTACTTTTGTGAAATAACGAAGCGAAATTGTAAATTCAACAATGATCTCTTAAGAAAATGTGTAGGCTTTAAGGATAGAAGAAACGAATATGAGGAAGAGTGTAAAGTTGTTGTCGGCATTAAAATCATATTTTTTGTTCCAATCTAAACTACTTAAAATTTTAATTCAGTGTTCTGGAAGTAATTAAGCAAATATTTGCATTCACCTATGGGGATATTTCAATCTAAAATCCAAGAATTGGAAAAGAAGCAAAACTCAATTATAGACTGGAGGCACATAGTGGTTCGAATCACACTTTAAACTGTAGGTGCAGTCCTGATTAGCCATTGTGTGCACAAAGTAAACTACATACCAAAGCTCAATCTCAAATTATAGACATTCTTAGTTATTATTGTCAGGTCTTAAGATAGGTAAGAGAAGATTATTGGAAAAGATCATCGAAGAAGTATCATCGAAGAAGTATCTGTGAGCAAAGTGTCGGTAAGATAAGATTATTTTATTAAGTTAAGAGTAATCACAAATGGGTTGAGATTTTCTTTTTTTTGCGGTGTCCTCTCTCTTATGGCTTGGTTCTCCTTGAATGTGTGTGTCTGGTCAGCCTAATCTTGGGGCACTTTCGGAACTTACTTTCTGGATACACCTCGTATTTACAATGCAACACTTTCTGTATTTGTTTCCTTTGACTTAACAAGTTGGAAAATTCCCTTCTTCGGGTGAAAAACTGCTACAAACCATTTGGGGGGGGGGGGGGGGTACCCACTCGTACTCACACACTCATCACTTCCCTAAATGGACTTCAATTCAACTGAGCATGCCACTTAATGTACACTATTAATCTAAGTAATACAAACCTTTGTCTATCTGCAACTGTGAAAAATCGGCAGCAAGGTGTGAATCAAATGTCAGATTCCGCTTACTTTGTTCTTCACTTTCATATGAGTTTGCACGTGCCCCTAGAGAGAAAAATAATATTGAATCAACATTTTTTCTAATCAAATATGCAAATACATTCAATGAACTTTTGAACAAAATATATATATATATATATATAAAAAAAGGTAAAGTGCTCCCCTGTGCTTAGCACCACAGCATGAAGGTGTATAGGGGGTGTGGGGGTAATGCCCAACACTTTCTTCATCCGGTTGTGAATGGGGTGATGTGATCAGCATCATGCCCCTGACCACCTTAACCCCCCAGGATTTCCCTCAGGTACCCATGTCATTCAATGCTGGGTGGGCACCGGGGCCTCTTCCAACGTTAGAAAAGTTCCCGGATTTGAACCGGCTGGGGATCTAACCCGGGACCTTTAGCATGGTAGTCAGATGAGTTACCGACTGAGCCACAGCGGCCACTACAATTATTTTTGCCACTATTTTGAGCAAAATATCAGTTTGCACCCGTTAAGCAAACAAATAAGGGTTTCGAGATGATCAGATGAGTGATTGAACGAGCCCTTCATCCAGGAATGTCATCAGCAGCAGGGGGCTCCATCATGTTTTGAGGTAGAATCATGTTTGGTCGACGTACGCCCCTAATTCCTCTCCAGGGTCACATGACTGGTCTGATGTACAGAACGCTATTCAGGAACCCGTGGTAGCAGGTTTCTCTACAGCTGTGGAGGATGGCTTCACGCTGGTGGATGATAACGCTCGACCACATCGAGCCAGAGTGGTTCAAGAGTTCCTTGATATGCATGGCATTCTACGCATGGTGTGGCCGGCGCATTCTCCAGACATGAACTGTGTGGAACATGCATGGGAACACCTGAAGCGAGCAATTGTCAGCCGCGAAAATCCTCCTGTGAATAAGGTGCAATTGTGAGAGGCTGCCATTCAAGAGTGGGACAGTCTTCCTCAGGAGAAGTTGAATGCTCTTATCCTTAGCATGCCCCGTCATGTTCAAGCATGCCTTCAGGCTCGAGGTGGCTATATACGGTACGGTACTGAACTCCCATCTGTTGATCCCAAGCATGCCTGCAAGCCGTAGCTACACGGTATTGCACTGCCTTGCTTTTGTGTTTCACATCCAACATTTTCAATCTTGTGCTTCTGGTGTGATTTTGTTTCTTCTGCATGGCTGCAGTTTTCTTTCTGTTTGAATGTCTCCCCTGTACTCTTGAATATGATTCCATGTATCTAGTTCAATAAAATGATCACAAACCCTGAATGTGCAAAACTTTTTTGAGCACTGTATTACAGAATAAATAAGGTGGTTAAAGAGTGAAAGCTTTGGGATGCTAAACACAGTGGAGGGATAGGGGGGGGGGGGGGGGGGGGCTGGTGACTTATTGTTTACACAAGAGTATATTCTTCTCTTGGGACACACAGCAACAGGTGACTCATTGAATAGGTATGATTTCATTTACTCTTGATCTCCATAGCAACACCTTTTCGACTTCACAGTTTCATAAAACTGAATTGTGCTGCGCATTATATACAAGATATAATTGTTTGTCACCTTTCCCCATCAAAAACCTGAGTGCGCATTCTACACGCGCAAATACGGTAACAATCAAAAGAAAAAATAAGCTATAGACAAAGAATTTGGTAATCATTTCACATGGTCTTGCAAAAAAACAAGCAGATGTCATAAAGACTACAATGACTGCCACAATGTAACACCTTCACACCATCTGAATTCAGTTCAGTCTCTGCTGACTTTTGGTGAGTTTCTGTTAGGGGTGGACAATATCTCAAATTTGATACAGACGATACGAAATTTTTTTCCGTATCGTTATATCAGCGATATATCATCTCCACAATATACAGGGTGTTTCTGGGCTGATGATACAAACTTTCAGGGATGATGGAGAAGGGCACATTTATCAATTTGAGGTAAGGAACCCTGGTCCGGAAACTACTTAGTCGAAAGTTATAAACGAAAATCGGTGTATGAAGATGTAATGCTTTTATTACCTGCACAAGTTTCACAAGCTGCTACATTCACAACAGTTGTTCAAAGTGGCATCCCCCCCAGCTTCGCTGCAGGCATGACATCGTCGCACAAAGTTCTGGCGTACCCGTTGGAACCCCGGAGTCGTTCGAACAATGTCACAGGCAGCGAGAATTCTTGCCAGGAGATCCTCTTCAGTCTACTACAGGTGTCTCGTACACAAGACTGTCTTGTCATGCCTGCAGCGAAGCTGGGGGATGCAACTTTGAACAACTGTTGTGAATGTAGTAGCTTGTGAAACTTGTGCACGTAATAAAAGTATTACATCTTTATATACCGATTTTTGCTTATAACTTTCGACTAAGTCGTTTCCGGACCAGTGTTCCTTATCTCAAATTGATAAATGTACCCTTCTCCATCATCCCTGAAAGTTTGTATCATCAGCCCGGAAACACCCTGTATATCACCAAATATCGTGACGATAGGTCACTGACATGATATATATCGCTAAAATATCATGACAACATATCACCAACACAATACATATCGCCAAATATTGTGACAATATACCGCCAAAATATCATCATGATGAGAAAAACTCAATATGCTGACCAAGGCAGAAATTTATTTTATTATAAAACAAACTAAACGTAAGGTTTCAACCTTCTAGCAAGGTCTTCTTCAGACTCTGCACCAGGTACAAATACCCCCCACCCTTTCTCTCTCCATCTTCGTCTTTCTTTCTTTGTGTCTCTCTCTCTTCTCTCCAATACTTTTTTTCTATTTATTTCAAGAAAAAGAAAGGAAAAGAGAGAGAAAAGAGACTCACTGCTTCTTTCTTTCTTTTTTCATCTCGCCTCTTTCTCTCCTTTTAAATACCTTTCTCTTTCGGGAGAGGAAAGAAGAGGCACTTCCCACGCATCCACAAAAGGAAGCGTTGCACTTGGTGCAGAGTCTTAAGAAGACCTTGCTAGAAGATTGAAACGTTACGTTTAGTTTATGTTTTACACTAAAACGCGGTGGCTCAGTCGGTAACGCGTCTGACTACCATGCTCAAGGACCCGGGTTCGATCCCCGGCCGGTTCAAATCCGGGAACTTTTCTAACGTTGGAAGCGGCCCCGGCACCCACCCAGCGTCGAATAACATGGGTACCTGGGGGGTAAAGGTGGTCAGGGGCGTGGTGCTGATCACATCACCCGCACTCACGACCGGATGAAGAAAGTGTTGGGCGTTAACCCCACACCCCCTATACGCCTTCATGGCATGGTGCTAAGCACAGGGGAACACTTTACCTTTTTTCTTTTACCTTTACTAAAATAAATGTCTGCCTTGGTCAGCATATAGAGTTTTTCATATCATGGAAACAAGGCTTAATGGTGTTATCATGATGATATATTGTCTAATTGATTATCACGTGGACAATATCATGACATATTGTCAGGATGATATATCGCCTAAGAATAGTTTTTGCCTTATATCAGTCCTTTCTATCTTGGTGTTCGGTGATGATATCCCTTAAACACTGATAGCACTTTGCAAGCCTTTTTCCTGTGTGCGTGCAGTTTATGCTGTTTCATGATTCCATTCTGATTTTATTAATAATACAGGTAAAAATTTATAGTAAATGAAATCCAATTATATACATATACAGAATACAAATCTTTCTTATTTATTGTGGAAGATGATGTTTCTTTACTTACCTCTGCCTAGGCCCATGTTGGGATTGAACATTTTCATGACTTTAGATGGCTCTCTAGGCCTTCTAATTTCCTTGCTTTCATCATCTATAGGAAAATCGAACTCAGGATCTGAGGTCAGCTCTGTGGAACATTCTGAAGGTGGCCTACAATACAGATTAGTGCATCTAAGAACTGAGAATTCAGAATGTACACGTACACGAAATTAAAGCAATAATAAGAATCTAATATATCATTAAATTTAACTGCATGCAGCATATTTTTTTAAAGGAAAGAAGGTTTCCTAAAGGAGAGGTCAACTTCTTCAATAACTCGACGTTGAATTCTCATGTTAATTTTCCTTGATTTATTCCCAATAACCATTCACTTTGTCTTGTTCATATTTATTTTCAACCCAAACTGCTCACAGTGTGTATTAAGTCTTCTAACATACACTATTCACCATCCTTTCACGTTCTGCTTACAAGGTCATATCCTCCATCTTCTAAATAGATGTTGAATAATGTAGTCCTTCTCTCCAAATTTTGTTCCCTTCAGCAATTTCTTCTATTCTCACTTTGTTTCATATGCAGATTGCTTAACAGTCTCCTCTCCCTACAATGTACACTCATACTTTTTGCTAGGAAAGGGACAGATTTATTGCTACTCTATTGGTATAGGGCGATACAGACAAATTAGAGTATCGGTAAAATTACCAATTATTTTTACCAATTCGATATATCTATAAATATCTTATAATTTAGAGCAAAATTCTGCCATTTTGTTTAATTTTTATGGATAATCTCCATGTCCTACTTTTTAAAATAAAGTAAATGTTTAAATAAATATCTCTTGCACCGCAGTCATCTAAAAAAATATATATTAAGGAGGTCAATGAACAATTCAGGTTCTTCCAGTGCCATTTGGAATTTTATATTGCATCGGTAGAATAATCAGTTTCATATCAGTACTATACCGTTATCGGCCAAAATTTCATATCAGCCCATCCCTACTTTTCAGTATCTCTGCAAGTTTCATCCAATTCACTCTATCAAATGCTTTCTCCAGATTGTAAATAGTAGCCAATATAAGCATACCAGTGTATTGGTAAATCAGTAAAATTCTCAATTTTATATATCAAATATTTCTATAAATGTCCTCTAATTTACTGTAAACTTCTACCCCTGATTTTACATTTTCCTGCATTATACATTCAATACTGATGGCCCCAATAAAGCAAAATGTTACAAATAATTCCCACATTTTACATTTTTCTGCATTATAAATTTCTTTGGCTTGGTCCCTTGAAAAACATAACATTGAGGTTCCACCATAAATGTCTAAAAATGCAGTTAACTTTATGATGAAAAATCAATGGTAGTCACTGAAAATTTTAGTTAAAAATTTAATATTTCTATGCATAATTCCCATCGATTTTGTAAGAGGAATTTCCTGAATAAAAGCGATAAAACTAACCTTCCATCGTTTAAGTTCTTCAGCCGTTCCCTTTCCTTTAATCTGAAGGTTTTTCTTTCAGACTTCGTTGCTCCAGTAAGCCTCCTGCAATGTGTTGAAAATATTGTCAAACTTTATGAACATTTTTTATCATGCTTACATAACTATGCAAGTTCTTTACACAGAAATTTCACTAACATCTCATGTTCTCTGACATGCATTCAGACACACATTTCTTGCATTCATTCTAAAAGATCAGTTAAGTAAAGGTGGGGCAATGAGTTTACCTATACACCTTGGCTTTCCAGGGTTTGTTCATGCCTACACAGCACTGCATTTTCATTAGATAAAAGGATTATCATTTATCTCAAAAAGTAAATATGAAAGCATGAAGTAGGGTGTTTACAATTTTGTAAAAACAAAATTCCCTGACTTTTCCAGAACAAAGAAACAAATTCTCCAGACCAAAGCCAATAGGACAATTCACATATTTAAACACGTGTGTAAGAAGGTCACTATATTTTAAGCAACACTACACTTAGAATCGTACTTAACCAAATATTTAGAATATTCACTTCAGAGGTAAAAGTAATAATGGCAGCACTGACTTATGGATAACAAAGAAATTTTGCATAAAAAAATTATAACATATATGGCACAAATAACATACAAATAATTATAGTAAAATTTAGTAATATAATCTCTATTAATTCCAATATCCACCAAACACAACCCAAAAATTACAATAAGAAAGTGGGAAATTCTAACAGCCACATACTGCAGTAGATTTCTACATGAAAATAGCACAAAATCGTGACTTCTTCTTAGAGTATTTAACATAAAATTTCTACTGTAATTAAACAAAGTGAAAGCCACATGTTTCGGTCATAATGAGCAACATGGCAGAGAACGTGTTAACCACACTTCCCTTTGTTTGTTCCAGCAATTCGACATTCATTTTAATCATCATGAAGAGGTATAAAATCAACATAAAATAGCCACAAAGTACAAATCAACAGAAAATTGAGATTTTAAAAAACCATGAATTCTTGTAAAAAAAATCTGTTTATTTATGCACACAAAAATTCACACTGTCACTACTCACATTTGACTAAAAGTAATGAAAATAAATAACTTATCACCAGATGCAAAGTAAATCAAAATGATGTTCCCACTTACAATACAGTGGAATCTCGGTTATATGTTTTATGGGACGCAGAAGAGTAAAAACATATTTTTGAAATTAAAATGCTATAATTAAAACACCATTAAGCCTTGTTTCCATGATATGAAAAACTCAATATGCTGACCAAGGCAGAAATTTATTTTATTTTAAAACAAACTAAATGTAACGTTTCAACCTTCTATCAAGGTCTTCTTCAGACTCTGTACCAAGTACAAATGAAACAAGGTACAAAACAGGAAGGTATAATTAATATAATTAATAATTGGTATAATTAAGTACACAAAGACCACATGAAACATTAGAACTAGGGATGTGACGAAGCTGAAAATTTACCGATGCCGATGTACTCACCGATAATTTTTGGAACCGATGCCGATATTTAATCTATTTCGATACATAAGATTATTAAACAGAAATGGGATGTTATTTTCAGCATGACAAAAATAAATTTGCCATGTACATTTGTATTGCATATCATATGTATATACATATATATTCTCAAGAGATGCGAATGTACATTTGCATCTACAAAAGGTGGTTATGTGAACCTTTAAGAAAATCAAGAGATTTTACATTAGTACACAAGCAGTTCTTTGAAATGCAAAATGAATTATGTTCTTAATGTTGGAAATTTACTGCTGCCACATTCAACTTCAGAAACACGAGTTCTGGAAGCACTTCAGAAAGTTACCTACTTCTTCTCTTAATACTGATGCAGCAGGTATGCCCAAGTATTTTCTCAGCACTTGCTTCAGGTTTGAGTACTCATTTTTGAATTTCCAATACAACAGCAGATCCTGGTTCAGCAATGTACTGTTTTATTTCCGATATTAGTTAGGTTGATCCTCTGAATGAGAGTTTGCAATAATTTTATTACAAAAACTCTACAATAATGATGAATCATAACCAAATTTTCAATAAATCTTACAAAACTAAAATATAAAACTTATTAGAAGGTAAAACTCTAGTATAATCTGTACCGGTTTAAATATCTGATTTTTGCCGATGCCGATACTGATATGTCAATTTCTGCCAATTTTCATACATCTGTAATCGGCTTCGGCATATCCCTAATTAGAACGTTAACCTGGATCTTATGTTTGTGCCAAACCAATAGTCACTACATGCTGGTTTCTCCATGGTTTTAACACACTAAAAGTGGGACTGGTGTGTTCTTATTCCTTGCTAATGAGAGAAACAAGACTAAGTTCATTAATATGCTGTCTCAGAAATTAAATAGGGATGATATTGAAACAACAACAGCTGAGGGGGATGCTGATACTACCGTTGTGCGATGTGGACTTGACAAAGCATCATCTGAGGACAAGGTAGCAATAATAGGCGAAGACATTGATTTGCTGGTCTTGTTGATTGCTTTAGCTCTGCCAGAAAGTAATACACACTTGGTTTAACAAAGATCTTAAAATCTGCGAACAAGCTGAAGCCAGACCTTAAATCTTTGCCACCAACAAGAGGCTCTGCCCAGCAGCATGTATACGGAGTCTTTCTGCAAGTGCAAATATGGTTGGGCAACCAGCTGACACCTGAGGCCTGGGGATGGAAACGAGGAGTGGATGGAACCTGTGTCGCCCCTGTCAACACATACTTTTTCAAGCACAGAACTATTCAATCTGTATTATATTAATCTATGTTGGAATCTTTTCTTTAAAAAATGTGTTATTGTTAATGTTACAATAGGAATGAATTGTTTAACTTAAATCAGAAAAAATTGTTGAAACTATGGAAATACTAAACAACTATGGAATAACCATGGTAAATTGTAAACAACAATATGATATAAAAGAGCTAGATTTTTGTAAGTCTAGGGGACATTCTCCTGGTTGCCGAAAGGTTGATGGTTCAGGGGACGTTGGGGAATATCTTGCTTCAATCTTCGGATTGGCTGGTGTACTTGTACTCCATTTTGGCGGATATTCTACAAACCCAACTCTGAATAAGGTGTTCTCCTGCATCATCAAAAGACCAGGGTTATAAACTTCGGTATAACTAATAGGTTTAGGCCTACAAGTTATACCGGGTGAATTGTCTGTTTGAAAACGTGTTTGTATAACATCATCAGTTTAAATAAATCTTCGAGTGAAAGGTCTTAATGATCTTTTATTTCAAACCTATATAGGTGATAATTAAAAATAAATCCTACACCACAGACCTCGCAAGGGCTTGGTCCTACTAACCCTTAGAAGCCCCTGAGAAGTCCGATAAAAGGGTTATAACTAGACTAACATAAAGCCCTAAAGGCAGAAGGTGCGTGTCAAACCCTCGAACCTATCATGACCAATGACCCTGCAGCTCCTGACTCAATCATGAAAACCATATTTTGCAAATGTACAGCTGGTTGTGGGGTACGATGCGGATGTCGTAAGGCTGGGATAACATGCACTTCAGTCTGTGGCAATTGTAAGGGAAGTTGCACGAATAGCCCTCCACCAGAAGAAGAGGAGTTCGATGAAGATGTAGCCGAAGACCCAGACCAATGAGTTTCCACAAAAACAATTTGATTTTACTTAATGTTTAATGTATAATATAAATATGGTGCTCGGTAATTGTCATAATTTCATTCAAATACACATTTTCTGTAAATTTACTTATGAAATGCCAATAAAGGCTTTTTTAAAAAATATGTTTTGTCTACTCTACAACTTTGAAAGTATCCCTCCTACGAGAAAAATGAATAGGACCTTTTTTGTAGGAAATTTTGTCTACTTGAATTTTGTATATGCATAAATTTTCCGTAGGGTTGATAGTTACAGAGATATAAGCAAAAAAAGAGGAAAAGTCACCTTTAAACAGCTCCCCCACACCCCGCTCGCCCCCCACCCTCCAGGACTTTTAGTATGTTGTACTGTAGGTACCAACGAACAACCATTCCAATTTTCAAAACTCTTGGATTTTTTTCCCTCGATTGCCATCTTTTGTCTAATTTGACTGGGCTAACTGTAGTTTCACACCATTTGGTCCAATTTGTCAACACCAAATTTTGTTTTATTATAAGTAATTATAACATCAGACTTTAGCTGAGCTGTGGAAGCGTCGATTTTCGGCTGTTCATGCAACGTAGAAAGTAGAATCACCACCTTGTTCTTCTTGGGGCAATATGATGCTATCATGAGATCATCTTGAAATCCAAACAAAGTGGAGCAACTCACTCGCTGTTTTGTGGCAGTAAACTCTGGCGGCAGCTCTCCTTTGTTCTTTCGCATCGTGCCGACCAGAGTAAGTTTCTTGCAAAGTAGATCCCTTGCAAGAGAAACACTGGTGAAGAAATTATCGCACATGATGTTTCTTCCACTACCTTCGATTTCCTTCACTAAGTCCTTCACAACTTTCTCTCCTTGATTTTTCTCTCTATTATCTCCAGCTTCCTTTCCCTTGTAGATTTGGCTTTCCAAACATAAGCTGTTTGAGAATCACAAATCAGCCACAGCATGATTCCGTATTTACCAGGTTTCGACGGCATGTACTGTCTAAAAGGACATCGCCCTCTAAAAGTGACCAGTTGTTCGTCTACAGTCATGCTCTGCAACCAGGAATGTACGCTTCCCGGAGGTAAACAGTCCAAGTCTCGAACAAATCTCTTATAGGTTCGAGCTTATCTGGAGACCTATGCTTTCTTCTATTCTCAGCGTTGTCAAAATGCATTACTCGAGTTATTGCATTGTACCTATCACGACTCATTATTTGAGAATATAGTGGACGACCTTCTACTCTACTATACATTTCACTCACATCTTCATTCTTTGACTTGAATATGCCCATGAGAATGACTAGTCCAATATATTTTTTCAACTCTTCTGTTTTCAGTTCCTTCCACTGGTCGACATACACTAAACGGCCCTCCTTATTGGTCCACGAGCAAATCTTCTGAAGAAGTGGTTCTCGAAAGATGAGAAGAAATGTCGACGCAGGAGATTCACATTGTCTTTCTGCCCAGCGTGTCGGACCTTGCCTTTCTTTGATGACGTTGCATGCTTTGAGTCGTCCCATTGGGTTAGATACGGGTTTGGAGCACCAAATTTCTTCGTCCTTGCGTGAGATATACCATCTAGCTTCATCAGTAACTACGTCTTCTTCCAGTAATGTTTCTTCTTCGTCTAATGGCATTTCCTCGTCATCTATATTCCTTTCCACTTGCTCCCGGTCCTCTGTAACATCTCCTTCTCCATCGTCACTTGAGAGAATCGGATCTTCAGAATTTTCCAATTCCTCCATCATTATGCGTTTCAGCTCCTCAGCAGTAAGCCTTCGTGTATTTGGTACGTGAGCCATTGTATTTCTTCAATTATACACAAGAACTCATGAGAACTAACAAATTCGTCGTCCAAACTATACAGATGCTCTGCACCAAACAATGTGTGCATGCAGACTCGTTCAGAAAGTTCCGGAAAATTGCAGCACCTGTGCTTTGAAACCAACAAACTGAAATAAGCAACAATGGTTATGCAGACTATTGTGGACAAACCAAAAAAAAAAAAATTTCCGCAGTATCCGTCTGCAACTTAGGATATTTGATTTTCCTGGGTAAGCTGAACAGGCAAATGGTACTGTATACGATTTTCAATTGATTGATTGATTGATTGATTTGTTTTATTACTTCGCGGTTTCTGCCTCTTGGCTAATTTGCGAAGACTGAGATAAGTGACGAAATTGATGAACGGACATTTACAAACAACCATGCCAAGGTGGGATTCGAACTAGGTACCCCTGGCATTGCAGTGCAATGTGTTGACCACTCAGCCAAAAGGTCCGGCTATACGCTTTTCAATGTTGCGACAATCGTTGAAAAGTCACAGAAGCGAAGCGGGATATTTCTGCAGTAAATATATATATATATTTAAAAATTAAAATCAGGCATAAAGGACCCGTCCGTCCGCAACACGAGTAATACATTTTCTGACCAAATTTAATAAATAAGCAAAGATTACAATAAATGATTTCAAGGGCCTTCGAAATTTACAAAAAGTCACGGAAGGAGAACACATTCATTTGCAGCATTAAAAAATTAAAGAGGTATAAAAATTAAAACCGGGCCAAAAAGACCCGTCCGTCGTTACAGTGTTAAACAGCAAAATGAAGCTCACTATACGAACAAGCAAGAGAGTAAACATGTACTACTCATGCTCAATTGTTTCAGAATCATCCGGTGTTGCCAAGTGTGGGTAGGTAAATTCTACACCGACGATCACATTTCCCTTTTCTCCCACATAAGTTTCTGAACTTTTAGTCTGTGATGGGAGGGGCAGGGGGGGTAATTTATTTTATATTAATAAACGTTTGTGTTTAATATATTGGAGTGTATGAAAAATTATAACTAACATTATTATCATCAGGAAATATTTTTCCAAGCTAGTTCCAGAAAATTAACAATTTCAATTCACTTTTCAGTTTTTTTAAAAATTGAGACCTGATACGGGAAAACTAATATCATTTTTGACTTCAGCAGAAAAAACCCTTTCAGAATCACCTATTATTATTCAGGAAAGAAATTCGGTGTTGTACAGTGTTCCAATGTTGGCTTAGGAATGAGTGAAACAAGTCACCCCTCTCTCTACTTATGAAGCACCTACTCCCATTTTTTTTAATGCAGCTATCTGCATAAGAAATATTGCTCGTGTGTCTGTTATATTGGTAGCATGGGAAAAGAAAGCAATGATCCTTCCCCCTTTGTTATTCTTTCTGTCTTCTGCAACTTGGTTCATAGATAAATATGCTGCTCATAAAAATGAATGCTACAGTCCTGCTTCTCGGTCTTCAAAATTATCTTTAAAACATCCAGGACCTTCCATTCTGCCACATGTTACTTCCACTTTCCCTTCCCTCCCTTCTTTCCAGTCTGATTGTCTCGAGGGAGGGAGACACAGGGTGGCCACTCTAGGGCCATGATAAAATCCAAAAATTATTCCCAGTTTTCAAGGTGAACTTTCCAAAAATCCATGACTTCAAGCAGATGTTTTCTCTATTTCAACCTTACATATTACTGCCTCTCATCACCCATAAAAAATATATTATTAATATGAAGAGTCTGTGGGATTCCAATATTTTGATTCCAATATATCAGAAAATTCTAATTCAATTACATGGTAAATATATCTAAAATATTAAATTTCAGGTGCAGAGTTTACATTTGCCATTTCACATACTGAGGTTCGAAATACATCTACAAATGCAAGTCACGAATGTTAGGGGATGTACTAATCTACGAAAAACTGTTAACTATACGAATTTAAAACTCAAATTGAACTAATGAACTTCAAGATATCTTACAATAATATTCAGCCTGTCAGATAGATTGTATGCAAAGGTGTGCTGAGTGGGAACTGGTGTTGTTGTAGTGAAGAATAATGTGACGATTTGGGTTTGTTTTAAACAATTCATTGAAGACCTCTGGCAAACAAATTGTTGTATACCACTCAGCATTTACACTCCTTTGAACTTCTAAAGCTATTGTTGCCACATGTCCGGTATAACCGAAGAAACAAGCAATCATTTGCTTGGCAGCACTCCTCGAACGAACAACTTTTGTTCGCTTCGGCTCACTTTGATACACCCAAAGTGTGGATTGCTGTTTAGTTCCGGGTTTCTATGAATAGATCCAAGTTTCGTCCCCTGTAACGATGTAGTACACCAAATTTGACTTGCCTTGGTTGAATTTATTGAGCATTTCTTAACACCAATTTACACGAGCCTGTTTTTGAGCTTCAGTCAAGTTGTGTGGGATCCAAGGACTTGAAAGTTTCCGTACGTTCAGATGACCATGCAAAATCGTATGTATTGCTTTCATGTCAATGTTCAAGGATGCCTGAATTTCATGGTATGGCACATGCCGATCTCTCTCAATCATTTCACGCACAGCATCATTTTTACTGGCAACAACAGATGTGGATGGACGACCTTCACGAAATTCATCACTGAGAAATGTGCAACCATGCTGGAATTCAGAAAACCAATTGTACACAGTCCTATTGGACTTCAAGCCAAATGAATTAGCTCGAACGGAGAAAAATTCACGCATAATTCCCGGAGCCAATAATTAGAGGCACATATTTTTGGTAAATAAAAAAAGCAAAATTTCAGTACAAAAACAGACAATTTCAGGTTCAAAAGAGGTAAATAAAATTTTCAGTGATATAGCGGTGAAAAATCAGATCAAAAGTGGTATATAAAATAATACTGTTGAAAATGGTGATATGTACATTCACCATCTGTCAGCATATTCCTTCAAACAAACAGCTTGACCCTAACATGTTTGCAGTCTTCAGTTCTTCCACAACTCAAAACGATGCTGTCACCACAATTGGAATTGTGTGTGTACCCAGAAGTATGCACAACAAGGCTAAGTAATGAGGTTTTCTTATCAGAAAGGTTTGCGTTTACCTGTGCTAGAATTTGAATAAAAATATACTGAAATCAGGAACATCATTTTAATTTACCATGCAGATACCTGCTTTCCAATGCAATGTTGTATAAGAATTCATAGGATGGTCTTGTAGGTAAAAGAACACATACCTTAACACAGGCTGGGAAGCAATTTTCTTGCGAGGATCGTATGTGCTTTGTGGCTCCGTGACATCATCCCAGTTCTCCTCTGTTGGAGGCAATTCTATCGGCAGAGGTACAGCTGTTGGTTTGGAATCGTCTCTATCTGCAACAAATATTAATAGAGTTTACACAACATTGAAATATTACTCACATTTGGACCACATATTAACACGTTCGCTGCTGGTGACGCACACGTGTGGTTGTAGCTGG
Organism: Lepisma saccharinum; assembly: GCF_977018435.1. Classification (NCBI taxonomy): domain Eukaryota; kingdom Metazoa; phylum Arthropoda; class Insecta; order Zygentoma; family Lepismatidae; genus Lepisma; species Lepisma saccharinum. The sequence goes on along the minus strand of NC_139258.1, from coordinate 37,937,915 downwards.
GTGCCTTTTCTCACATGTGCATCATACCTATTACCATCTTTGAATGCTTGTCCATCAGCAGCACTGCACAGCAGGCTTTTAAGTTTTTCATGGCACATTTCTGAAGGATTGTTTGAAATAAACAGTAGTTTGGTTTCTCATTTGCACATCTCTCTTAGCATTGTTGCATCAAATACCATTATATCTCCTCTTGTCATGCATCAAGACATAGTTTAACAGCAAAGAAATTGTTTTTTAACTTTAACATTGCTAATCTGAAACATTACAATTTATATTTCCTGTAATAATAAACAAAAAAACACTGAATTCTGTTCTATCGAATCTCCAGGAGAGACAGGACTTTGCATTGAACCTTGTTTTGTTCTTTACCATAAGTGAAGTAAATGTATGGGAACTCTCGAAATTTATCATTGGACTTTCACAAGCAAACCTATAAATTTAACCTTTTGAGTCCCAAGGCCATTTTCACATGTAAGCCTCTCTGTCCCGAGCCGATTTTGAGCAAAATGCAGAGTTTCAATTAAATGAGTGTAGATCGGAGACTAACTGCCCTAGAGAGATGAGTGATATACCGTTGTACGCGGAATGAACCAGAGATTCAGACTATATGAAATTTATGCAAATTCGGTGTATATGTGGTGGGGGGAGGGGGCTAACTTTCAAAATTCCAAAATTTCGGAAAAAAAATTGGTTCCCCCACCCTCCCCCAAGATAAAAGTACATGACAGTGTCGACATGCACATGGAAATGATCGCTGACATGTAAGGAACACAAAAATATTTGCATTATTATCATATGACCAATGTAACTTGAGTTGTACCCCCAAAAGGAATGGTCGACATGCCACTGATTCAAGCCTCAAAATGCAGAGTTACATTGAAATGACTATAGCTCAGAAACTAAATGCCCTAGAGATATGAAAGATATACCGTTGTACGCAGAATGAATCACAGATTCAGACGATATATAATTTATGCACATTCGGCGTACATATGGAGGGGGAAAGGGGGGAAATCCCCTCAAAAATACTTTCCTTAAAAAAAATTGTTTCCCCGCCCCCCCACTCCCCGAAAAAATGTCAAAATGCACAAAATGGAAAATTTATGCAAATTTGGCATATATATGGAGGGGGAAGGGAGAAAACCCCCACAAATTATTTTAAAAAATTGTCACTTCACCCAAAAAATGTCCTCGCACTTGGGCACAAAATGACAAACACGCACAACATTCACGGACGACATGTATATGTATGGATTGATTTTATCTATTATATGTATGTAAATTAATGTAAACCTTGCAACTAACAGCAAGAACAAGGAGAATCAATTATAATGTAATCAATGTTTTTTAAATGTTATGTATAATATCTTCATACTTGTACCTATTTGAAAATAATTATTAACTGTAATGTGCTGACATGTTCCATACCATGTGTGGAAAACAACCACTGTACAATGGTCAAAGGGATGAAATAAATCATATCATATCATATCAAAAGCTAGAATGCAGTGAAAAATGAACGCCAATTCTTGCAGCTGCTTGAAATGCTATTTTTAGACAATGCAGGGTAACCCCTGTTGCAACTTGTGCTAAAAAAACAAAGGTTTCCTTCAGCGTGCTTCGAAATTCCATTCTCACAACGTAGATTCAACAACCAGTCTTCCCCCTCCCCATACCCCACCCCCTGCTTGCGCCCTCACAGAAAACTTTCATTTTGACACTGGATACTGATAAACAACCTACCTTCGAATGCAGTTAACAGGAGGGAGTGAAAAGCATTGCTTTAGAACAACAAAGCCGGTCTTCCTTTGTCGGCAAAAATTTGACCTTGAAAAGAGACGCAAAAGAGAAGTCCCTTTTCCCCTCCATTTTCAAGAACACAAAAAAAAGCAAAAAAACATTTCTGTTAAATACATGTGTTAGGAACAATATTAAAAAAATTGAAATTCTAGCCAAAAATAGAAAAGTTATAATGTAAAAACTACGACCTTGACACAGCGTCTCGATCTAGACGCTTGGGACCGTGAGGGTTACATTTGGGTATCTCGATCAAGAAGCTTGGGACACAAAAGGTTAATATTGTTTTTATACGTGATTCTGTCATGTTACATCAATATCGCACAAAGTATGCAGCCTCTGTGGTGGAATGGTTAGCACAGCATGCTACGACCCTAGGGGTCCTAGATCGAATCCCAGCCTGGACATGGGTGTTTGTGCGTGTCCCTTCATCAATTTCATCACTCATTCTCATCTTTACGATTAGACAAAAGTGGCAGAAAACCGAAGTAAAATAAACAAAATCAAAATTTAACAAAGTATTGAAACATATATGCATTAATATATTCTACTGCTTTATATAATAATTATACAATGCATGTAATACATGCGTACATGTGTATAATATCTTCTAATATATAAAAATGGATGTGTGTATGTATGTTTGTTCTGGCATAACTCTTGAATGCCTGGAGCGATTTCAACCAAACTTGGTATGCGTATCACTTGCAACCTGGAAAGAAATACTGTGGGGGTAAGACACACCTGGCACCCCTGGGGGTGGGGGTGGGGAGGGGGTGACATAAAAATAATTGAAAACTACCGATATTAGTGTGGAATTCATAGTTTTCGGGGTCTCTAAGGTGAATAGTGACACTCGTAACGCCGCTCCACTTCAAGTTCATTACCTATCAGAATGGGGGGTGAGAGGGGGTGAAAATTAAAATGTCAAAAATGACCAAGATTAATGTTGAATCCATAGTTTTTGGAGTCGCTAAGCTAATTGTTGACATTCACAATGATCAAACTTGGTGCACATATGACTTACAATCTGGACAGAAATATTGTGGGGGTAAGACACCCCTGGCACACCTAGGGGTGGTGGGAAGGGTTGACATGCAAAAATTATCGAAATCGATTGATATTAGTATGGAATCTATAGTTTTTGGGGTCGATAAGATAAATAGGGACACTCCCAATGCTGTTTATCTTCAAGATGCCTCTGGGACCCCTAGGGATGGGGGTGACATGTAAAACGACCAATATTAGTGTGAAATCTATAGTTTTCGAAGTCATTAAGATGAATAGTGACATTCCCAATGCCCTTCAATTTATTTATTCTTGGACTTGGAGGTGGAACTAAAAATGTTCATAAATTGTTGTTAAATTTATATTATAGTGAATTTGTAAAAAATATAATTTATAATTTGTATACTGTACTTATACTTTTAAATACCTGTAAATAAAATTAGTTACATTTTACGCTATAGTTAGAATTCATTAAACACCCGGGCATTGCTGGGTAATCAGCTAGTTTTAAAGAAAATAAACAACGTTAAATTGTACTAAGTTTAACACTACTTACATGATTGAGTACGAAACTTTTTTGGAACGATGTTTCAGGGTCCAACTGCCCCCTTCATCAGGTTCGTAAATATTTTCATAAGCACTGAACATAATGCTGCATTAAAAAGTGTTAAAGGAGGTTTAGGTTGAGGGTAGGGTTGAAAACACTTAAAACTATCCCTGACACATTCCTAATTAAAAATAAGGAATAATTATATAGGAATAAAGACAGGCATATACCATAAACCGTTAGCCGGGACCTATAGATAAATAAAAAATCAGAACATCCCGGGAAAATAAAAACATATGTTTTTCTCATTTTTTTCATTAGGGCAGGAAGATTATGCAATAAAGGGAAAGGGGAAAGAAAAAGAGAAGAAAGTAGAATGAATAATGGAGGTGGGGGAAAAAATGGGTACACAAACCAAGAAATGAATAGAATAGCCAGGAAAGTGCAGAAGATCATCAAAAGGGAGACTAGCACTGACAAAAATGGGAAAGCAAGTAAAGAAGAGGAAGAGGGAAAGGAAACAGGGAAATTAGTTTCGTCGAGATTCCATACTATAAAGGGGTATTGGAAAAAATAGAAAAAACTGTAAAAGAATATGGGGTTAAATGTTGGATGAGGGCCCCTCGGAACATAGAAAAACACTTCACAGAGTATAAAAGGGAGAAAGAAAACCCAGATGGACAAAAAGGTGTATACAGAATAGAATAGAATGTGAATGTGGCAGGGAGTATATTGGGCAGACTGGAAGAAGCATGCACGTGATATGGGGGGGGGGGGGGACATGAAGATGACATTAGAGAGGGAGTCCCCAAAACAGGGTTATCAGAGCATATTATTAAGAGTGGGCATAAAATCATAGAGAGAGAGGTCATCAGGAAAGAGGCGAATAAATTAGGTACAAAATGTTTACGAAGCCGCGAATATTTGCATAAGGAGGAGTACTAAACTTAACAGGGATGATGGCAACTAGGAAGAAGGGTGGGTAAGACTTTTCAAAAAATGGGATAAGCAATGAAAACAGAGCCTAAGATTGGCTTTCATGTTACTCCGGAGGTCATCCGAGCGGCCGGTGTGGAACGGGAATTTGTGCTTGAATAGTGACGTAATAGGAGGGGAAGGTGGGACTGAATAGGCGGGGAAGCAGCTTTCACCTCATATCAGATTGGTGTTGTTCACCAATGCTGGCTGTGCAACAGACGTGGGTTTTTATCGATTTCATGTGTTCCAGTTTTTATTAAGTGGTTTCAATCGAAATAGGTGGTTTGTCCTTATGGGATTTTTAATATGTGAAGTTTTTTTTAATTATGAATCTCTCAGGGATAGTTTTAAGTGTTTTCAACCCTATCCTCAACCTAACCCTCCTTTAACACTTTTTAACGTGGCATTATGTTCAGTGCTTATGAAAATATTTACGAACCTGATGAAGGGGGCAGTTGGACCCTGAAACGTTGTTCCAAAAAGTTTCATACTCACTCACGTAAGTAGTGTTAAACTTAACTTAATACAATTTAACGTTGTTTATTTTATTTACTAGTGAGTAATACGCACCAAGCTACAATATGTGTATAATATTTTACATAAATCAATCCTTTTTATCCTACAAATAAGCAAAATTACATAATAACCTTAATCGGATCCTGACAAAAGTATGCAATTTTTTAGGTGGCAGGGAATGTGTTAACTCAAGGACTCGTATGAAATTTGTACTGATGCCGATCACCCAAGTTTGATACGTTCAATGAAATATCTGAAACCGATAATATCGATATTGACGATACTGATATTATGAACATCATCAATATTGATATCTTCATTACTCGATATATCAACAACGATATCGAAAAATCAATATCGCCCAGCACCTGTGATGCTCATTGAGTGTTGGGACTCTAAATCTCACCACTGACATCCCAGCTCATCAGCATTAATACTCATCATCGCAATCGCAAAATGTGTCAGAAAAGCAATGTGAAAAAAAATACAAATACAGGGTGGCTACTCTAGGACCATGATAAAATTCAAGTATAATTCCCGGTTTTCAAGGCAAATTTTCAAAAAATTCAAGGCCACAAGCAGATGTTTTCTCTATTTCAACACCCACACACATGCACCAGAGGCGCAACCATGAACTTTTGTCTGAGGGGGTGGGGGCAAGTATCAGAATAAAGTACCAATAATAATAATAATGACATTATTATGACCATTATTATTATTAGTAGTAGTGGTAGTGTCAAAGATGTTATCATCCTTGTAAATTACACAAAAAGGGGGTAGAAGTCGATGTTAAAGCATTTGTGTTGGAACAAACGATTTTAAACATTTTTTTAAAAAAAAAAAAACGTTCAATTTCACATTAATTAATAATGTAAAACAAGTACACAAACTGTACTTTTGAATGGCAGAAAATGCATGATAAATGCATTCCGAATATTATTATTTTTGTACATATAACAAGTATAACTTTCATGTACAACTATGTTTTACAAATATTCAAAGTTTCATTAATCCAATATATATATAGCCCCAATCCCACCACTCACTGACATAAATGTTCTCCATGAAGGAAGCCCCGGAGGCGAAAAATGCCCGATTACGACCCCCCATGAAATTGTCCCAAAAGACCGAGAAAATTCAAAAATCGCTCAATCGGCCCTTCTTTAAGGGTGAAAATGCCCTTTTTTCACGTCCTTAGCAACCGTTTCCAAGGCTTTTCTTTTTTGCTCACATTGTTTCCTTCAATTCTTAATTGTCTAGCTACATTATATTTCTCACAGATCAATAGCACACAGATGAATGAACTCATGACTTTGAAAAGGTGCCTGAAACAAGGGTGACATCTACATAATAAGGAGTTTCAGCCCAGATACAATTCCGTATATATTGTTATACTCAATGCGTAAATATCTACATCGTGCTTGTTTTAACTAAATGTTTAGGAGGTATAATGACATGCAATTCCTTAGAGCTTGCCGTGCCTGTTGTTGTCCATGGAAACGGACGTTGCTAGGGTACTTAAAGAATGTTTATTTTCACCCAGAAAACTACTGTAAGGGAATTATGCTAGACTCTTCGAATTTCAAAATGCGAGCATCAGAATTTATTACAGAGGCAAGGGAGGCAAAAGAGGGGAATGACGGAAAACAGTTATTATCCAATTACGTTCAAAAATGTGAAAATGACAAAAGAAGTAAATAAAACATTTTTAATTTAGTGTCGCAATTGAATTCGTAAATGCAAAACATCCAACTACTTATCTTAAAATGGTTATTATTTACTCAGTTCATTATGAAGAAAATAGAGAAAAATATTTTGAATATTTGTACCTTATTAGAGCCCATACACACATAAAGTTACTTTCTAAACTTTTCAAACTTATACATATGTTCCCCATCATCCACTACGACATGCAGACATTTTCAAAGTCATTAAGATCTATGAAGAACCCCATCTATAAGATGATTGCGCCCACAACGTGGCCGAAGGTCACGCATGCGAGCGTACAAGACGTGGCCAAAGGCCACGTCGAAAGTACGCGAGTCCAATATATATATATAGCCCCAATCCCACCACTGACTCACTGACTCACTGACATAAATGTTCTCCATGAAGGAAGCCCCGGAGGCGAAAAACGCCCGATTACGACCCCCCATGAAATCGTCCCAAAAGGCCGAGAAAATTCAAAAATCGCTCAATCGGCCCTTCCTTAAGGGTGAAAATGCCCTTTTTTCACGTCCTTAGCAACCGTTGCCACGGGCATTTCTTTTGCACACACTGTTTCCTTCAATTCTTAATTGTCCAGCTACATTATATTTCTCACAGATAAGTAACACACAGATGAATCAACTCCTGGTTTTGAAAAGGTGCCTGAAACAAGGGTGACATCTACATAATAAGGAGTTTCAGCCCAGATACAATTACGTATATATTGTTATACTCAATGCGTAAATATCTACATCGTGCTTGTTTTAACTAAATGTTTAGGGGGTATAATGACATGCAATTCCTTAGAGCTTACCGTGCCTGTTGTTGTCCATGGAAACGGACGTTGCTAGGGAATTTAAAGAAATTTTATTTTCACCCCGGAAACTACTGTAAGGGAATTATGCTAGACTTTTCGAATTTCAAAATACGAGCATCAGAATTTATTACAGAGGCAAGGTAGGAATTTGAAGGGAATGACGGAAAACAGTTATTATCCAATTACGTTCAAAAATGTGAAAATAACAAAATACGTAAATATTGCATTTTCAATTTAGTCGGTTTTCAATTCGTTTAAGCAAAACATCCAACTACTTATCTTGAAACGGTTATTACTTACTCAGTTCATTATTAAGAATATAGACAATAATAGTTTGAATATTTATACCTTATTAGAGCCCATATACATATAAAGTTACTTTCTAAACTTTTCAAACTTATACATATGTTCCCCATCATCCAATACAACATGCAGACATTTTCAAAGTCATTAAGATCTATGAAGAACCCCATCTATAACATGATTGCGCCAACAACGTGGCCGAAGGTCACGCATGCGAGCGTACAAGACGTGGCCAAAGGCCACGTCGAAAGTATGCGAGTACATCCTATATATACGCAACATATAGGTCTATTACTTATATTCATTACACAATCAATTCATCCACCTCATAACAAACCAACAGGAAAAATTATATAAATTGTCTCTCAAATGTGCATGCTGATTTTCCTCCCAGCAATTGTTCATACATTTAAGACAAAATCCATTAAGAGAAGTCTTATTTCTCTCTCTGGTAATTTACAGTGCATTACAGAAAACAATCATATTGCGAGTGAAGCGAACAAGATTTTTTTTCCATTTTTTGCAAACTGAAAACAATATTAATTTAATAGGGGGCAAATAATTTCACGAGGGGCCATTGCATTCACTCTTTTACAACTTTTATCATTTAGATTGTTCGGCGGCCAGGGCCGACTCCCGCCGCTCCCTAGCTACGGCTCTGAACTTGACGAGACTAAGAAAAGCAGGCATTGCGAGTGAAGCGAGTGAGAAAATCTTATGAAATGTATTTCTATTTGCATAATATTTGAAATCGAGAGGGGGATAATTACCCCTCTGTGCCCTCTGCAGGTGCCCTTGGCCATCAATGTTTGCCCCCATGCCCTCCTTAGAATTGATTTCCATTCAAGGTTGGGCGCCACTGATATGCACACACAAATATAGTAAGAAATGAAGTGTCTGTGTGATTCCAATGTATCCAAAAATTCTAAAATTTAATTTCATTAAATGGTATATTTAAAACATTTAATTTGAGGTCCTCAGTTTACATTTGCCATTTCACATTCTCAGACTGGAAATACATCTACAAACATGAGAATTCGGTTTTATTTTTCACACAACATTATTTTCCTTACTCGATAAAAAATAAAAACTCAACTGTGAAAATCTCGCCTCAGAGCATTACACTAATCAATATGTATAAATTCAATAGGATTTGGATTAATAAAAGTTGCAATTTTTCACGTCTACGGAGAAAAATTCAAGCAGAATTCACGCATAATTACCGGAGCCAATAATTCATGCAGAATTCCCGGTGAGTAGCCACCCTGAAATACTGTTTTTGAATACCAAAATATATATACACATATAGAAAATGTTGAGACGATAAGAATGAAAATATCCATCTCACTGGCTGACTTCATACATTGAGTTTTTCCAAGCAAAATCATGTTGGAAAAAAAAACTACAACCATTGAACATGATGGCAATTAGCAATAAAGTTACAGTACAAATATGTTGCTAATACTTACTTATGAACATGTGCGTTTCCACGATTGAACGACCTGGGCATGTGTCCATGTGGTAGTTAAATTCCGGAGCCGGTACATGATGGGTAGAATTTAACGGACACACTCTGTAATCCTGAGTTGGATGGTTCTATTTATGAAAAACAGACAGAAGTAAACATACAAAAAGATTAGTTTAATGACTCGAATAATCTGGAGTCTGAAAGACTAACACACATTGAAAATTTATACTAACAATGCTGCATGTCATCCCTCAATTCCACTCTGCTCAAAGAGATACCAGTAATTGATAGGGTACCAATCTATATATATAAAAATGGATGTGTGTGTGTGCGCGCGTATGTTTGTTCTGGCATAACTCTCCAAAGCCTGGGGAAATTTCAACCAAACTTGGTACACATATCACTTGCAAGGGTGGTGCAAGGATCGGATTGATTTGTTGCTTTAAGTCCACTTTATGCACAGTAAGGCTAATCGGGACTGGACCTACAGTTTAAAGTGGGATCCGAACCACTATGTGCCTCCACCGGGAATCGAACTAGGGAGCCCTTGATTACAAGGAGACGACGCTACCACTGCGCCATCGTGGAGGCTGGCGGCGCAAGGGGGTGTTCTTCCGCAACCCCTATTCAAAATCTATGTTGAAAACATCATTTCTTGCAGTGTCATATGTCATAGTTACATTGAGCTCCCAAATGTTAGGTATTGTAGTGAGACAACTGTTATGGTATACAACAACCAAGCATTGAAGGAGAAGCCGCATATATTTTCCTGTACAGTCGGCAATCTATAAAGATCAGAGCCTGTTGTCTTTTCTTTCGTCACTATTGTTGTTAAGAATTGTTTCATCTTTTGTTTTAAGCAGCCTGTTTGTGTTTTTCGATATTTGACTACAGCTCAGTTAGCTCTTTTTTTTTTGGCATTGTTGTTCAACGGTTTTATTGTCCGCCTACTTGCTGTTCCTCTTTTCTCCAAATCACACTGGAACAAAAATGTCAGATGCTTTCAAGATATCATGCTGTGTTCGGGAAACTATTTAATGCTAGTTGTATCGTGACATGTAGTTTACCTGTCGGTACGTTCTGTATGTTCCACGTAACATGTTTAGTAAAGTACCATTTCAGACTTTGCCGAGGAGCCCGAAGTTCACAAAGAAATGTTACAGTTCGTTGATGGGGATAGTGAGCCAGAAGGGGATTTTAACAAAGATCAAACTTGGTTAGAAATCAATTCTACGAGGGGCAAGGGGTCAAAAATTGAAGTAAAAAAAAGCAAGGCTAGCAGAATTTAAGAGTAGCATGACAAAATGATACTTCAGAATTATTGTTCAACTGTTCATGTATTTACTTTTTTTTCCAGACGGCCGAGGACACCTCAATGGGGGAGGGGGCACAGAGGCAATTGCCATCCTTGATTTCAAATTTTATGCAATTAAAAATACATTTAGTAAACTTTTCTGTCATTTCATAAAAGTTCAGAGCCGTCTCTATTAAATTAATATTGTTTATAGTTTGCAATAATATGGATCTACAAAGTTTCTTGCGAGCGAAGCGAACAATATCATCATTCTTTTCTATAATGCATTGTAAATTACCAGAGAGAGATGTGAGACTAAGTATGTACTTCAGAATGTTACTGCTAAGCAGTTTGGTCTTAAATGCATGTACAATTGTTTGGATGAAAAGAAGCACGCACATTTGAGAAATTTATTTCATTTTTGCTGCTGGTTTATTACGAACCGGATGAATTGATTATGTAATGCGTTTAAATAATATATATACAAATATGTGTGTGAGTGTATTAAAGAAACTTTGAATACGTACACAATCTAGTGTTAACATGTTGCATATGCATGCTCTTATGTGTTACATCGCTCCTTGTTGCATATGTGTAAAACATATGTTGTACATGAAAGTTATACAAGTATGTACAGAAATATTTATATGTCATACATTTTCTGTCTTTCAAAAATACAATTTGTGTGTCAAATTGTTTGTCCAACACAAATGCTTTAGCACAGACTTCTCAAATTTTTGCGTGATTTATGAGGATGATAACTTTTATACTACTACTACTACTAATAATAATAATAATAATAATGTCATTATTATTATTGGCACATTTATCTTGGTACTTGCCCCTCCCCAGACAAAAATTCGTGATTGCGGCTCTGCATAAATGCATATTTTATGCTTTCTTTATTTTCAAGATCGCACCTCTTAAATTTTATTCTGCACCCCCTCAGCACCCCAAGATGATTAATCCTGGCACTGCCACTGATCACTTGCAATATGGAAAGACACCCCTGGCACCCCTAGGGGTTGGGGTGGGAAGGGGGTGACAAGTGGGGGAAGGGGGTGACAAGTAAAAATAATCGAAAACGACGGATATTAGTGTGAAATCCATAGTTTTTGGGGTCGCTAAGATTAATAGTGACACCCCCAATGTCGTTCAACTAAAAGACATCCCTTGCACCCCTAGGGATAGGGGTGGGAAGGGGATGACATGTAAAAATAATTTAAAACGACTGATACTAGTGTAGAATCCATAGTTTTCAGAGTCGCTAGGATGAATATTGACACTCCCATTGGCATTCAACTCAAAGTTTATTTTACACTATAATTAGAATTCATTATTTTCCTGTCTGATAGAATATTGGGAGAAATAAATACCCGGGCAATGCCAGGCAACCAGCTAGTCTAATATAAAAGCCAACCCAGCTAAGCCTGCTACATATGAACACAATAAATTATTATACGAGGGTAAGTCATAGGTGGGATAGCTGAAAATAGTAGTGAGTAGTTTCCAAAGGTGGCAGCGCAATCCAGCTTGTTGATACTCACAAAAAGCCCGTATGAGACTGAACTAATCATATCCCTCCTGCAAGTTTGCCTGGAAAACTCAGCCCTACAGTTCGAAGGCCAATACTTCTATCAAGAGGAAGGCCTGGCCATGGGAAACCCCCTTTCCGCTATCCTCTCCAACATGGTTATGAATGCAATAGAAACCACTGTCTTGTCCTCAACCATCCTTTACGGAATTGGTTACAGACTGCATGCTGACGACTACATTCTTTTTTACAAGAACCATGAGCAATTACAAGAAGCTGTACGATTATTTAACTCGGACCACCCAAGCATCCACTTCATACCAGAGGAAGAAAAGGACAGCATAATAAACTACCTGGATCTCGCCCTAAGCAGAAAGAATGAAAATTCAAGATCAATGTGTATAGAAAACTCAACTCACGAACGCAATACATCCACAAACTTTTAGGTCACTTTGCACGACAGAAAAACAACATTTGGCTCAACTTCTTCCAGAGGGCCATCAACCCTCCTGCAAACGGAATTCAATCATATCATCTCCCTTGGCATCAGGAACGGGTACAGCCAACAGGAACTCCTCCACCTCCTGAACACTACCAAAACAAGAAAAATGAACCAGCCACGCCCCCAGAAAGAAAAGACGAAAGAAAAATGGATCGGCCTCTCTCGACATCCTGGCCCAACCAAGGAAATTCAAAAAGATCTATCCAGGCACAATTTCAAGATAGCAGACCAACCCCCTCCTTCCATAGCCTCCCACTTAACCCATTTCAAATGATATTACACCAACCCCAATGCAAGAAGTGGCATCTACATGATCACCTGCACATGTGAAGGCAAGTACGTAGGTATGACAAAGAGCCAGCTCGATGATAGGCTCAAGGAGCATGATGCTGACCACCGACATGGGAGGAGAAGATCAGGCTTTTCCAGCCACCTCATAGACGAAAACCATAACATAGACTCAGCCAAAATAGTCATGGAAGCTAAATCCACATTCGAAAAGGTTTTCAAAGGAAACTTATGGAATAGTGACCACGCCTGCCGACAACACTAACCCCGGGGCCCTCAATAAAACCTGGCTTCCCGCTATCAGGAATATGCGCACCCACCCAACCTGCTCCTCCCCCACGACAAGAAACCAAGCACGGACCTCAAGCGTTCACTAAAAAGTCCGCCTGCACATGCGAACAACCGCCGCTCCACGAAAGCAGACAACGAGAGCGGGAACTGGCGCGTAGAGAGCCAAAACCCCGTTGCGTGGTAAAAAAAGGAAACACTATGCCCGCACAGGAACGGCAGAAAGTGGAAGGACTACGTCAACTAGTGCCGCCACGAGCACAAGCGGAAGAAGAAGGAACCATGTCGTCAGCAGCAAGACAGTACATGCCTGACGAAGACACCAGACGGATTTCAAAATCGATCGCGAAAAAATTTACGTGGAAAAATGAAAAATAAGTTTATCAGAGTTAATTACCTATCTCCCCGTAATCGCCAAACAGATATCTTTAGACACAATAGGCAACAAGTTTAAATTTCTAGTATTGATCATTTTTTCTTGCATAGTTGGTAACCCAATGTACCCAGAAAAAAATATGAGTTCAATTCTGCAATAAAGAGAGCACACAAAAATTATAAAATAATTTAATTTCTTTTAAAACCTTATTACCTCAATAGGGGTAATAAGAAACAAGCTGTGTATTTTAATGCATTCTATCTATTAAACTGGCTGGAGTAAAAAGATACACTCAACATGTGTACCTTATTTAACCTTAAAATTTTGGTGCATATTGTTTTTTTTTTGCATTTTTTTACTACAAAGGAAGGAAAATGCATGAAAATAAATGTAATGGCAAAAGTTTTTATACAGCTCTATATTTTAAAAGCAAAATCAATTGACATCTTCAAATACTTATTTCCAATAGGTTTTATAGTAAATAAACAAAGACTAAATAAGAAAATCATATTTGTGACTTTATAATGTCCTTTTTCTTCTCTGCATACAGTATTTTGATTCAAACTAGGTCTGAGCGGTTTAAAGTAAATGGTCCGTTTCCGTTTAAAGATATAGGGCCACATAAGATAAAATCTTTATGTCCACTTTGTATGTCATCATAAGAAGGCCAATTAAAAGTACCCAAAGATTCTTTGAGGAACTTGATTATGCAGCTGTCTTCTTGCACTTTACTAACTCGTCCCACATACCAGCTGATGTCATAGTATCTGTTTCACTATCTTCTTGATCTTCATGAGATGACTAAACATTCAATTGCAGTATTATAGTTTAAAGTAATGAAAAAAATCTATGGTCCCCCTCCCAACCCAACAATCGGAAACACATCAGTACCCTATTACCCCATTTGCTTTTCATATTTGGGTAATAAGATACATGACAATAATCACTCTTTATTTTTGTGACAGAAAATTAACAAAATACACCAGAAAGTCCTTTGTCCACAGAAACATGTCAAAAATATCAAGAATGTATACTCTGTATTTACTACAGAGAATAATATTTGTGTGAAAACACTACTTTCCCATGGAAAAGTTTCACACAATTATAAACAAATGATGGAATAATCTTAAACATAACCGCAATCTTCTTGATTATTTTTTTTTACAGTGATAGACAATTAATGGGGCTAGCTTGAGATTTATTTTCAAATTTTTACTTTCAAAAATAAAGAAAAGAAAAAATAAGTTTATTATTACCCCTGTTTCTTATTCTCCCCCCTCTCCCCTACTGATTATATTTTGCCTGATAAGAGTTTCTTGTCGTTTTGTCTTTATTCATTTTTGATATTTGAAGAAGCAGTGAATAACAAGCAATGGGTACAATACATGAGGACCATCCCTCCCCTCCAAAAAGAAAGCACATATTTCTAAACAAAAATTCTCTACAACAGTAAACATCAGTCTTAAATAAATCAAAAGGTGTTGGGAAACCTAGGGTCCACTGAATTATGCATTTGCAATAAAAACAATAAAAATGAAAGAAAAAAATCAATGAATATGTGTTAAAGAAAGACGTTCATAAAGTAATAATTTTTGCTAATTTTTTGCAAGCTTGTTTCAAGAATTTGCACTGCAGGGAAGTCTTTGGTCCACTCATAGTAGTTCTGCGGAACACCGCTAGAGGGACAGAAAACCAAGATGGCGCAACCCGTGGAGTAGCTGAAGTTCGAGGTGTGATTGGCTTTTAGTTTTTGAAAGGAAAAATTGCAAAAGAAATCCACAATGAACTTGTGGCGGTGTATGGAGGGCATGCTGCATCATATGACACAGTGGTAAGGTGGCGTAGAAGGTTACAGTGTGGTGCAACAAGTCTGCACGAAGATGAATGCAGCAGGCAGGAACATTAGTTAGGGGCCCGTATTTAAAATAATACATAATGTAATGCTGACGAAAAGAGAGCACCTTATCCACAACAACGCCTTTGGACATTCTGTTCAGGAGATGGTGACTCATGCATTCACTTTTTGTTTCAAAATTCTCCCTCACCTTCCACATTTACCAGACCTTGCATCCACTGACTTCTTCTTACTCTTTCCATAAATGAAGAAGCCCTTCATGGGAGGCATTTCGATGACGACGTCATTCCGGCAGCGAATGACCTCCTGGACAGCTAGACTCAGAACTTCTACAACAACGGCATCTGTAAGTTGGCATCGATGGGAGAAGTGTGTCACTCTGGATGGAGTTTATGTGAAGAAAGACTGATTTATTCACACAATATTGTGCACGTTACTGTATTCTTTCTTGGCAATAATAATTACTTTATGAACGTCCCTCATACATGGTAATCAACAATTAATATTTTTCCTTCACTTAAGAAGTTTTACCTTTCTGCACTTCACCAGGTGCGTCTGGAATCTATCCTTTAAGATCCTGTGAGCAGGATCATAAGGGCACTGCACAAATCCTTCCCTGTAGCCCATCATCCTAAGAGAAAAGAATAATAAAAAAATATAACACTCATCTTTATTTAAGAATGAGTAAACAGGTTGTTGTTAGTTTGCAGCTGAATTACAGTACAAGCAGCATGCTACAGGACAGGACAACAACCAGTCACATTTCATACCCAAAACAAATCTCATACTGGGACACCCAACAAACATTGGATTCATAAGATCGCAATCCATGTGATTCTTCTTAGTTGCAGAATAAAATGTTGAACAGTGATGCCTGAAAAAAAATTACATGCATAAACTGAACCTAAAATTGTGTCCCAACAAAATGGCACACCACCTCCAAGAAAAAACTCAACCATGGGAACACCATACACACAATATTTTTCGGATGCCACAGTGCAACATTAGTCAGACGGGAATAAAAGATCGAGTAGCATAAAAGCTACTAATTTATTTCCATGTTCCTTCAAAGGTTTGACAAAATGCCAGACTAAAATGTCCAACAACTGTTGAATGGTGTCCCCTTCCATGCTAGACAGCTCCGTCTCCTTTCTACCCTCATACACACACACAAAAAAAAATGATAAGTGAATGTATTTTATATGTGACATTTAGAGGTTTATCAAATTTGTCTGCCTTCTGGAATTAATCTCCGTACCTGACTTCATCCCTTGTTTTTGCACAAAAAGTTGACACCAAGTCTTTTTAAAAACATTTCTGCCCTTCCCCTGTAGTGCTTCATAACAACCTCCTTAAAAGCAAACACATGACAGATTTACTGCATCTAATCAACAACTCCACAAAGAAACAATTGTCTGTCAAGACAAAATTCCCTCAATTTTTCCGGACGTCTAGGTTTGTCGCAACTTCATCACGAGCACTTTCCAAAACATCAAATTTATTGTAGATTGTAATATGTGCAGCACAATAAATAAATAAATCATACTGGAATTATGCAACTGGATCATGGGCCATGGCATAGCACCATGACTAGATTGTTTTGCTGTGTTGCCGGCAGGTAGTGAGAGCTATTTTCACCAGCATTTTCTTTGTTAACTACATATGCTATTATACATTTCGCACATTGTCAATATTGTGTAAGTGAAATTACTCACACCAGCCATAAAGTATAACATGGATCATGAGCATTATTGTTATTAGGCCGCGACTATTTTCACCAGGTGGTGAAATCTGTAAAGGTACCGATTGTTTCATTTTTTTTTTTCAAATTCTCCTAGCACAAAGACTAATTATTGTAGTTTTTTGGCAATATTGTCACATGAAATTTGAACCTTCCTTAATTTAGCCTACGTTGGGAGAAAAAAACTTTTAAAAAAATACCTCACACAAGCATGCAAGCTCATCATGGACAAGGCTTTCTCCGTAGATACAAGTGACAGTAAATATCGTTGACTTGTGGGAATGAATGTAGAAGAAATTTAGAATATTTTTCTAGAAAGCATTAGGGATATTATATTAATGCTAAGAGAACTAAACCTGACCAGCCTAATCTAACTACGAAAGTATGTATTGAACAAAATCTTCAAACATTTTGGTGGCAAGAAGAAAGTACACATCACACTGCACAGTAAATGAACAGATTTCGTGAACGGATACCGGAAAACTCTTTGTACTTCACACATGCAGGGTATCTATGATTTTTCTATTATGGAATCTTTCCAGACATGTTTATCATGATTTTTGCTTTGGAACCTTGTGTTTTTCAATTAAATATAAAATCCGTTAATCATTATGAATATTCACTTTCACAACTTTTATTTTTTAGCAAATTTCATTTTACATGCACAAATACATGTGAAAATTTGAAGAGTGAAATGTAAAATTACAATCGGCATCAAATGTATTGGGTGCTACAATCACATGCCTATAGCCTGACCCTCTCCCCCACTTAAATGCTGTCTGTCCTCACACACTATCTTCAATCGAAACATCCACCGAGGAAGTAAAATACCTTCTTGCTTCATTGCCCCTCCACCGGTCCCTAGGTTCAGATGAAATCCCCACAATATTCCTTCGTAAAACTGCCGACTCCTTGGCTCTTCCTCTGTCTGCCTTACTCAACAAATGTTTCTCTAAGGGTGTGTTTCCGAAAAACTTCAAACGGGCCAAC
This sequence comes from Lepisma saccharinum, assembly GCF_977018435.1. Lineage (NCBI taxonomy): Eukaryota > Metazoa > Arthropoda > Insecta > Zygentoma > Lepismatidae > Lepisma > Lepisma saccharinum. Next base: position 37,919,906 of record NC_139258.1, on the reverse strand, counting down.
AATGTGCCCATTCACAAAACTGGAGATAACAAATGTGTCAAATCCTATAGACCAATCTCACTTCTGTCGCCACTATCAATTATTTGTGAAAAAATCATCAAAAACAGGTTACTTCAGTTTACGTCACCATATATCAACACAGAACAACACGGTTTTCTTCCAGGCACCTCTTGCCTAACAATTATTTTCGTCTTACGAGGGTCACTATTTATATTTTGAGCCTAACAATGAAAAAACAGGAATTTGGCATTGAAAACTGCTTTATTGTTTTTCGAAGTATTCTCCTTTATGGTCAATACACTTTTGCATTCGTTCGAACCATTTGTCAAAGCAGTTTTTCCAATCTTCTTTAGACACCTCCATAATATGGTTTTTGAACGCATCAACGGCTTCTTCCTGCCGACGAAAATCGTAGTCCACACAATTTATTCTTGACATTCGAGAACAAGAAGAAGTCATTGGGTGCCAAATCAGGACTTTACGGCGGATGACCCATCAATTCGATTTTTTGACTGTTCATAAAGTCGGTTGTTAGACGAGATGTGTGACAGCTGGCATTGTCTTGATGAAGAATGATCCGACGGCGTTTGTTTGTTTTCCGTATTTGACCGAAGACCTCTGGCAAACAAATTGTTGTGTACCATTCAGAGTTGACCGTTCTACGTTCCTCTAAAGGCACAGTTGCCACATGACCAGTTTTCCCGGAAAAAAAAAACAGGCGACCATTTGTTTCGATGTGCTTCGAGCGCGAACAACTTTTGTTGGATTGGGTTCATCTTGAAACACCCATGCAGTCGACTGCTGTTTACGTTCCGGCTCATATGCATATATCCATGATTCGTCACCTGTTACAATCTTATATACGTCTTTTGAAGCACCACGATTGTATTTATTGAGCATTTGTTTGCACCAATTGACGCGAGCGTCTTTTTGAGTTTTTGTCAAATTGTGTGGGATCCAACGAGAACATACCTTTCTCACAGCTAAATGATCATGTAATATTTTATATATGCTGGTGGAACTAATGCCTATGGTTGCCTCAATCACACAGTATGTCACATGACAATCTTGCAGTATTAGGTTTTGCACAGCATCAATGTTTTCTTGAACAACAACTGATTTTGGACGACCTTCGCGAATCTCGTCGGTGAGCGAATGGCGGCCACGATTAAATTCGTTATACCAGCGTTTCACAGTGGCAAAGGATGGGGCTTCATCGCCAAATGTGGAAGTAAGTTGATCGATGCACTCTTGTCTTGATAATCCACGTCGAAAATCGTAAAAAATCATCGCACAAAAATGTTCACGAGTTAATTCAATTTTATTGTTGTTGCGCAATCTCCAAGGCAACATAAACAACACAAATGAAGCTATTGACAAAACATTTGAAGTACGTTATGGTCAATAATGCCAGACGATTCCGTGCAAACGTCAAATCGCGTCTAACTTCAATCAGTGTTGCCAAGGCTCAAAATATAAATAGTGACCCTCGTACTTTCGCATGCCGCCAGAGCTATTGATAATAACTCCCAACTTGACACTATATATTTGGACATTTCGAAAGCCTTTGACAAAATTAATCATAAATTTCTTCTTCATAAATTATCATCCAGATTTAACATCAATGGCAAATCTCTCTCTTTACTCCAGAACTACCTCCATGAGCGTGAACAACGTGTTGTGCTTTCAGGTACCTCTTCTAACTTTCTTCCCGTTTTGTCTGGAGTTCCCCACGGGAGTGTCTTAGGGCCGCTCCTATTCCTTCTGTACATTGACGACCTCCCTGAAAAACTGTCCTCCCTCCCTATCAATATACTTTGTTTGTGGATGACTGTAAACTCTTTAAGGAGATCTCATCGCATCATAACATGATGATTTTTCAAAATGCTCTCACAGAACTTGTTAAGTGGTGTCGTCAGTGGAATTTAGAACTAAACCCTCAGAAACGCTCTTTCCTTACTTATTCCCTAAAAAAGAACAAAGTGGTGTCTACTTATACTATTGAAAACAATCCAATCCAAAACGTTTCTACCCAAAAGGACCTAGGTATTATCATGGATGAAAAACTCACTTTTAATTATCATATTATAGCTACCACTAAAAAAGCCATGCACCTTCTCGGTCTTCTATACAGATTTAGCGAAATTCAAAACCCATCATCTCTTGCTTTATTCTTTAAATCTTTCATCCTTGAATACTGTTCCCCAATTTGGGCAATGGCCTCAAAAACCAAACTCACAAGAATAGATTCTGTTCTCAGTTTCTTTCTTGCAATTGTTCGCCATAGAATACCTTCCTTTCGACATGTTTCCAAATCAGACACCATGGCTGCTCTGAATATTCACACTCCATCCTTTCGTCGTGATCTAGCTGACATGAAATTTTTATACAAGATAATAAATGGCAAAATCAGAACAGATCTCTTAATCAGTAAATTCACACTTAGGGTACCCCAAAAGCAAATGCCCAACCTGCAACTCTTCCACAACCCACCCACTAGGCTATCATTTCTACAACGCTCCTTGTTTTACAGGCTCCCAGAAATCTACAACAAACTTCCCCTGAATGTAGATATTTTCCTTCCAGAACATAATTTTTGTATATTACTGACCAAGAATATGTAAATCTATCCCATCTTGTTATTGTTTTTATCATTTGTTATTTTTTGTTTCTACTTTATGTTGTTTCAGTGTAAAATAGCCAAATAAGACTGTATCTGAAAATCTGAGTAAATAAATAAATAAATAAGTTAAGTCCCGATATGCGCAGATCGCTGCGGAGCACTTCCTATTACGTCATCCTCCCCACCATTCTTCTCCGTACTGGTCTGGCCTTGAGACTACGAGTGGTGTTTCTTTTTATTAAAACTATGTGGGGTAGGGGTATTTTGCTTATCGTACAGCAATCACTACTAGAAGGCAATCTGATAACATGCTTGCCTGTGATCTTTTTTAAAGCACTGAAATGTTCTTGCTCTTTACTCTTGGCTGCATATTTTTGAAATGCAAAAATCAAATCATGCCAGGTCCAACGAAATCCACAATCTGCTCTGGAAAGCCCCTTAGCGGACAGGCCAGAGAAATTGTTTACAATGTTACAACATATTTGCGAAATCAGAAGGAGTTACATAACTTAAGTATAATGTTGTCGAGTCCACAAGCGCCACCACGGGAGTATCTAAATGGATGGTTTTTCAACTTTTAAAAGAATTGGATTGGAGTGATTTGTTGTTGTAAGTCCACTTTATGCACAGTAAGGCTAATCAGGACTGGACCTACAGTTTAAAGTGGGATCCGAACCACTATGTGCCTCCACCGGGAATCGAACCCGGGATCCTTTGGTTACAAGGCGACAACGCTACCACTGCGCCATTGGGGAGTTCAAGTTTTAAAAGAAAAAAATGAGTCGTTGGCGAAAGGTGAGCTGAAGTTCTGAACTCTGACAGGTAGAAAACAGCCCAGGTAAAAGCAAATACAAATTTCGTTGAAAATCCTCAGACCATTCAACACTGTGAACCAACGTCGCTGCCAAGAATGAAGTGGGCAAATGCGGTGTGAGCTGCGCAACAGCTATTTGCAGCGTCTTGATTTTAAACTTGTCAAGTTATACCTAGCCTTCAGGCTAAGGTAACAGAGGTACATTATTTCACCATAACAGATCTCCACAATATAAAAACTGATTTATAGTGTTGTAGAAAATGCTGGAGAAATTTTTGTTGCATATAGGAATTCTATAGGAAATGCCAACAAGACCAAGATCTATAAAATAATAGACCACCAACCTTTCCGATAAATATGATCATATTGTCAATCAGATATCTGAACCGCAAATTTTACTTTGATATTCTTTCTAAAATTAGTGAATCATAAAAGTGAAAATTTATTACAGAAATTCGAAGGAACCATAATTTTGCACAAGACAGAATCATAAGAATGAAAGAAACAAGTATCTGAAGTGAATATTATTTGGGAGTGGAATCACAAGAACCAAATACAGAAGTCAAAGTGAACTCCTTGTTCATTTTCCAACTTTTTCTCCTGCAAACTCCAAAATGAACGTAAATTCCAGATGATCAGCAAAATTCCCTGATTTTCCTCTGACAAGACAAATTCCCTGTTTTCCAGACAGCTAGCAACGCTGTACACGTTATCTAGGTAGGACTACTTTATAACTGAGACAATAGTAAACAAAAGGTTGTTGGACAATTACAGAGTTATATAGAAGTATATGGAAGTGAAAAACCAGTGTCAAGGAAACAAGCAGTAAGTAATCGCTAGAACTCCACAGTATGTGTTCACAGAATTAAATCGAAATCGAACCATCTAAAAATTGCATACGTAGCATGTTGAAATTGCAATAAAACAAAAGGAACTTGGGCCCTGATATCAGTATTTGTGGCTACATTCACCAACAAAAGTAATTTCCTGAATCATACTGTAACATTGTCTCTTATTTTATTATATTACTTGGCAGGTTGCCGAACTTACTATAAATTTAAAATGAGTGCGACTATTACTGTCCGGTAATTCCATGCCAAAACATACAATGGTGGTTGCATGACAACTTTAGAAAAAAAATCATGTTTCTAGATATCAAAAACAATGTTCAAAAAAAAATATTATCTTTAGTTCTCCTGGGGCAGCCATTTTTCCAACATGGCGCATGGCTTTTTTTGGTCATGTAGCACTTTTCAGAAACCTTAATATCTCGAAAACCATTAGAGCTAGAGACCTAAAACGAAATTCATTTTCTAGCTAATGAAGTATACTTTCTATGATATTCAAGGATGTTATGCTTAAAATTACATCGTAAGTACGAAAATTATGGTGGAAATTGGGGTAACAATAGTTAAAAAATTGGATTTTTAAGCCCAATTTTTTCAATTAAGGAGTTGAGTCTAGGCTTGATTTTTCTTTCATGTGTAGACCTGCCTGCAGGGTGTCTGTAAATAAAATATCAGTGCTTAGAAATGCAAACCCTTTTTTACAGCATGCGCTCAAACATTCATTGAACGTTCATTGAATTTTGACAGTTTTCGGGGTTCAATATCTCAGATGGGTCCTCTTGAAAAATTCTGAAATTTGGCATGAACCTAACTCACAGTAAAAATATCAACTTTTAGATTCAACTCGTTTTGATCAATATGAGGTAATGTATGTCACCTAATTTCTGACGTTGCAAAGTAAGGCTAAACTACATCCCATACTTAAATGAAGTCTTTTCTTTTTCATTTTTAAATTTGGTTAAATAAAGCCTCAGAAAATATAGTAACATAAGGTTTTTATACTTGACTTACCAGAAATTGAAATTACAAGGTATGACAATTGAAAATCTGCGAAATCTCATTGCAAAAGTTTTGATTTATTAGGTACCCACGACCAGTTTGGTATTTTTTTTTTTGCAACATTATCCTGCCTTTGACGTAATTGTTTATGGAATACTAGGCCAAAGATATTGGGTTATGACCCCCACCAATCCCTCATTGGGCAGTCCACTGAAAGTAGGCTATTTATTTTGGAGGGTCACAGCTGGTATACGGCGTATGCTTTTAGAAGGAACATGAGTTCAGCCAATACGCAGCGATTTCGCCGTGTCCAATATTCAGCTTTTTATATATAATGCATGCACGTGATATTTGAGTAAAATGAAATACTAGTATATAGTAAAGAATTCTACACAGGATTATATCATATCACTGCAGCATATAAGAGAAACTCGTACCTGAAAAAGTTTGAAGGTATTTATTATAGAGGAACTGTAAGACCATCATCATCACTCTTGTTTCTGTTTCTGGCATGTTTCCCAGAAGATTTGAATAGGGGTTCACCGATTTTTGTGGTAGATACGTTACCCAGTTTTATAATACGCAACACAGTATGCGCACAGACACCACACGCTTTAGCCGTAAGTTCTCAACTCGGAGAAAACATTGTTTCAGCATGCACTTCTTCCGATGCCAATTCCTTGGAAAATTCACTAAATTTCTGTCTTGTGAACGTAATATTTTACCCTTGGTGGCTGTACTACTTGTAATAGGTTTCGAGTGCGACGTTATTAATTTGATTTGATTTACTTTATTTTATTTAACTTTTCTGTCACTTATGGCTAATTGCGAAGATGGGAATGAGCGATGATATGATGAAATTGATGAATGGACATTCACAAGATCCATGTCCAGGCCGGGATTTAAACCCGGGATCCCTGGCATCATAGTGCGATATGCTAACTCCTCCACCATGGGGGCCAGTGCGAAATTATTAAGTAACAGTCGCGGAACACACACTTTTGCATACTATCGAACATAAGGGCTGGACTTCACAGCACGCTACGACGCCAGGGGTCACGGGTTCGAATCCTGGCCTGGGCATAGGTGTTTGTAAGTGTCCATTCAACAATTTCATCATATAATCATCCATACTCATCTTTGCGATTAGCCAAAGGTAGCAGAAAAGCGAAGTAAAATAAACCAACATTTAATCAATCACTAAGGGCCATATTGAATCGTCTCACAACTGTTCTTCGTGGCGTACAAGTACAATTATCTTACACCGCCCTTGTTACGAGAACGCTGAACTGAAAGTAACTCAGATTCGCAATGTTTGTAAATGCCCACGACAATGAAGGGCCATTGTTCATATTCAGCCAAATTTGACACCCATAGCTTTACCAAGACACAACTCAGCGGGATTAACAAGGTGGCAAATAAAAAAAGCAGACGGAACACTGAAGGAAAACTAAGGGTCATTGTGTGTGTGTAGAGACGCGCTGTTTCCCTTGTTTCTTCGAGAAACGATATCTCCGGCTGTAGGCGACGGAAATGCATGGGACTTGGACAGTCATGTTCATAATATTGTGTCCCATGCAATGACGAACCTTAAAGTGACGAGTTTTATAAAAAACTTCTTGCGCACAAAAAAAATTACAGAACATGGCGCTTAACTTGCTCACTGCAGTTTTCTAACTGTACAACGTTGCACTCCTGCTATTGGCTGGTCACCAATGACACGCTCTCCATAACTCTGCCCGATATCGCTTCTAAAACAGTGCGTCGTATAGAATATATTATTTTTTGTTTCCTTTATTATCCAGATTTTTTAAAAAATTTTTTAAATATTCGTTGAAGTAGATGTGAGTCATGCGCAGCTGAAGATTCAGAGACATGTTTTGATAGGATGTGAGGCAAGCCTGGAATTGATCTGGGCATGGACAATCTCTATTGTCATTCTTCCTTTGCCTTGGTAAGGTTTGGTAAGGTTACCAAATACTTAATTAATCTTAACAAACTTAGTGAAAATGATAAAACACTTAGGTCAAGACTACAGGTGACAATATGCAAAAACCATTGAAAAAGGTTTTTTATGGTAAAGTATGTTGAGATCTTCAGAAGTACCACTTAAAGAAAAAGTTAAGTAAGGGAATTTTTAAAATCAATTTGCATCATATGGTTAGGCAAAAAAGTGTCAAGTACGCCTTATACCAGTTAAATCAATATGCCTTCTGTAATTTCTATGCTACGTCTTATATTCACGAAATAATTAGTCGCGATGATTTATCTCAGATTAACATGTTGGCGTGAGGTGAAGAAATTGTTCATTAACATGTAGAAGTTGTAAAATAAGATTTTGAATTCTCGCAATGATTCTCCGTATACAAGTATGGTAGCAATATTTGTTGATATGAACAATTGGCGTTCACAATTAGTTATGCTGTCTACAGCATTGCCACAGTGTCGATTTCATACTTGGAGAGCATGGACCATGTAAGAATGGCGGAAAAGAACAATAAAAAAGTTGTTAATGTTGTACAGATTGTTAGGTGGAGAGTGGAGGAGGATGGCCATGGGCTAATTAATACACTTTATGCGTCGAGGATGACGAAGAAGAAGAAAGTGACAATCACGATGTAGAAGAACATGTGGACTAATTTGATTACAGGTAAGTTTGGCAACAATGTATCGATCGTAAAATTGCAGGATATGAAAATGGCATCCTCGATGATGAATGTTTGCCGTTAAAGTGCTACAAAAATAAGATTTTTTTTATCGGTTCGTTTTCACAATTAGGGTCAAACCATGGATAGGCCCACTGTAAGGTTAGGTTAGCAAACATAGTTAAAATTTGGGGTCATAAAACCATGCATGGGTAGCCCCACACACCATTGACGAATAGCCCCACGAACCATTCACGGTAAGGTTACGTTACTTTAGGCAAGCATAGTTAAAATTTGGGATCGTTATAATATCAAGGAATGTATATTTCATTTTTTAAGTATTGGAAACACATAATTTTCGCTTATTTTGCAATTTCTACACGTGACCCCAAATTTTAACTTCAAATTCGTGATTAGAAGGCCTCAATTAGTCAGTATGCGAAATATTACAAAAATCGGGGAGGGGTCCGGTAAATTCGCTACAAAAAATCAAGCCTTAGACTAAACCACTTCATTGAAAAAATTGGGCTTAAAAATAATTTTTTAACTATTGTTACCCCAATTTCCACCATAATTTTTTGGTACTTACGATGCAACTTTAAGCAAAACATCCTTGAATATCATAGAAAGTACACTTCATTATCTAAAAAATTAATTTTCCTTTCAGGTCTGTCTCTAGCTCTAATGTTTTTTTTTTATATTAAGGTCTCTGAAAAGTGCTACATGAGCAAAAAAAGCCATGTGGCAAGTTGAAAAATGGCTGCCCCAGGAGAACTAAAGACAATAATTTTTTTGAACATTGTTTTTGATATCTAGGAACATGGATAACAGTTAGATATAGTGAAAACAGATTTCTTCAAATTTACAGGAGAAATGACGGGGAAGTACTTACGGAATTGAGCTCCTGCGGACTTTTGGAAGCTGGGAATAGTGTTTTTTTTTCCATTCGTGCAACTTATTCGGCTGGTAAATAATGTCATTTTGTGACATTAATGTATCTCCGTTGCACGATAGCTCGTGCCACCATTACTGTCGACAACGTGAAACAAATGTTCCGTGCGTTCGAATATGTAACCCCCCCGTCAGTGTAGCAACCACGCGGTAGTTTTACAAGATGACGTGAGAGAGAGGTTTTTTTTTTTCAATTAGTATTCTATGTTTGGCTAACCTAACTTAACCTTCTGTGAATGGTTTGTGATCAACGTTAGCCTAAAAACCATCATTTTTTGGTTAATAAGTGTTAGTGTAGCAACCACGCGGTAGTTTTACAAGATGACGTGTCTAATTTTCTATGTTTGCCTAACCTAACTGAACCTACCCTTCTGTGAATGGTTTGTGGATCAATTTTCGCTTAAAAACCTTTTGTGAAGTTTGTGCGGCATTTTCTGGTTCATAAGTTTGGAAACACTGCATATCAGCTGACGATAGACAACGTGAGTCAAGATTTGCCCACCATATTGTGTGTAATGAAAGTGAATTAGTAACGACCAATAAATACTTGTAATATGAAAATTACGCCTTTTTCAGTGAAAAAAACAACTCCAAATTGAAAAATGTTCCGCTATGCATATAAGGTAAGTACAAATGTAAATAATTCGGAAATAAACGAGTTAAATGTGTTTTCACTATATCTAACTGGTACTGAAACATGTACAAACGTATATACTAAAAAAAAATTCTAAAATGATCATGCAACCAATTATTTTAAAATTGGATGATTTGACATGGAATGACCCTGTCACCAGGTAGTGAGAATAGCAGAAAGTGATGTAGACCACAAATTAGATGTTCAGGTGTTGGGAAGTATTTACAGAAGTAATCTTAATGGTAACGGCCCTAAACCTGACCTGCCTAACCTAACAAAAGAAGCACTTAGGAATGTAATAGAACTTCATACTTATGTCATGGAACATATTAGCAGCACTAGTTCAAATTAAAACACCTTTCGGTATTTTTCTAACTCCATTGTGTACAGAAAAAAGTACTTGTCTCCTGCACGAAAATAAATGCAAACCAATGTAAGCGTCACACACATCCGTGTAATAGGCAAGGGTAGGTCAGGTTGTGGATCATGCACATACACTTTAAAATCTGGTGAAAATAGCTCAAATCTAACTCCATCATCTGGTGAAGGGAGCGAATTGACAATATAGAGAAAGTCTCCAATTTTGTTAATTTTCGGTATACTAACTAATTTTGGCCTCCAAATCACGAATCTGTTGTAAAAAAAAAAAAGGTAACATTATCGTATGGGTAAAACGGATTCCTTGAAATTTCCTTCAAATTTACAGGAGAAAGTACTTACGGAAATCATTTTCTTGAGCGTTTTGGAAGTTCCTGAATGTAGATTTGATCCATTTTAATGTGAATGCGTTTTGTTTTCTGCGAAAATCTCTGTCCGACACCCTGTTTCTGCTCCCGCCATTTGCTTTTTGCATGAGAGTGCAATGTTCCGTGTGTTAAGACGATGCAACCCCGTAGCCAGTGTTTCAGCCTCGCCGTGTTTTCACTAGAACCACCTGTCGAGTTCGGAACAAGCCATTTTTCCCGAATGGGTGTCACTTATCGCACAACATTGTAGCAACATTGTGTTCGGACGTCACACAATTTTTCTTTGTATTTATGCTAATGGAACCTAACCTAACAGGTCTAACCTAACCACGTAGGCATTCCTCGTCTGACGTCAATATTCAAGGTTGCAAGATTGTTGTGCGTAAAGGAAGAGAATTAACGAATTACGAAAGAAAGATGGTTCCGACCCAAATGGGTGTCACTTATCGCACAACACTGTAGCAACATTGTGTTCTGACGTCACAGGAAAGATCTTTCATGTTAGGCAATACAAGCTAACGCGTCTCTTAGCAAAAATAATATTTTTTCTTTGTATCTATGCTAATGGAACCTAACCCAACAGGCCTAACCTAACCACGTAGGCATTCCTCGTCTGACGTCAATATTCAAGGTTGCAAGATGGTTGTGCGTAAAGGAAGAGCATTAACAAATTTCGAAAGAAAGATGGTTCCGACCCGAATGGGTGTCACTTATCGCACAAACTCTAGCAACATTGTGTTCTGACGTCACAGGAGAGACCTTTTTCATGTTAGGCAATACAAAGGTAACGCGTCTGTTAGCGAAAATATTATTTTTTCTTCGTATTTATGCTAATGGAACCTAACCTAACAGGCCTAACCTAACCACGTAGGCATTCCTCGTCTAACGTCAATATTCAAGGTTGCAAGAGTGTTGTGCGTAAAGGAAGAGCATTAACGAATTGCGAAAGAAAGATGGTTCCGAATTGCTGTGTATGGACAATGAACGTGCTAAATCGCAAGGTTATTTTACAAGTTCTACACGTAAATGCGACGTATTAGCATAATTTCAAATAGGGGCACGAAAGTAGAAATTTTCCGGTGAACGAGGTTGCACCACTGCATAAATCGACAAAACACTCTCAGAACGCCCCCTAAACCTGTATGCTATGACGGCCATAATGTGTTACAGATTCGAAACAACAAGTAACAGTAAGTACTCGTAAATAGAGAAAATAAACATTATCTTAGTTAGAAATGCATTATTTCGCCTTAAGAAATGTTCCGCAACACGTTAGCAATGTAAAGAAGTCCGAAATATATGATTCGTAGGTGTTTCACCCATACGATAATAGTACCTGACCCCCTGTTTTTTACAACAGATTCGTAATTAGGAGGCCAAAATTAGTTAGTATACCGAAAATTAACAAAATTGGAGACTTTCTCTATATTGTCAATTCTTACCCTGGTGAAGATACGCACTCCGTTATTATTATTGAGGGCAGTTAAGCGAAATACCTCACTCAAACACACTATGGACATTTCTGATTATTTTCTAGAAGAGACATGGGACATAACTTCCTAATCTAACAAGCAGCATAAAAAACAAATAGTTTGCAAGGGAACATGTATGCTTTAAAAAATACACAATGATGATTCATGAGACTTGGTCTGACTAACACAAAAGCTAGGTTTATAGTTTATATACAATGTTAAATTGTATAATTAAATTCATTCAGTGGAGGCACATGGTGGTTGGATCACACTTTAAAATGTAGTTCCAGTCCCGATTAGCTTATATATGCATAAAGCAGAGGTAAAGCAAGCTTCTTCGCCATTATAATGAAGTTCATCTTTCTGGAATTGGGGGTGCAAATAACGCATAACGTGAAAGGTACATTAAACACGAGCTGTAGTTAAATGAAACATCTGCCAGGTATGGTTGTATTCAAAGTTCATGTAGCCTAGTGAAAGTGAATCAAGGTAGATGCCAAATATCAGTACAAACCTATACATTGGGAGAAATTGCATTAATTACAAATAAAATCAACACGACGATTGATTGATTGAGTTGGTGTTTTAAGTCCACTTCATGCATAATAAGGCTAATTGGGACAGGACCAGTAAATAGAACTTCGGGAACATGACAGGACCTACAGTTTAAAGTGTGATCGAGAAAGTTACCTTTGTCCACGACGTACAGACTGATCCTTTACGAACAAGTGAATAATTTCTACACACTTTTTTCTTCTGACAGCTGTTTTTCCACACTACAAAACGAATACAGCAATTCGGGCAGATAAAATGTGTGCTGTAAAACAATGGAAAACCGAGTACTTTCTCTCTCTCAGCAATGTTGCCAGGCCACGACCATTGAGTAGTTTCTTATTCATTTATATGACCCTATTAACGATATTCTTCTTCTTCGTGGCCCTATCAACTTTACATTAATTTTAGCCAGTGGTACTGATTTTGTATTTTATGCATAATGTTGCACTATTCATTTTGGGACCCACGAAAATGTTGATACGTTTCACTGATTTTTTTTTTTTCATATTTGGATTCAAGTGTATCATATACGCTGTATAAAACACACCTTATTACTAACTACGTTGTCCCTGTACCACAACCACCCATCAGGTATCTGAGCGACGCTCGCTGAGCAAGATTTTCGCTCGTTGAGCAGACAGATCATTTACTCGACACTCTTTGCTCATTGATCAAAATTAGGGGTGTGCGGGATCCCGGAAAGTCGGAACCGGGATCGGGAAAAAAATCCCCGTCCCGATCCCGAATTCGGGAAATAAATTCCCAACTTTCCGGGACCCCGAAAAGTTTGGAAATAACTACCGAATGACCATTTTCAAAAGTCGTTAATCTCGACCTTTTCTGCATTGTAAATGTCTGGAACTTATCGAAAATTGTTCGTTTTTGTACCAGAAATGCGAAAACAATCACTTAAAGTGAAAATGACGTGTAGAATTCGAGATTTCCAGAGCTTCGGGAAATTTTGAACACATACCTCATGCAAAATATTAGAATTTAGAATACGAAACGTTCCTACACAAAGGGACAATCTTCCAGGAGGCCATTCACATTTTCCTATAATATACAATATACAACAGATGAATGGGCAGACGTGATCAGCAGTGCAAACAGAAAGAAGAAATTTCATGTAACACGCATGCAGCAAACCGACTTCAAGGATCTCACATCACTTCTGGCATCAATTACCAAGAAAACCACCACAGATGGAGTCCCTCAAGTTTAAAGAGGCTGCGGTGTTCATGATGCGCAGACCCCATCGCGCTGGCGGGTGGGGGAAAAGACAGGAGGAAGGAGCAAAAAGATTCTCTTTGGGAAGGAGCCTTCAGAGAGGCCAACGTCAGTGTTGCCAGACCTATTGATTTCTCGGTAGGATTCCATAATAAACTATTGCTATGGCACCTCCGACGGCCTGTCACGTTACTTGAACATGGAGGGAGAGTGGAACTCCACTAAGCCATGAAAAGTGCTGTTTGAACTGTGAAATTATGCCAAACGATGTGCTAGGACATTATTATTATTTTATTACTATTACTACATTACCATGGGCGTCCCGAAGGGGGGGGGGGCGTGGCCCCCCTGGAAAATGAAAGTCAACCGAAAATTATATATTTTTCACATATATTATTTCAGCTGCAATAATGTGTGTTAATTATTGCATGAATATGATACATTGAAATTTAAGCAATGTTTTTTGAGGGAACTACACTATTATTGGAGAAAATGTGCCTTCTTTGCCCCCTCAGAAAAAAATACCTTCCTTGCCCCTGCCTGGAAAAAATCCTGCGGACGTCCATGTACATTACTATTTTTAGATGCTTGTATTTTATCCCACCTGAAAATCTATTTCTATTTTAATTATTTTACGTCGCTTTTGTGCCTCTACGGATGAATGAAAAACTGATGAAATGAATGAAGTGACACAAACACAGTGAAACATCCTTGACTTACTAAGTAGAAATACTGACTTCGTAGCGTGGGCAAATTATTTTGTATATGGATTGTGTGTGTGTGTGTCTATTATATATTAAATGCAGCAACATAGAGGCAGCATAACTGACGAATAAAGCATGTGAGTGTTAATAACAAGAAATTTGCTAGAGAACGAAGCGGCATAGTTCAATTACAAAGGAAATAATGCACCCCCTCCTCCGTAGCTGCTTCCAACTTTCATCGGCTTGAAAATACTTAATTTTCTATCCTTAATATACTATTCTATACTTAAATACTTAATTTTCTACAAAATTATAAAGCGGCATGGACGTCCAGAAGGAAGTGCAAGGATGGTCGCCACCCCCTCCCCTTCAGGAAAATGAATGTTGACATAAAAGTACTTATTATTTCAGACGTATGAGTTGATTTCAGTTACAGTAATTTACATCCATTATTATAATAGGGATGTAGGAACGTGATAATTTCAAACTCAAGTGGTGTTTTCTGAGAGGGCAACATTATACGGGGTAATATGCCTCGTTTACCCGCCTGATAAAAATACATTGTTTCCCCTTCGCTGGAAAAAATCTGCAGACATCCTCTTGCCCCATAGTGTGCACGCTTATGCCGCCGCCGAGAAGGTCGTTCATCCGCTACTATTAGATCAACGGATTTTGTAGCAGATGTTCTGGTTTCCCAAGGAACAATCTCCCGATTTTTTCAAGTCTGACCTGGCAACACTGCCCCGAGCACAAATAACGGCAGGGAAGATGCGCGAACGCTTTTGAGGGAAGGTTTTTTTCCTTGTGGTCGAGCTATACTCGTCATATTCTGCATGAGAGTTATTCAGGGACGTAGCTAGGTTGATCAGTTCGGGGGGGCAAATCTAAAATTTGTTCCTATGCAAATATTCTTCTTCTTCTTCTTCTTTTTCTGACCCTATCAACTGGTAGTCGATTTTAGTCATCTTCCTGAGTTTTTTTGTTTTTTTTAAAAAAAGTATTTAGTTCGCTATTCACTTATATTTCACAAGAATGAAAAAAAAAACATCTATTGATATTTATTTATACTGTTCGTTAGATCGTCAAATTACATCTTCTTGCATATCCATAAAGAAGCCATATGGTGGGAGGAGTAGGGTCCGTGAGCAGGGCAGTAAGAGATGTAGGGAATGGAATTCTATTTCGACGCAAACCACTATATAATTTATCTCCTATGCAAATATTACCAGACAGTAAAGTTAAACAACTCTGTGTGATGCGCGCGCGCGCGCACGCGCACGCACACCCACCCCCCCCCCCCCCACACACACACACATATATATAATGTTTTATATGTACATTATATTACATTATAATATTGCTACATATACAGTGCATTGGTATATAAAACTACTACGAAGTGTATATAATAAATATGTGAATACTGGAGGTCAAATAAACATTAGAGTTCAAGAATTTTCAGGAAGCAAATCAATTTATGAAAGTACTATTGTTAAACTATTACTTTACAGTTTTCTTAATGTATTTTACTTTCTGCCTGTCTCAATGACAACTTCTTCTTTTTTATCGAAACTTCTGTGGAAGTGCTAAGCTGATTTCTTGACATCTGATAAATTATTCTGTGCAGGATTTTTCCTATTTAGCTATTCTGGAGAATCCTCCTGTGGATTGCATTATTGTCTGTCAAGATATGTGATATTAAGTTTCCGGAAAGACAAAACTACTACATTTATTTTCTACACAGCTACAAATGCTACCATCGTGAGGATTCTTCCAAACCTACAGGTGAAAGAGCCTCGCCGATGGTGTAGTGGTAAGGTCGTCGCCTTGTAATCAAGGGGTCCCTGGTTCGATATCCGGTGGAGATAATGGCACAGTGGTTCGGATCCCACTTTAAACTGTAGGTCCAGTCCTGATTAGCATTTCTGTGCATAGAGTGAAGACAACAAATCAAACAAACAAACCTACAGATGAAATCTTACACATATTCATTTTTCAGAATTTACGAAATCTGCTTAGCACTTTCAGAGGAGAGATGTTTTTGAAAATTCCTCTCTGCTGAGACATGCAAAAATCAGTACAACGATTCATTCTTTCAAGCAAGCAATAACAATTTTACTTTCACGAGTCATCATGTAAGTAAACTGCTACATTTTCTTCGTCCTTTTACATCTGCCCCGCCTCCCTCCCCCAAAGCCCTCCTGCCTCCTCACTCAAGTTATTCCTTGCTCGACGGTACCGAGGTCATTGGACCGTTCTGGTACTTGGCACCCTGGATAGAAGCAAAAACTAGCAGAATGAACAAAATGAATCGGAAACAAAGATTTACTGGGGAAGGGAAAATTTAACCATATTTGCGTATTGCCTTTCAGAAACTGTGCTCTCAAACAGCAGGGGTACAACCCAGGGATAAGTCTTCTCTACCATTTGATTGTCATTTCCTTCCTTTTATCTTCTCCATCTTTTCCTTGTTCCCTTAAAGCAAGAAAGACCACTCCTTGCAATTTGTCAGGTTCGACAGGTGACGACTGTCCTCTCGTAGGAATATTTTATGACAGGCAGTTCAGAGAGTATTTGGGACGCAGTGCCGCCTTTGGTTGTCCGCAACCTTCGCGCCAACATTTGTTGAACAAGCTTGTTGTATTGTCTCCATTCAAGCTTTGTGCTGGTCTTAGGACCGCCTTGTGCCTTGTCAAGACGTTGCTTTCCTGAAGATAGAAGATCGCGTTTTATTCGTATTTCTGGGCCTCCTCGATGGCGCAGTGGTAGCGTCGTTGCCTTGTAATTAAAGGGTCCCGGGTTCGATACCCTGTGGAGGCACATAGTAGTTCGGACCCCACTTTAAACTGCAGGTCCAGTCCCCATAAAGTGGACTTTAAACAATAACTCAATCAATCAATCGTATTTCTGGCTGCGAATTTAGGCAGGGACGTGATGATAACAAAATAGGACGTTACAAAATCATATTAATAATATAATAATAGTAATAATGATGACGCCTTTAACATTGAAATTATTTTCAAATTTAAATTCTAGCAGTATTCCAGCTCAAGCAGCACTTTACATTACGCGAGTGATTTGTAACTCTCCTCCAGACACAAACGTACGCAGGAGTTTCTTTCGGAGGGGAGGTGGAGAGAGACAATATAAAATATTTGGTAATTACCACTTTTGGGATTCCTTTTTAAAGTTGTTCAGAGAGAGAAATGGTATCTAGGGTCATTTTAGGGGGTGTGGGGGTTGCACTTACCAATTTGTTTTTTTCCCCGAGTTCTTTACAGATTTCATTTCAAAATTTTGTTTTTCTCAAAGTTTCGGGAGAGTTGTAGCCTCATCAGCTCCCCCATGTGTACACCAATGCCTCGAGATGTAATAGAAAAATAGGACGCGTGCTTTCTTTCGAAAATTGTGCACCTCTAAACTTGCACCCTGCATTATCGCAAAACGACGTTGGTGGTTTGTACAAGTGTCATGAAGAGGTTGAAAGAGGTCAAAAAACTACATTCCAATGCCAAGGGTCATGATGGCATCAGTCTAAAAATGTCGAGACTCTGCATCCCGCATTGCCTACAGAGCCTAACTCACATCTTAAACTGCTCTCTATCGCAAGGGATATTTCCCGAAGATTGGAAAAAGTCTGTAGTGACGCCCGTACCGAAAACCACTGTTTCCCTTGATGTTAAAGATCTAAGACCAATAAGCGTACTACCAATTATGTCTAAAGTTATAGAACGCATAGTAAAAGAACAATTAGTAGACCATCTGATGTTGCATGACCACTATTCTCCACATCAATCAGGCTTCAGAAAACAGCACAGTACGGTAACGACTTTAGTTAGCGTTATTGATGACATAGCCAAGGGGATGGATAATGGTAACATTTCATTCCTGGTACTCCTTGATTACACCAAGGCATTTGACTCCATAAACCACAACCTCTTGGCAGAGAAATTGAAATCTATCGGCATAAAAAATAAAGAATTGTTATGGTTTCGGTCTTATCTAACGAACAGACAACAATGTGTAAAATTAGTACATGATAATAAATCGTGCATGTCTAAATGGCTTGATATCAAACAAGGAGTACCACAAGGAAGTATTCTAGGACCTATCCGATTTTCGCTATACATCAAAGATTTTAATGATGCTCTAAAACACTGCAAATACCACCAGTATGCGGATGACACGCAAATATATATACAAACACCATTAAGAAACAGTGTAATGGCCCTAGAAGCATTGCAACAGGACCTCAATTCAATATCTAAATGGTCTGAATGTAATGCACTCAAATTGAATTCATCCAAGTCTTACATTTTAACTTTAGGCACAACGAGTAACCTCAAAAAGTTAGAACAATTAAAACTCCCCCTCCCTGCACTGAATAATTCCAAAATACAGAAAGTAGAAACAGCACGCAACCTTGGCATAATATTGGACGAGAATCTACATTGGGGTCCTCATGTCACACACACAATTAAAAACTCGATAGCCAAACTGAAATCACTTTTTCCATTCAAACATATGCTAAGCAAAGAAACGAAAACTCATCTAGTCAACACACTTGTAATGCCAAAAATTGATTATGCTTCCCCCGTATTTATGAATATCAACAGTGCCCTAAATTACAAGCTACAAAAACTTCAAAACAGTTGCATAAGATTTATACTGAATGTCAAAAGAAGAGAACATATTTCCCCGTACTTACAGGAACTTAATTGGTTAAACGTTAAGAATAGGAGAACATTTTTGGCATTGTCGTTATTGTACAGGATCCTGAACAATAAGGAACCAAGATATTTATATGATAAAATTGCTCCGTACAGGAAGAGAGGAAAACAAATTAATCTTCTTCAAAAAACACAATTCACGATTCCTGTACACAGAACAACATTCTATGGAAACTTTTTCATAGTCACCGCAATAAAAGATTGGAATGACCTCCCCCCACCACTGACCTCAGGGGAGCTCCACCCTGGAACACACAAATTAAATCTAAAGAAGCATCTACTGTCCAAACAATAGTGTCTGGATTTGTCTTTTCTGTAATGAATAGGAATGAGGTATTGGTTTTTTGTAGTATTAGCTGTAATAATTCTATTCTAATTGTGGTTTTAGATTTAAGTCTGTACCTTCAGTACATTAATTGTTTTACATTATAGGTATGAATGTTTTATTTTTATTTTTTATTTTATTCTTTCTACTGCAACAATGATTTTCAAGAAGTGTTAAAGTGTCAATTGTAATATGTGTTTTTTTAAGGGTTTGTTTTTAAGAACGGCCCGCGAGGCCGAAACACGCCCTCTCAATAAAGACGATATTATTATTATTATTATTATTATTATTATTATTATTATTATTATTATTATTATTATTATTACTGACTTAGGTATTTTCACACTTTGTTTATTTCTGTCTCAGTTCGTGTTATCAGTAGGGAGCGCGTTTATAATAGCCACAAACCATGCTAAATAGACAGGTAAATTGGAGCCAAAAATGACAACTTCAAAAAGCCCAAACGTAGGTAGTAAATATCAACTTGTTATTACCTTTCTTTTCAGTTCATTTGTGAGTTTTCCTTCATTAATTTTTCATTTACTTTTATTCTCTGTATATTTTATTTTTCAAATTTTGTACCGTTTCTTTGTTACTTTTAGTTAATCGCAATGTTGACGATTATGAATGGCAATTAATGAAGGAAAACTCGCAACCGGCCATCACAATTATATGTAATATGCAGAATATTATTAGCGACTCAAATATTCTGTTTTTTCTTGTTGTTTTTTAACATTCCCAAGAATAAATTCACATTTTTGCTTTATATTGCATATTTCTTATAACGACACGTTCACCACGGCGGGCCTCCCAGGTGTGGTTTACCACGTTCCCTTATAACCAAAGAGTGCCAGGTTCAAGTCCCGATGGAGGCACATTACACAATGGGTCGGAGTCCAATTGACATTATAAATCCAGTTCCAATTAATATATTTGAGCATAAAATGGACTTTAAACTATTTTTGATTACGATGACAAGTTATTGTAATAATGAAAGAAAATAATATCTCCTTCAGGATTCAAACCTAGGACTCAGTTTTACAGAAATTGTAATCTCTAGACCAGTGGTTCCCAAAGTGTGCGCCGCGGCGTCCTGGTAGGCTTACGGGGCCGCCGCGTGATGTACCAATATTTTCAATGAAATTCAGTCATCGATATGATTGTTCCAAATACATGTTCTTATTTTGTACTTGTTACATAAAAAATGTTTCTGAACTTTAAATATGTTTATTTTTTAACTTAAGGCAAGCAACGTAAGCACACTAACAGAGCGTTACAAGTGTTACATAGGGCCTCCCCGGTGGCGTAGTGTTAGAGTTCGCCACCTTGTAATTAAGGGGTCCAGGGTTCGTTACCCGGTGGAGTCACATAGTGGTTCGGATCCCACTTTAAACTGTAGGTCCAGTCCCAATTAGCCTTAGTATGCATGGACTTAAAACATCAATTCAGTCAATCAAAGCAAGTACTAGATAGGCCTACATTCATGACGTAGGCGCTGTGGAAAAATCTTGAAACACGAAGGGCGCCGTGAAACGAAAATGTTTGGGAACCCCTGCTCTAGACAGTGGAGATTAGCTTTGTTCCTTCGTTCGTCAGTGCTGTATATATTTTTTAAAACAATGCAAATATAGGTAAAAATTATTTCTCCGTTCTGCGAGGTATCGGTAGACCGTTAACATCTGCTAGCAATGCCAACAATGCATTAGTGTACATGTTATTATCTCGGTTTCCACTCTCTCCGACATTCATTCTAAACCATGGCATTACTTACTTAATTTATTCCAGTGTTCGTGGCGGAGTGGTAAGCGTAAAGGGCTACGAAATCAGAGATCCCATGTTCAAACCTCCACCAGCCATTGGTGACTCATTCTATTTGTCTATGCTCCCATCACTTTTCCATCCGTCCATCATTCATCAATCCACATCGACTTGTCGTAAAAATTAATCTACGAGGTAGGAAAAAAGGTAAAATAGCCAAAATGGAAACCTATTGAATTTTAGCCGCCTCAGTGGCTGAGCACGTTAGCTCCCGAATTACGATTTTGTCCCCAAATGTTCTATGTCCTCTTCATGCACAAATAGGAGGCCAATCGGGACTGGACGTACAGTTTAAAGTTTGATCCGAACCACTAAGTGCGTCCACTAGATATCGAACCAAGGATATATATGGAATTATATGGTGACGACATTACCACTACGCGATGTCCTCCCCTGGACAGGCAGGCGTGTCTTTTGTTACTGTCCATTCATTAATTTCTTGTATCACCGTTGCATATCTTTGACGAAAATCAAAGTACATCCAGTGTTCGAATTAAAATGGGGGGGAGGGAGTTTTTAATTTAACTCCTGACCATGTAAAGAATTTACCCTCATAAGTATATTCTAGATCATATTTTGCCATTGCTCAGAATTTGACGCAATCATTTCTTTCAATTTCAAGTAAATGTTACATTAATATCAACATATATATTGTCAGTTTCTGAACTAAATTTTACATTAAAAAAATTAATACTGTTGTTGGTTTGCAAATTACAATATATATTTAATGAGAAAATATTTCTTCATTAATTTGCCTTCCTCTAAGAAAAATAATTCTGATATGAAATAAAAGTCCACTGAGACGAGATCAGTGATTACTGAAACCTTGTACACTAATTGGAAAATTTGTGTTATTTACTTTGAACCCAAGAAATTTATATAAATCAGTCCGTATGTTTTAGATACGGGATTCTTGAAACCCCTCCCCTAGAGAAATTTCTGCCCAACGCAGTTGGCTTTCTATCAGGTACAATTCTCAAAATTAGAATAGGGAAGCTGTGAAATTTTCCCTCACCATTTTTTCAATTTGAACACTGGATACAGACATACACATATTTCATTTTTTAAATTTAATCTACGAACATACACACACACACACACACACACACATATATAATTGTTTTACAAAACTAATTGGTACTCACTTTGTAATTCGCCCACAGTTCCATGCATTTTAGATGGTATGACGTTCCTTTGTGTTCCTTGAATTTTTCACATGCTTTCTTCCAGTTGCGCATCCCTATTTTCCTGAAATTTGGTTCTGCATATCCTGAATCTGTGCCAAATTTACGGCATGGAAAACAAAAGCATGCGTCAAGTTCCACACTATATTCTAGCCACGGCGCAGATGCAAACAAGTGTTTTTGAAATGACCGCTTTCGCTTTCCGAACGTAGTATTTGGATAGTTTTGCAAAAGTGGTGGCCTAGGATTATCTACCCCAAGATCAGTAATTGTTTTCACATTAGTACATTCACTTGTTTTGTCTAACTTTGGAACGTCAGAACTTGGACCAACACCCTCTTCATTGCCGTCATCTTCCACATGTTTTGAGATAGTTTTAAAATATCCGGTTTTGATAAATTTATCCACTCAAGATGGAAATGCACAACAACGCTAGAACTCTTCCCACACACGAACAAATACACAGTGACCGTAGGAACCCGATAGCAGACCTTCCTCACAAGCAAGAACACAAAACTAATCTGTGGCTCTGAAGCTGAAGCATAGAGCAATTTTAAATCTCAGAACAATGTCAGTACTGGAGAACTCTCTCCATAGCCTATGTCGCTCGACCACCTACTGTTGACCGCTCGGCCACGGCGGAGTCTTTGATTCCATCTGTACTGGAAGGGTCATTTGCAACAAAAGGGTCGGATCTCTGGTTTCAAGGAACTTAGGGCAAGGGTAATAACCTCTAAGCAGGCAGATTTTATGACCTTGGTTATAATCTGGTAAGCAAGGAAAGGGTGGAATTTTGCTGCCCTACATTTGCTTCCAAAGATTTTCTTCGGAACAGTGTTTCCAACTCTGCTACAAATTTACCAGAAAATAATATGTAGTATTAATTTAGGATAATTTTTAATCGATCAAAATTTTGTTTGCGGGGGCCAGAGTTACAACTGCCGGGGCCAAAGCCCCCCCCAGGTCCCCCCTTAACGACGTCCCTGGAGTTATTCATACTAGAAAGAAGCGCCAGTATGGGCTAGGTGCACCCTAAAGAAAAGAGGCCGTCCACTGCCAGAGGTACCCCTAAGTGATTTGCCATGCAAGTACAAGGAACAGATTCCCATAGATGTCCGGAAATATTCAGACATAATGTCCCTGTTCAATATCATCCACTTACTTCATTTATACATGTAATGGTTATTTATACACTTCTCACAATGGACATTTCCACTTTGACATGAAAAACGTTTTAAATCCATTCATTTTACAGATAATGACACAAACATGAGATGTGCAAAATATCTCGGCGATATTTGTTTCGGTTCTCGAGAAACACGCCTTCAAACACCGATGAAATTCACCTACTACGTCACGGATTTGAAAACGTCCTCTCCACAGACAGAAGGTCCTCTGACGTCATCACTTAGAAATGCGTGCAGGCGGGGCTTCTGCTCGTCCCGTCAACTTAGCATGAGCCGTGGAAGCGACAGAAAATTCACTTGGTACTGTGTAAAACAAGTATCTTACAACTTCCAGTGCAAAAATCTGTGCTCCATTTCTTGGAGATGAATTATACGCTAGCAGTATAGTAGTATTTACTATAATTCAGCCACTCGGTAGAGGGTTTTCCCATTAGGGTGACAAAGCAAACCTTGTAACAGTCAATGGCTGAACACGTGAAGAGCCTTGTTCATTGCGAATACATAGGTTAGTTCTGACTGGCAAGAACTTAATGTTATAGGAATGCCTTTTCTGGAATTACAGTTATTTTCGTCATAATATTATCTTCACAAATTTTAAGATAATACTTTTAGAACACACTGGTTTACACGCCAATTTCTGCAATATAATAGGTGATACGGTATAAAAAGGTACGGTGAGTTTTTTAATTTCCTGCAGTAAATGACAGTTTTCTTCAGTTAATATATATATTGCAAATTTTTGTATTTAGCCTACTTTTACGTCGCTTTTCTGTTCACTTTGTTTAACCGCAACGATGAGAACGCAGAAGCATCCCCGTAGCTGTCCCCAAAGTCTCGAGCAAACATCCTCCCATGTAACAATTTCCAGTTCAATGAAATGTCACTCACAAGGAAACAGTCATGCCCAGGTAGAGAGTCAAACCTGGAACATGCGACTTCCTCAGATAAATCATGAATTTTGTGAATAATAATTACAGCGCCAGTTCATTCCTAGTAATTTTGAATCTGCAGTTTGGTTTGCATATATGAGCAGGATAATATTTAGTTTTCGAGGTCTGTACCGTCGAAACGAGGAGTCAAATAATAATAATAATAATAATAAATATTAAGAAAGTTTTTTTTTTTGTATTCATAATGATAAGTCTCTGCATACGTTGTTAATTCTATATTTTTCTAGACTTGAGACGAGAACGAGAATTGCCCTCCCAAACCGAGACGGATGTTTATAAATTGAGACGAGACTGTCAATGAGACATTTACAAATAAACACGAGACAGACATTTACAACTCTCAACGACAAAGAGACCAAGGCTGCAATGTCTCGTCTCGATAGGATCCTTAGTGGTGAAGTTGTGAACCAACCAATTAATGCGTTCGGGGTAACGAGATGAGGCGGCTTTTTTCGCAGTACAAAATTCAAAATATATCGTACCATTTCAGTATGGGATATTGTTATACACATGATCGTATATATAGTTCACATCGGGGGAGGGATGGATCAACTTTTGGTATGATTAGGGTTGCTTTATTTCGTAAGTGAAAATCCAGGACACTGCTGGTCAGAAGCTTGTTGGGGAGCATGGGGGGAGGGGATGTTGGACCCGACAGAGTTGTGTAAATATAGAATTTATATATCTTGATGGTTCAATAGTTAATGGAGAATTTTCAAATACCATATTGGTCTAACATTAAATTTAGTGTAATGATCCTCAATTTCTACCTCACAAGAAGGCAAGCCAGCCATTTTCTCTAGCATAAATTATAGTTGAATGTAAGTATATAATGTATATTTACAAACACTCACATGCACACTAATCGATATGATTTCTTCTAAGAGCAGACTTCAATTCCACTAGAAACTTTTTCACTGATTAATGGCCAAAACAGATTTATAATGTCAATTAGTTGAGGTGATATTTTATCACTATTAAGTATTCTGTCACCATGGAGTATTCTGTCCATAAATAGTCGAGGGAAAAAAATAAATTGATGGTAATTATTTTACTGCATATATGATTCTTTATGTTAACTGACAGAACAACATGAAGTTTGATGTCATGGAGATGTCAGACACATTTTCTATCACAGTGCCCAGTAGTGCTCCTAATTATTTTAATTACTTGTTTTCCCACCCTTGATTCACATAAATCCACAGCGAGTTCAGTTAATATGAAATTGAAAATTATAATTAAGTTTGAGTTGTCCATGTACCATTATCACACCCACTTCATACTCTCCATGATCCGGCACCTCTAGGTGCCCGAGAGCCTCTGTGAGCTGTTGAATCAGCACCCTGTGAATTAGTTGGACTAGGAAAATTCATGTTGTTATTTTGCCTGTTTGTTCCCTCATTTAGATGAGCAATTACTGCATCTCTTGGGGAGACTGCTGAACTCTGTCTGTTAACATCGGGATATTTGGCTTCAATTGAACTCAGAAGACCAGTGGCGCAGGAACGTTTTTCATTTTGGGGGGGGTACAAAATTCAACCTCCTATATTATATATATATATATATATATATATATATATATATATATATATATATATATATAGGTACCTATACCTAGCAGGCACGTATCTAGAAATACATTTCGGAGGGGTCCAACCAAGTGTCACAATAATAATCAAAATAAATAATAATAATAATTAGAATACTTATACGTATTTAATTAAATTAAAATATTAATTAAATATGTAAATTAATTCATATTGTTTTGTTATTAATACATGACTAGGTAAAAGATAGTAAAAGAATAGAGATATAACAGCACACCCTCATTATCTAGCTTACGTGTAGTTAATATCGCCAAGATATGCAAAAAAACAAGAAACACACGAATGTCCTGTTATTTAATGCAAAATTTGCATAAATATTTTTTCTTTGTTTTCTTAGAATTTTTTTAACATATTTTAAACCAGATAACAATTCTGAAATATATAAAGCTCTGGACCTCGTTCTGGGTTTATTTGGATTTAACATAACGGAAAATCAGGAGTTCGAAATGTAAAAATTGCGAACAAAGATACATCTATTCATTTTAATGCAGGTTGAGATTAAAGGGTTTGATTGATTGATTGAGTTGGTGATTAAGTCCACTTAAGGCACAGTAAGGCTAATCGGGACTGGACCTACAGTTTAAAGTGGGATCCGAACCACTATGTGCCTCCACCGGGTATCGAACCCGGGACCCCTTGATTACAAGGTGACGACAGAGATTAAAGGGGCTGAGGAAGATCTTGAGTCACCCCAACCAGGAATAATCATCTCCTACCTACTGGATATAGAAACCACATTATTGAATATATCATACTTAATAGAGTTCCAGTTCAGTTCATTCTGTTTTTAAAGTCCCATAGCTACGCATAAAAATATCTTTAAACAATTTATGGCAGATGTGTACCACATCCAAAGCCTTTTAGAAGCCATGTATTTTGTATTTTCTCAGACATCTATAGGCGTGGTATTAAAAAATAAAAATAAAAAACTAAGTTGAGATGGTTCCTGATGAACAAATAGGATGTCTAACTTTGAAATATTTGTGAAACATTTGACAAAGCATTTATTTGTTATGTAATTAGCTGTACCTAATTACACTCTTCAAGCACTGAAACTACTATCATTACATATACAAAAACGAAATTCTTCAGATCTCAGAGGAAGCAATGAAAGCCATACGCTCAAAAGTTTTTGTTTTTTTCCTTCTCAATCTTTGGTGGACAATGTGAAGACCCGACCAAGGTATTTTTTTTTCGTGTATAGTGGTATCAAATGCAGATACATGCGTGTGTTTTAGAGTGACATGTCAATTTCTCGTTTATCTGAAAAGGTAAACTATAATATAAGCAAAAGCATGTGCGTGTCACAGTTAAAGATTTTCGCATCTACAAAGAAAATCCAAAACACATTCCCGCCTCGCCGGCCTCTGTGGCGGAGGGGTTAGCATAGCACGCTATGACGCCAGAGGTCCCAGGTTCGAATCCCGGCCCTGGCATGAGTGTTATTTGTGAGATTCCATGAATTTCATCATATCATCACTCATCCTCATCTTCGCGAAGAGCCAAAAGTGGCAGAAATGCGAAGTAAAATAAACCAAATAAATCAATCAAACCTTCCCATCTCATTCAAAGACCATCCAATCCAAAATCTACCAATAGTACCTGCAATGCATTTATCTCGTGCATTCATCTGACTAATATAATTTTCTTACAGTTTGACTTGAGGGTTTTACTGAAAATGGTGTTGTGCTTGTGTTGCATTCGATATCAGAATTAGATTTTAAGCAATTTATGTCCAATTATAAGTATACCTAATACATACGTAGGTAAAAATTAAAAAAAAATCGCAAATTGCACCTTGTGTAAATGTCTAGGGAAAATTTCATTTCACCTAGGAATAATATCGCGATGCGATGAGTCGAGAATTGTCGCAGCCTCATCTCGTCTCCTGTGTGGTGAGGTCTTTCTCATCCTTGTTTGTGCTTGTTTTTGTTTCGGTTTCCACTCTGAAGTTATTAATTAAAACTTATTATAGATGCACTTCATGCTCAGATAGGCTATTCGAGACTCTATTTTCAAAAAAAATGTCTTAATATGTAGATTTAAGTATAGTTTTCCGAACACCCTTTTACAATATAAATAAATAAATAAAAATATGTGTGTGAGGTACAGGAATACATTGTCTCGTTCGTGTAAGTATTTCGTTTCGGAAAATTCCATTTTAAATATTCAAAAGATAATGGGATCAGTCATATACTCTTGTCATTAAGATTTGTATCTTATCTTCGAATCAACGCGACCACTTCATTAGAATAGTGTACCCCCTTACCCAAAGGAGCAGTCGTCTGCAGCGTGATTTGCTGATGGCAAATCTGATTCAATCGTTCCACACACATTTTAAACAATTTTCATCTCCAAAAAGAGGTTTCCAAGAACATAGATCAATGAACTAACTAATAGCAAGCACAATGTAGTAGAATAAGTTTACAATGGTTTGAATTTCTGTGGTAAGGAAGATAACGCTTGTAAGTTATAAACAAAATACACTTTTTTTATTGGGCGAATTGAAAATATGTTCTTTTAACAGTAGCACCTTGCATCTGCTGTCAAATTACCAAAGGTGGGGGAGGGGGTACAGAGGGTACAACTCGATTTACGGATTTAGGGGGTACAGTACCCCCTTCAAAAATTTGAGGGAGTACAATGTACCCCTGTACCTCCCCCCCCGTTCCTGCGCCACTGCAGAAGACTTTGGTATTTGTCATTGTTTGTGTCCTTTGCTAATGCTGCATAAACCACGTCATACAACATCTGCAATATATTCAGTTCTAGTTTTCCCTTTAAATTGAAGGCAAATATTCTGTAATAGAATTCGAATAGCAAATTAATTACAAAAATAATATATTCTTATGAATGTAGCTGTAGTATACTATATGTTCAGTGGTGATACCAGAGGGGAAAAAAGGGAGCAAGGGAAGAGGCACTTCTAAGCTGTCGACCTTAGACGAATCTACGTACTTCCTCCTCAGTGCTTGCAATTGTCTTTCTTTGATGTCCTCACTGCAGTAGTAACTTAAGAACTTATGACTAATTATTTAAATTCCTAAACTTGCATTGATTTAGCTGGTACCTTTTATCTCATTCACAACTTGTGATTGTGGTTTTCAATATTTCGTTACAAATACTCCGTTTTTTAACTTTATGTGGTAGTATCTTGTTATTTATCCAAAATTATGGTCAATCAGAATTGCATTTTAAAATAGTGATTATTTATGTAAATTGATTGTTTTTAAAAATATGTAGGTTATTTTACGTCGCTTTTCTTCCTGTTTTGGATGAGGATGAGTGAGGCCGGGATTCGAACA
The DNA here is from genome assembly GCF_977018435.1 of Lepisma saccharinum. Taxonomy (NCBI): domain Eukaryota; kingdom Metazoa; phylum Arthropoda; class Insecta; order Zygentoma; family Lepismatidae; genus Lepisma; species Lepisma saccharinum. The sequence continues at coordinate 37,890,582 of NC_139258.1, read as the reverse complement.
AGAGATCCCGGCGTAGTAGCTCACTCTGATAACAACTCAACTACGGATGTCGGCATGAATTCAGTTTTAAAAAATATACTTAATGCGTGTTTCAAACACTTAGATTTGCATTAATAGTAAATTATAGTAGTAATAATGTAGAGATCCTGTTTTGAAAATAACCCAGATTACACGCAAGTTTGTAGCAAGCTTAAGATAGCGTGATTATAGCTTGCCAAAGCAAGTCTGATATGGGAAGCTTGATGCAAGTTCGACGTAAGTGATACTGGACAAGAGAGCTAGTTACAGCTAATTATGACAATCTTGGTGCAGGCTTGCATTGGCAAATTTACTGCAACTTCGACTTATGGTAAATAGATAGCTGGCTGCAAGCTTGCAGCAGGCTCACAGCGTGTCATTGAGAGCTTGTTGCAAGCTTCTCACTTGCCATGGAAAATTTGCTTGAGGCTTGCAGCTAGTTTTCTGTGATATCTGGGAATGTTTCACTAGCTGGTTACTTGGCAAATACACTCTGGAACTGTCTAACCTTTTCATTTCCTTCTTAGCGAAGTGAAGATAAAAGATAAGGAAAGAACTTAACATTCTGGAGTTAATGTATTGAGAACATTGTAACTTCCCGAAATGTAGCCTTCCCTCATGGGTTTTCCTGCTTGAATTCATCCACGAGGGGGACTCATTGGGATTCAGAGTAGCCAGGGATTTCCTTGGCTCGCTGGCCAGCCCACGAGGTTGCAGTTTCCATTTGCGTCCATTCGTTAAAAGGATGCGGCTCAGGTACACCTCCTCTCTTGAATGGTAAACATTGCATGCATCCACCCTTTGTTCTGGAATTCGTCTGCACCAAAATATTTCCCGTCGCATTTTATTGAGTTTCTGAGGTTGTCATACAAAGAACACGAACAGTTCAATGGGCCTCTCCGATGGCGTAGTGGTAGAGTCGTCGCATTGTAATCAAGGGGTCCCGTGTTCGATACCCGGTGGAGGCACATAGTGGTTCGGATCACACTTTTTAAAAAAATGTAGGTTCAGTCCCAATTAGCCTTACTGTGCATAAAGTGGACTTAAAACACAAACTCACGCACACACACACACACACACACACACACACGAACAGTTCAAGGAATGTCTTGTGGAAGTTCTGCGATAGAATTAACCCTGTTTACTCAAGGGGAACGTGGGGGATACTGTCAGGCCCACCACACTCATTTTTTTATATTTTCCAACTGTGAAAAGTTTTATAGAAAAATGAAAATAAATTACGTTGTTGACAAAAGTGTTCCCCATATTTCTGTATTACTTTTGTTCATAAAAACATAAATGTTATGTAAATAGGAGGCAAAATGCACTACACTGTAAAAAGTTGACCGTAGAGAAAACGCCGTCTAAGGACGTCAATTCTCGCTGCCATACAGATACCGTAAAAATTACAGTGACAGTAATTTTTTTTTTACAGATACCCATATATTAAACGGTAATATACCGTAATTTTGACAAGATTTTTTTTTAAAAAAATACGGCATAATGCCGTAATTTAAACAATAATTGATTGTATTTAGATGTAATACCTTTTTGCATAATGTAAAAAAAATATACTTTATTGATCAGACTTAATGTCAAATAGTTATTTTCATATTACATATTGATGATTGATTTTGTTCTGACATAGGTATAAAATTTCGAATTTCACTGCCAATGTGTGTGCTTAAAACGCTCCTTGGCAGCACAGTTCACTGTTTTCCATGATACTAAGGCATTTAGAGAAAATGTTACACTTGCACGACACACAATTGATTTACGTACCCTTGCTTAGATGGACAGTAGTCAGAAAGTAAAAATTACCTGTTTAACTGGGGGAAAATACTGAACTATTACAGCCCCTTTCTGGCTTCTGTAGTGAGCTGGTAAGCTAACGTTCAATAAAGCCAGAGGTGCCAAGTTAAAACCAGGTCAGACACGAGTGTATCGTTATACTTATATCCATTCCGTCATTCATAATCATTATCACATTTAACTTAATATGCAGAAAAACAATACCAAAATAGGAATTACAACTTACAATAAAACAACATTTTTATGTCATCTACCAACCCCATAACCAGCAATGACACACATTTTCATTGGACAATATTAACATGTTCTTGAAGGCAATGTTTTGTGCCGCGGTAGCTCAGTGTCGGCCTCCGTGGCGGAGTGGTTAGTACATCTCACTACGAAGCCAGGGGTCCTGGGTTCGAATCCAGCTCGGACGTGGATGTTTGTGATTGTCTGTCCTGAAAGTCCTGAAATAGAGCTTTGAGTGAAATGATATAAGTGAATGAAGTGTGATGGGGGAAGCTTCCATTTAGGGGCTTTCCTGGAAAAAAAGTCTAAGGCGTCAGGTTCTCAACTGCGATTACTCGAATCGCGCAGATTTGAGTCTCCTGTTGCGAAGAGTGTAACGTAAAGAAAAAGTCGTTAGGGCGTCTGACTACCATGCGAGAGACCAGGGTTCGATCCCCGGCGGGGGAGAACAGGGATTTTTTCCACCTATTCAAGCGGCTTCGGAGCCCACCCAGCGTCGTACAAAGTGGAACCTGGAGGATACTCTGGGGTATAAAGGCGGCCAGAGGCGTGGTGCTCATCACATCACCCCCACCTTCGGCTGTGATCAAGAAAGTGTGGGGCCCTAACTCCACACCCCCTATATGCCTTCATGGCGTGGTGCAAAGCACAGGGAGCACTTTACTTTTTTAAAACTTTTTTTAAGGCAATGTTTTAATTATTTAATTATAGACTTCTAACCCCCGCTCCCCGTCCCCGCTGATGGCACAATGGTATCATTCTTACCTTGTGATCGAGTCCTGAGTTCAATCCCCTAGTGGAGGCATAATGCAATGGTTTGGATTTCACTTCAAAACTGTAGGCCCAATTAGCCCATAAAGTGGACTTGAGACTATATCTCTTCATTTACTACAATATCTGCGTTGTAAGAAAAGGAGCCTTAGTAACATTACATGATATGATATGTTCACAAAGAAAAAAGACAGTTATGAGGAAAAGGCGAAATATGTTATCAGTTTACAACCCTAACAAGCCCAAAACAAACAAATTCCCAGTCTTTTTCAGATATTCAGGAACAATGTGAATCGTAACGTTCTCTCAGGAACGGGGGATCAAACCAAGAACCTTAACCATCATGGTGGGTGATGTAGTTCACTTATCATTCATCCCTTGCCTTTGGAGCAACTCACTGCTCAAGGTGAGCTTAATGGTATAGAGCAAGAGGTATTAAACTATTCACACTTTAGAACGGCATTGGGAGTGTCACTATTCGTCTTGGCGACCCCGAAAACTATACATTCCACACTAATATCGGTCGTTTTTTATTATTTTTACATGTCACCCCTTCCCACCCCAACCCTAGGGTTGCCAGGGGTGTCTTACCCCACAGTATTTCTTTCGAGATTGCAAGTGATACGTGGGCCAAGTTTGGTAGAAATCGCTACAGGCGTTCGAGAGTTATGGCGGAACAAACACACATACACATACATCTATTTTTATGTATATAGGCGGAGCATGCGCACTCGTCCGGTTCCCCTCGAACATCCGATTAAGCTGACGGTGCTATGGGCGTTAATATGGAACGGCGTAATGGAGCTTCTTTCACAAGGGAAAGGGGTGTCAACTGTGTAGCATATTGTTACACAGTTCGATCGAAAACAAATTTATTGAGCCAAGTATCACTTCGTAGGTTTCCGAAGCTAGAATAAGCATGTGGATACAAGCGGAACAAGAAAGGATTAGCACCCAGGTGAAGACAGTCGTTTGTACGACTTGCATTTTTTTACATGCATGTGGATCGTGGATCTGTCTGTGGTGTTGTTCTGAAAAACATTTCTCTTCTGGAGGTTTCAGACCGAAGCGACATGCGACACCGGGGCTTCACACCGAAGTGACAAGCTGCACATGAGTGGCAAGACCTTTTAGTCTATTAGCAAGCATTCACTGCGCATGGGTGACCAATAGACTGACTGAGGCAACACGATGTACGCCATTCCGAGTCTGAGCTTCCTCTGTTGTGTCGCTTCGGTTCGAAAAAATTGCATTGATTGCTGAGGGTTAGCTTCAAGCGACACGGAGATTTCACACCGTGAAATTATTCTAAAGCAAACCATTCACCGGACATGCGAGAACAACAGACTGAAGCGACACGATACATGGTAATGAGAAAACGACCCAGCACAAGCGACACGTGTCTTTAGTAGTGTAGATTCATTTCGAGAGGAAGGTTTCAGTCTGAAGCGACAAGCTAATGGACAAAACCTGCCAAATCGAAGCGACACTACAAGTTGCACGTCTCGCTCGTCGGTTGCGTGTCGCTCGGTGGGCCGCTTTTATCAGTAACGTGCATCTTCTCGTTTGCGCATGCGTGGTGAATGGTTTGTTTTAGATACAACACTTCTGTGTCGCTTGTCTCTTCTTTGTGAAATCCCCAGGTCGATTGTCACTTCAGGATGAAAGCTTCCTTAGGGAGAATTCACACCGAAGCGACAGGCAGAACGTGCCAATTGAGGACTTCACCAATCGAACGCATACTTCTGCGACCTACCATGATGCTATGGGGTGAAACGTTACTGCTGATTGGCTCGTTCCCAAGCGATACGTGTCGGCTATCGTTTGTTGCTTCTGTGGGAATTCTCCCTTACTGTTTGAATTAAATTCGTGCAAGTAAAAGTGGCATGTCTTATCATAGGTTTTCCCTGCTAAATCCCTCAGCCGCCAAGCGAAATTGATGGCACATTATTTGTATTACTCATTACTTCTGCAGATTTGTTGTCAAAGATGCACTTCAGCATACATCACAACAATATCACCAGTTTTATAGCATTCTACGTATTTCCCTCACTTTTCCATTTACAAAATAATTGAATATATCTAAATTTTGTACGTTTTGAGTTCGTTGTGCGTGTACTGACCGTGGTATTGTACAACTGGTAGCCACAAAGACACGTTGATTTTTAATAATCTGCACTGCAGAGTGCAGTTAATCATCCAAAGGATTCAACAAGTCCACTCCTTCATGATAAAACTTTAGCAAATGCCTTTCTTGATTATCGTCGTACAACTGACGAAAACAAATGCTCGTTAGGGTTATGACAAAAAAAAAAAATGCCAAATTTTGTATCTCCTGTGGTCGCAAATGATGAGCTTCTGCGACCTGATTACTAAAAAAATAATTTTTACAGGTGGCTCTAAAAAAAACTTCCCGCACCAACCCGTTTCAATTTCAGTGTGTGTCACAAGAACTGTATGTACGGTACTGTAGCCTGTAGCTACTAAAAAAGTAGATCTTTATAATATAGCTCACGACAAAATGACTAATAAGATGTGTTTATATTTTTAGTAAAACATTATTTAAAATTATACGTGTATTTGTATCTGTATGTAGTTACAGATTATGCTAATTATACGGGGTGTGTGACTGTTGGTTGTTTCAAACAGCGAGGATTCTTCGGAAAGAGCATCACAATAAATTTAATATTTTTATAACCCTACATTATCAATAACAACTATTTTTGGGGCTCTATCGAAAAATACCACAAACAACATTTGAAAAGGGTATTATTAATGTAATAATTAGTAAATTAATGTAGTAATTATTAAATGATTATTTATTAAGTGACAAATTGTGTATATTTTCTCTATTTTCAGGTTTGGTAGTTCAATATTAGTATTATAATGGCATATTATAAATCAAGTGAAGCGATTAAGAAAAATGCGCAATCGTGGACGCAGAATGTAGCTATTGATGGAACAATAAGACGAGATGTACCTACAATTGAAACACTTAGTTCTTTTACTCGACTTCCGCGAAAGAAAGACATTATTGGTCGCTATCATACACTTCTGGAAACAGAGAAAGATAAGAAAGAAAGAATGGCTATGATAACTGGTGAGCTTACTGTTCTCTGGGAAAATTTAGCTTTCCAATTTTATCAAAACAAGCAATTATGTCAAAAGTAGTTAAATTGATTGAAGAGAACGATAAAAATAGAAAGAGGAAAAAGGATTCACTTCAAGTTGAAATAGAAAATATATTTGACATAACGAAAACAGATTGACATTGGTGTGCCAAGAAGATAAACAACTGTACAAGTTGCAAGTTAAATCACAAGGTAAACTTGGATATGTAACAAGCACAGTTGCTCCACAATCGTCCATCCATCCCTCTAAGCGAGTGCGAAAATCGGCTTCACAATCTGAACCAAACTCTGTCTTTGCCACTGATGCAGACGACGTATCATCAGCAGAAGTAAGTAGTGATGAAATTTTTCTGACACAGCATATGTATCAGGAGAAAATGAAATGACAAAAGAAAACGAGTCGTGCGTTTTTCAAAATCACATGCAGCTAAGTTGGTGACAAAAAAATCTATTTCAATTAATAAAGCTGCTGTAGTGTGCTCCAGCCTAGCCGAAGATGGAATCAGTGTTACAACACCATCACAGTCATTTGTTTGGCGAGCTGTTATAAGAAGTGGCGAAGATGAAAGGCGTAAAATAGAATCTATTTTGCAAGAAGAGAAACAATTCTGCCTTCATTTCGACGGTAAGCAAATTGCAAATCACGAGTATCAAGTGGTAATCTTGAAGAGTTCACTTAGAGAATTGAAATTAGGTAGTAAAATGTGAAAGCAGGTCATCCCAGGATATTTTTAATGCACTGCAAATTTTGCTGAATTAATTTGATGCATGGAAGGACTTCAAAATGATCGTATGTGACACAACAGCAGTAAATACTGGACGAATAAATGGAATTGTTCAAAAATTAAAAAGTGAAATCATCACAAGAGGATTTGATCAGCCACAGTACATTGGCTGCCAGCACCATATTCTTGATAGAATCGTAAAGCATGTGTTAGACTTCTTTAATCCGATTTCTTCTACCAAACCAACTCTGAACTATGAATTCGTGGACGAAGTGATAAAACAATACGATGTCTTGCAGCAGTCCTACAAGCCAGAAAGTGAAATGATAACTGTTCAAAATCCAGGTTGGCGAGATGATTTTAGATTTCTGTATGAGTTATGTAGAGCATACCGTTTCCTTTAAGAAACTGGTGCAATCCCAGCAATTAAATGGAGAAAATTACCGTCTCTTCACAATGTCAGATGGAATTCACGTGCTATATATGCTCTTATTTCGTACTTCCTCATTCCTAAGTGGAGAATATCACTGGAAATACCGTGCTCTTTCATCTCAAATACATGGCAGAAAGCCTGGTTTTCTAACCAAATGTTCAACGCAGAGATTCACCAGAAACTGATGGATGGAATTTCCGAATTAAATTGCTCTGCAGCCATGAAGTGCTTTGTAACTCACTGGAATGTTGAAAGATCCGTTGTAGATATACCACGGACGAATATTTGTGCCGAACGAGGGGTAAAATTAATGGAAGAACTGTACCAGAAATGCAAAACATAAATATTTGAATCTGAAGCTTATTTCAACTAATACATTTTGACTGCGCTGAATGTACTTAAATTTGAGAATTTTCATTGTCATTGGTGCGGAACATTTTTTATGAACTGAACGAAATAATTGTCATTTTCTGATTCTGTATTAAAAATTTCGTTGATTTCTACTACAGGCTAAAAAAATATTTTTTTTGTCATAACCCTAGTGCTCATATCTTCCATATGCCGCTGTTTCTGTACTGGATACAACGGGGACTGGCCTAAACCGGAAGTTCCGATGGAACCGGGAAAGACCGTCACCAATGTATTTTTAAAAGGGTCTATAGAGATATTTACTTCTCTTTTCTCTTCTCCCGTTATTTCCTTCTTTTTTTTTAAAAAAAAACATTTTCTTTCTTCCTTCGTGAAAGTAGTTAAATATTTATCATAAGATTATAATTGCCGACTTACATTAACTTGAGACTTGTTGTAAATGTGATTACAATTGTATGGGCTTCACGACAGCTGACTACATTCTTTTCAGACTGGTCGTCACAATAAGATTTTCTGTGTCGGTTGTAGTTCGAGTTTTCTCCGCTAGATGTGCTCCATTGCAGAGCAAATGTTTCTTTTCATGTGCACCTGTGCGCGTGTGTGCTGGCAGTGAGTGGATGTTTATTATTTTTATTATTCTGTGTATGTATGAAGCACTGACCTCCTCCATGGCAGTGCGGTGTAAGCGCCTGTCCTTTGGGCCCTGACTATAGAATTTCATGGGTTCGAGTCCGCCAGGGTTCAGTCTCTGGGTTCTCGGCCTGTGTGTAGGACCAGCGGCAACCCACCATCGTGAGGAAATTGGGGAGTTAACTTGTGAGTAGCGTAACCAGGTCACGGATATCTCCTATAACGGCTGGGGGTTCGACGTGCTGACCCCACGTCAACCCATTACTGGTTGAAGATCTCCACACCTATAGGTAGGATTGAGGGAAGGAGACTGGCAGCCGGGAGATCGGCCAAGGCCCTTCCAGGGCTGTAGATCCACGGGTTGTTATTATATATTATACTAGCTGAATGCCCGGCGTTGCCCGGGTATTTATTTATCCCAATCTTCTATTAAACAGGAATAAAATAAATTCTAACTATACTAGTGTAAAATGAACTTGGAGTTCAACGGCATTGAGAGTGTCACTATTCATCTCAGCGGCCCCGAAAATTATGGATTCCACACTACTATCTGTCGTTTTACATGTCACCCCCTTCCCCCCCCCCCCAGGGGTGCCAGAGATGTCTTGGAGTTAAACGGCATTGGGAGTGTCACTATTTATCTTATCGACCCCGATAACTATGAATTCCACACTAATATCGGTCGTTTTCGATTATTTTTAAGTCACCCCTTCCCACCACCAATTCTATGAGTGCTAGGGGTGTCTTATCCCCACAGTATTTATTTCCAGATTGTAAGTCATATGTGTACCAAGTTTGGTCGTCGTGAATGTCACCAATTAGCTTAGAGACTCCGAAATCTATGGATTCGACACTAATCTAGGTCATCTTTGTCATTTTTCACCCCCTCTCACCCTCCAACCCGATAGGTGATGAATTTGGAATTGATCGGCATTGGGAGTGACACTATTAATCTTAGCGACCCCGAAAACTATGGATATTAGGGAAAACTCAGTTCTTTAATTCTTGAATGATAGATCAGACGTTCTGTTTAAAAATATATAAAAATAGTATTTATTTCGTTGCTTAAATATGTACAGAGAATTACATATGAAATAACCCCCACATAGAAAATGACATGATCCTATTTAATTGAAATACTGTAATCTATATTTAAGAGAGGTTCGTTCGCTGGCCTAGACCAGCAGTACTAGTTAAAAAATGTATCTAGCTTGTCACTAGCATAGATGACATGTTTCTTTAATTCCCTTCCTTTCTTGATTATAATGAAAATTGCCACGCAAAAATAGACTAAACTTGAATGAAATTACAACAACTAATATATGCGCTGTTCTTGAAAATATATAAAAAAACCAAACTGATACGATTCTTTTTCCACCCTGTCACAGTCCCTTTAATCCAAGATTAAATAAAAACCGGGCACCATGGAAGTGTTGAACCTACAAATTGAAAATAATCGTTGGAGGCACATAGTGGTTCGGATCCCACTTTAAACTGTAGGTCCAGTCCCGATTATCCTTATTGTGCATAAAGTGGACTTAAAAAAACAACTCAATGAAACTAATATTTTCGCGCAACAAAGTACTTGGCTTGTCACCAACGGATAGACATATACTTGAAATTACACGCGTCCCTTAATCCCCTCGGATACGACGTTGCTAGAATAATACAAATGTCCACCGAAAACTAAGCGTTGGCTGTCACCAATCGAATCAAGAAAAAAAAATTGCGTGGACTTATCTCTGTCCGATAGAAGATTGGGATAAATAAATACCCGGACAACGCCGAGTAATCAGCTACTAAATGTAATAATCAGATCAATGTATCATACGAAAGAAAACTATACACATGTTTTCTATATAAAGTAAAAAAAATACAATAACGCTGGTAAAATGTACACAAAAAAAATATACTTCGTCCTCACTTAACATTAAAAGACCAACTTTTTAATCCCCAGGACATTCCTCAGATATGAATAGAGCATGAGAATGTGCCTTCCTTACACACATTTATACCATATTTGTTACACACACATGGGGCCTCAATTTCTGTCTGTATCATGGACACTATGTTTACTTTCGTTGTTACTTTCTTCCATTTTCACATTTGCAAATCTTTCTGCTTCAGATTCACTGTAACTCTCGCCACTGTCTGACTGTTTTCAAAAATCAAAATATCTCGCTCATTTAAGCACCTGGACATCTTGTTACAGAACGCAACACACTGCTAATAAAATAAAAACTAACTAACTAACTAACTCCCTAGCCTTCTTAAACCTGAAGGTTCATGGCTGCAGCAACACAGGCCTTCCATCTTTCCCTATCTTGAGCAAGTTCTATATACTCTTTTCCATCTCTACCGATTTCCTTTAGGTCCATATCAACGTTGTCCCTCCATCTTCGTCTTGGCCTTCCTATAGGTCTCTTACCATCAGGTTTCCCAACAAGAATCCTGTAAACTCCTCTTTCCTCTCCCATTCGTGCCACATGGCCTGCCCACCTAAGTCTTCTTGATTTAATTATTCTAATAATATCTGGACACGAATACAAATTATGTTGTTCTAAATTATGTAACCTTCTCCACTCACCTGTCTCCTCATCCCTTTTAGGTCCAAAGATTTTCCTAAGGATCTTATTTTCAAATACTCTCAATTTATGTTCCTCTTTCAATGTAAGGGACCAAGTTTCACATCCATATAATAATACAGGCCAAATTACTGTTTTGTATATTTTAACTTTTAGTTTCTTAGATATTAAACGAGAAGACAAAAGTTTATGAAGAGAGAAGTAACATGCATTTCCTGAATTAAGCCTACTTTTTATTTCCTCTTTAATATAATTTTCATTTGTTAATATTACTCCTAAGTATTTGAATTTGGATACTGGTTCAAACGAGTTGTTATCAATAATTAGATTTTGATAAGGCTATGCAACTACTATTGTGGGCTCAAGTAAGACCCCTTACCGTTATCACACTGCAACAATTGACACTACCTGCACAGTTGTCTAAGCTCTGCAAGTACACGGCCTGCATTGAGAATTCAAGATGGCATGTTATGAACAGAAACACAACCTAGCGACAAACAAAGAAAATACTTCGGGTGGGGTCAGCCATGACCCCCACCATAGTAGTTGATGGTTAAGGGGCAAGGGGTCCGTTGGTCAAGCCTTAGGACATCTGACTGTCACACGCAGGAGACCTGGGTTCGATTACCTGCATGGTCATATCGGCAATTTTTTTCCTGCTTAAGCGGCTCTGGGACTCACCCAAACTCACATCAGTACGCAATAAAAACCCTACGTGAGTAAGCGCGACCGAAGCGTGATGCTGTACACACCACCCCCGAGAGCGAGAAAGTGTTAAGTTGCAAATGCACACCACCATTGTGCCTTCACTGCACCGCCTAATGCACAGGGGAGAACAAAAATTAGAAGATGAAAGCCGTTAATGTTTTTCAACATTTTGTTTCCATTTTTCATGGAATCGGAACAAAACTTCCATATCGGTCCATATCTAATAATTTAATTTTAAGTCCTTCATTAGTTTCTTTTACCTCCCTAAAAGCATATTCTAAGGCTAGTGTTGCCCACGAGACGAGACTTTGGCCTGTCTCGTCTCGTGGAAATGCTGTGAAATGCTGTCTCGTCTCGAAAATATTCCTTTGTCAAAGGGACACATGATCAATCTCGTCTCGTCTCGAATTTTTAAAAGCCTGTCCCGTCTCGTCCCGTGGGCAACACTATCTAAGGCAAAATTAAAGAGTAATTGAAAATTATAATTTTGCACCGAAATTCTATTTTTGATTGTAAAATTATGATTTCGTTAAACCGTTTTATTTCAGTGATTTCACATAAATAATAATAATAATAATAATAATAATAATAATAATAAATAATGTTTAAATTATAATAATCTCATTATAATTAATATAAATTAAATTAACATAATAATTAAAATGTGTAAATTAGCAAATATTTTATTGTTATTATTACATGATAGGTGAAAGGACCATATACATATAAAAATATAACAGGACATAGCGTTCACTATCTAGCTTCTGTGTACGTAGTTAGGATCGCCAAAATTTGTATAAAAACAACTAGTCTGGCAAGGGAATTAATGTCAGACACAGGACTGAATATTCATTGAATAACAAAAAAAAGATTGTTAGATCAAGTAAGGTTCTTGATTAATATATTATGTATATTACCATTAGAAATTTGCACAAATCTTTTTCGACATTGTCCTTCAATGCCAATAAGTCCGAAGGAAATATATATCAATCGATTATGCAACAAATACTAAAGAAGTAAATTTTCGTTATTTAATGTTAGTACTTGATATGTCTTTCGAAAGGGGGCGGGATCCAGAACCCTTCTCCTAAATAGGTTCTTAGCTGCCCACACGGACTTAGGTTGATGCAGATAGACATAATTTTACATTTCTTTCTTTTTTAGTTATCACTGGTAAACAGAGTTGTTAAATAAATTCTAATGTGTTCTATTGGGTTCCATTGTAGGATCGGAACATTTAAATTCGGTCCAACTTGCGTATTGTTTCAGTTCAATACGAAATTTGAACGCTATTTAAAGTGATCTGGAAAAAAAAAGTTCCTGCATTGCATTTAAATTGATAAGGAAAAATGGTTCCTGGACAGTATATAAATTGATCCGGAAAAATGTTCCTGAACCATATTTAAATTGATCTGGAAAAACATTTCCTGACTGTATTGATCCGGAAAAATGGTTCCTGGACCATATTTAAATTGATCCGGAAAAAATGTTCCTGGACAGTATATAAATTGATCCGGAAAATGTTCCTGAACCATATTTAAATTGATCCGGAAAGAAGGTTCCTGGACCATATTTAAATTGATCCGGAAAAAAGGTTCCTGGACCATATTTAAATTGATCCGGAAAAAAGGTTCCTGGACCATATTTAAATTGATCCGGAAAAGCATTTCCTGACTGTATTTAAATTGATCCGGAAAAAAGGTTCCTGGACCATATTTAATTTGATCCGGAAAAAAGGTTCCTGGACCATATTTAATTTGATCCGGAAAAAAGGTTCCTGGACCATATTTAAATTGATCTGGAAAAGCATTTCCTGACTGTATTTAAATTGATCCGGAAAAAAGGTTCCTGGACCATATTTAATTTGATCCGGAAAAAAGGTTCCTGGACCATATTTAAATTGATCTGGAAAAGCATTTCCTGACTGTATTTAAATTGATCCGGAAAAAAGGTTCCTGGACCATATTTAAATTGATCCGGAAAAGCATTTCCTGACTGTATTTAAATTGATCCGGAAAAAAGGTTCCTGGACCATATTTAATTTGATCCGGAAAAAAGGTTCCTGGACCATATTTAAATTGATCTGGAAAAGCATTTCCTGACTGTATTTAAATTGATCCGGAAAAAAGGTTCCTGGACCATATTTAAATTGATCCGGAAAAGCATTTCCTGACTGTATTTAAATTGATCCGGAAAAAAGGTTCCTGGACCATATTTAATTTGATCCGGAAAAAAGGTTCCTGGACCATATTTAAATTGATCTGGAAAAGCATTTCCTGACTGTATTTAAATTGATCCGGAAAAGCATTTCCTGACTGTATTTAAATTGATCCGGAAAAAAGGTTCCTGGACCATATTTAATTTGATCCGGAAAAAAGGTTCCTGGACCATATTTAAATTGATCTGGAAAAGCATTTCCTGACTGTATTTAAATTGATCCGGAAAAAAGGTTCCTGGACCATATTTAAATTGATCCGGAAAAGCATTTCCTGACTGTATTTAAATTGATCCGGAAAAAAGGTTCCTGGACCATATTTAATTTGATCCGGAAAAAAGGTTCCTGGACCATATTTAAATTGATCTGGAAAAGCATTTCCTGACTGTATTTAAATTGATCCGGAAAAAAGGTTCCTGGACCATATTTAAATTGATCTGGAAAAGCATTTCCTGACTGTATTTAAATTGATCCGAAAAAAAGGTCCTGGACCGTATTTAAATTCAACCGGAAAAAAGGTTCCTGTACCGTATTTAAGGTCATCTTGAAAATAAGTTTCTGGACCGAATTGAAATACTTTACAATTTAAGAAAGTTCTTTACGGTCCAGAACCCATTTACGCTTGCAGATTTTCTCTCCTGGACCGGAATTGAATTTATTTAAAATTCCTGGACCTTTAACAATCCTGCTGGTAAGTATCTTAAAACGAACTGCACAGAAGCTAGCAATTTTCCTATAGTTTAATTCCACCTTAACGTCCTTTCGCTTTCTTCCGTGCCTACACACATTGCCCTTTCGCAAAAGCGTGTTTTCCTGACGCTCGGTGATACTTAGCATTGCGACTGTGGACGTTGACTCACGGTTGGGGGGCGGGAGACATTAAATGGGTTGTCCTTCGCGGCTTCTGCAGACTCTGGACCTCCGAGGAGAACAACAACGTGGTCGCTCAGTCGCTTCAAACGTCTCCGGCCGCGAGTTTCGGAAGCACGCTAGCACGTGGATACCCCGACCTGGACGAGAGGTGAGTGCAACAAAACAACCACTTTCACTGTCACCTCCGTTTGCTCTACTTAGCTTCTTGGCTTAGCGTTGCCGGCTTCTATTGACAGAATGATCACGGAGTAGTGTGTGACATGACCATTTCCTCTCACGTATGTATGTCATGGGTATGGACTGAAATTTTACAAAACCTTCCTTTAGAAAATACACAACTTGTCCAGGTTCCTGTTTCCTTTCATTTCTAAAAGGAAACTAACTATTTTATTATGTCATTCTGTCTTTAATAAACAAATGTTTACAACAGTAGCGTGCTCAGGATTTTCGAAAGGGTATAATTTTTTTGGTAGTCAATCCTAATTTGCCATCTTTTTCTGCCTTTCAAGTTTCTTTTTTTGGATTATCAGGACAAGGGGATTTATGCCCCCCTCCCTTGTGCACGCTACTGGCTTACTGGGTATTGGGAGCCGCGGTGGTCTTATCGATACGGCGTCTGACTGCCATGTGGGAGACCCAGGTTCGAATCCTGCAGGGACGACCTAAGGTAGGAATTTTTCCGACCTTGTCCCTGCATAAGGCATCTCTGGGATTCACTCATCCTCAAATAAATGGATACTTGAAAGCACCGATGCGTGGTGATGATAAAATCACCTCCAAAAATTGCCTAGATCTACAATGTAGACTCTGCCACTACATCCCCCCATAAGTGGCATGGTGCAAAGTGCAGGGGGGAAATTTTATCTTTTTACTATACTGGGTATTCGTACCAGATTGCCTATAAAAGTATATCTTGAGATAGGTATCGAGCTTCTTAATTGCGCTACGTAGAAACATCCACACATAACATTTCACGTTAACTTATTATTCTCAATCCTTTACTGAGTGATGCACGACAGATAACTCCAATTGTACTTTCTCTCACTAGCTGCATGCCTCCCACCCTTATCCAGACCAAACTAGTTGAGGCTTGAGCTCTGTACATCTGAATTAATTTGACATTACATTATTTTTATAGATAGTTATTTAAAAAATTCACTTCTACACTTAGATTTTAGACTACTATGAAACAAGTTCTCGTATGAAATGAAACATTTTATTTAAAATAACTTCAGAAGTCAACAGACCATTGTCTATTTTCTTACAGGAAAAATACGCGTATATTATTTAATTTTTTGGTAATCCTGATAAGTAATTTTTTTGCGGAAATGTAATAACATACATACAAAAGAAAGGGGAGAAATGTAGAATTTTTTATAACCTAGGGGACCAAAAAAAAACAATCTGCGTCATTTTGACCCAGATCTGTTATACGAGATAAGGATTAGTGCCGCTCCTGAAGATTACATTAATTTTTCGACCGTTTCTGACACAGATAATTCTTAGCTATTTGAACCTATGACTTTTCTAGGCACGGCTCTATTACTGACAATAATGCTTTCTTTATATACATGTGCACACTCTTTTGCTAGCGCATTTCTCATATATCATCAGCATATGTGACTTTCGTGATTGTGCGTTTGATATATGTCGTGACTTTCCAGTGTTTTACGTTAACGTGTAAAAGTGCAATGGGGGCCTATGAGGCCAAGTATATTGTAAAACATGTAATATGCCTATTTTACATTTCACTCTCTTGTGGAACATTAAAAGTATATGACATCTTCAACTGGATATTCGTGCATACTTTCAAATGAATTTTGCAATGTTTTAATTAATATTTGATTGTTCATGTTCAGCTTTCTAATTTTCCCCTTCAAAAGACAATGATAAGGCAAAAATTAGGAAACTGAACATGTATACAATACGTAAGTAATAATTCAAAATTTCTATAACTATCGGCGAAGTGTGAACAAATATCCAGTTTAATATTGTTTTAATAGCATTCCGGCTTTAATCAATAAAATGTAAAAAATTAAGAATTCAACTGTTAATCAACATGTTAAATACATATAAATTTCTGTAACATTACCGTATTTTTTGTTACAATTTTTGTAACTCAAGTCACAAAAATGGACGGAGGCCTCACAGGCCACAAGTTCGAAATTGATTGGAGAGACCTAAGTGCTTTTAAGGGTTGACGAATATTGAAAATCCAATCCATATAACAGTTACGCACGTATGTAGTAAGCGATTCCTATTAGCCAAAAGTGGCAGAATAGCGAAGTAAAATAAACTAAATCAATCAATCAATCAATAATAAGAGTTTCCGAAAAATGAAATGCTCAACTTCTTAAACTTAATAATTCAAAATGGACCATTATCGGTAAAAATTAATTATTAAAAAAAAAATTAAAAAAATTAAAATGGAAGAAAAAGTCCGATTGAAATTTTTTTAAAAATCATCAAAAATTATTTTTAAAATAAAAATCATTATTTCTGTCCACCCTCATAGCAGTTATATTCAAATATAAATTTTATTGGTAGAATGAAGACTCAGATATGATTCTTACATGAAGCTTTTCTTTGTCCCTCCATTCTCGTGAAAATCGAGACTTCTGAATCTTTCTCGTGCTATTCTACGCATTATAAATCTTAAAAGAATCATTTACATCATGTTCTTCTTTGATAATACGTTAGAGATTGTCAGGCAACTAGTATAGAAAATTTAAGTGCTTCAGGAAAGGCTAGAAGAAGAAAAAGCTTGCGGTTCACAATTCCGCACCCCACTGCTCCAGGGTTAAATTGATGAAATAACACTCGGTAAGGAGTATGGTTCAAGTCCTGATTGGAACGCCAGTTCGGTATCATTGACAAGCCTACTGGACGCAACATCTCATTTACTCCACGAGGACTTGACAAGTACTGTCAGTTCCTAAAACGAGCGCTATTGGAGGAAAAGGTTTGAGAGGAGGATTTTCTTGGCTCCACGTGGACTTGACATTTAGTTGTCAGAGGGAAACTCGTCTTTCGGAATTTTCTTTGAAGGAAAGTGACGTTCCAATCAGGACTTCAACCATACCCATAACCAAGCTAAGATCCGAAGTCGGAACCTTTGGTGAAAACGTATCAACGAACAAAGCATATTTTCACAGAGAAGACTATGCGTTTGCTTTTTCATTTATTTCACCAATGCATACGAACCCACGTGGTTGATCTAGAGAGGTATGAAATATGAAAAGTTTTGAAAACCAGGGTTTTTAATGATCCAGGCACCCATAAATTTTAATGGGTTCTATAGAGTTCCGGAACAGGACAGGAACCTTCTTTCTCGCACAATTTAAATTCGGTCCAAACTGATCCGAAAAAAGGTTCCTCAAGCGTGTTTAAATTAATCCAGAAAAAGGTTCCAGGACCGTATTTAAATTTATCCAGAAAAAGGTAGCTCTGGACTGGATTGAAATACTTTACAGATAAAAATATTCTTTACGGTCCAGAACCCATTTACGTTTGCTGATTTTTCTCCTGGACCGGAATCGAAATTATTTAACATTCCTGGACCTTTAACAACCTTGATGAAAACACAAATTAGGTGGCTACTGTAGGTTTATGTCTGCGTGAAAGTGTCTGCTT
The DNA here is from genome assembly GCF_977018435.1 of Lepisma saccharinum. NCBI lineage: Eukaryota > Metazoa > Arthropoda > Insecta > Zygentoma > Lepismatidae > Lepisma > Lepisma saccharinum. The sequence goes on along the minus strand of NC_139258.1, from coordinate 37,872,448 downwards.
TTTGTTCTTCCGGTCCATTTAAGAGTTGATCACGGTCGTTCGGATGCCTTCGGCAGAAGGAGGCGGGAAACTTGCCGGGCAAGTTCAGAGAAGACGCTCCTCAGATTGTTGAAGAAGGCCCGTAAGCACCAAATAGTCTTCCTAATTTTTTGCTGTATGACGTCAAAGTAATAGTTTCAAATGTTGACTGTAGTTTTCCACGTTGTAAATCTTTTGAAGATATAGGACAGACCGTTGTTATTTGAAGGTTAGCTTTGTTTGTAGGACAACCACAATGAACAAATCTTAAGGAAAAAAACGTATAGAAAACATTCCGCAGTAACCCGCAATCGCTCTCACTGTAAAATAAAGTCTAAGAGTCCTGAATGTAGGTGAACCAAAGGAGGCAATAGTTAAGTTTCTAAGGCAAGAGATAAATTTCTAAAAATTAAAATAAAAATAACTCCTACAACTAACCAACAGCGTGTAACAAATGGATACTTAGTAAAATTGCTTGTAACTTTATATATATATTATAGTTACAAAACCGTTTGCATATGGGCTACTTTGGAAACAGGGGTCCCAAAGTCGCCCACTGCTTATAGTTGGCTTAGAAAATGATGCTTGTGCTCAAGAAAACATATTTATTCATGTTTCTACAATTTATTAGAGAAAATTGTTAGTCTCAAACTTTTGATTGTTGACATGCATTATACCAGTGACGTGCGGTGACGTCGACACTTGGGGTAGCAGTCATTGGCGTGCTCAAGGGGGGGGGGTGGTGTTGGTGTGGGTAACACCCCTCTTCCCTTTAGGGCCCAGTATTCCTAAAAAAAATAATGTCAATAACAGGAAAAGATTACAAAATGATGAATGAGTACTAAAAAAAAGTACACGTCAACCCCACCCACATTCGAAAATAAAAAACGATTTGATTTGACTACTAAGCCAGAGATCCTGGGTTAGAATCTCAGCTTGGCCATGGGTATTCTTTGTGTGTGTCCCTTCATCAATTTTATCGTATCATCTTCGCGATTACCCAAAAGTGGCGGAAAAACAAAGTAAAATAAACCAAATCGAGCAATTAATCAATGATTTGATTTCATTTTTGTTACTTAGCGTCGCTTTTTTGTCACATTTGGTTAATTCCGAAGATGATACGATAAAATTAATGAAGGTACAAACACAAAGAACACCCATGCCCAGGACGGGGTTCGAACCCGGAACTCCTGGTGTCGTAGCACGCTGTGATAACCACTCCCGCACAGTTGGTTGATTTGGTCTTTTAAGTCCACTTTATGCACAGAAACAAAACACACTATTTTGCAGTTTCTTCAATAATATTCATTTGGCTTTTTGAGTTCTGAGATACATTTTTCATTCCAAATTATTTCATTATTCACTGCAGAGTACAACACATAGGACAAGAATGCGCACTCATCACGGGTTCGAATCCTGGCCTGGATTGTTCATATGAGGTCCCTTCATCAATTTCATCATATCATCACTCATCCTCATTTTCGCGATAACCAAATGTGGCAGAAAAACGAAGTAAAATAAACCAATCCAACAACAATATTAACGCGCGTCCTCTTGCCCAAATAAATACATCCGTATTTATGACTGTTAGAGGCCAAGAGTAGTATATTTAAATAAAACACTACTAAAACGAGAGTCAGAGAGAGCCCGAGCACATATTTGTAATTTAATCATTACATATATCATACTTGAAAAAAAAAAAGAAAGCATAATATTATTGTCTGCACATAACACGTTCCCATTTCATAAATAATAAAACTACATCCCATATTATACATACATATTGTACAACGTGTAAAATGTTGTGTAAATAAAGAGAACTGCAGAAAATTTTACCCTGAGTTCTTTAGAGGATTTACAAAAAATCTATGAGAAACCAATCCCCTATCTGTCCTATAGGAGATAGACTGGGGGACCTGAAAGCACGGGCTTTCAACCATTGCAGCGGAGGGCGAGGTGGCAAGGGAGGTAGAGGTAGAAATCTTCCTTTTCTTTAGCGCGGCCGTTTCTACCTGGAAACTGGTCTGGCGGAAGAAGAGCGAGCTAGGGTATCCAGCCAGCTTTGCCCGCGGAGAACACCGATGGACGAGAAGCGCGTGGAAAAGAAAGTGTTGCGTATGAGCTGTGGTGGCTTTAACAAGACAATAAATATTGTGATTTGAATATAATTCGAGATGTGAGATTGATTGTCTATCTCTGCTAGACTAGCTACTCCTCAGTGCACGTCACTGCATTATACAGTAACGATGAATAGCCGACATGTGGCGGAGTGGTTAGCCTGGGCTGAGCATGGCTGTTATTTGTGAGTGTCCTTTCATCAATTTCATTACATGATCACTCATCTTCACCTTCGCGATTAGCCAAAAGTGGCAGAAAAGCGAAGTAAAATAAACGAAATCAGCCATGGCCCACCTTAGGAACTCGCTTCTGGACCACGTTTTTAAACAAAAATATTGTTAGGCCTACATCGTTGCTTTGACACAAAAATACATTTTTACAACAATGTAACTATATAATCCGAAACGTAATTAAATTATCTTTCAAAATATGTGCAATATATAAGCATTTGTTAATTTCAAGGATGTATACACAAAGATTTGTTACTAACCTGAAAATAACAATGAATATTATATATAATAATGCGCTCCCTCCCCAACACAATGACTTGCATAAAATGGCTGCTGGCAGCCCGAGCCCGTTCGTTTTCTGCATGGTGCACCTGAGAAGGACTGGGTATATCAATGTAGTATCATTTGTTAGCTGTGTTAAAAACTAATATGATTTTCTTAAATTGGGCCACCTTGCGGTCACGGGCTACCTTTGGTTCACCTACTTAATTACAACTTGATTGTTGTAGAGTGTATGAAGATGATATGCCAGCAATGCCTTCTACCACTTGCTTGCTGTCTCCAGTGGAAAAAAGTATTACTTGTCGAAACAAGTCTTTTGCTAATGCAACTGTTCGAAGCGGCGTTAGTTGTTAGTGTTGCACAAGTACTTGCATTGCACATACTGATTCTGTTCACCCAGAAAAGAAAAACGCTCTGGCGCTGTCCTCGAACTTCCAACCTGAGAGTAAGTGGTGCAAAAACCTGCTTGACATGCGATCTTGCTCCTGCGTTCTCAAACAAAATGTGCGGCAATCTTCAACACATCGTTGTCCCAAGAGTTCGTATCATCATGAAGGGAAAAATCGTACACAGTGAAAGTAGGGAAGTAATATTTAAAGTTGTTGTATTTTCCTTGACAACGAAGCAAGGGAGGGGAGTTATAAATAGCCCATCTAGTTGGCTGCACTTTTTGACACTAGGTGTAGTGCAGGTGTATCCCGGTGTTAGGCTGGTGGAAAGAAATGTCGTGCAACCAAGTAGACAAAAAGCGTTATTCAAGTTCAGAAGATTCAACAAATGCCTGTCTACTGCTTTAAATGTTCATTTCATTAGCACGCACCACGTGAAAATAACATAACATAACCCCACAGCTCTACAGCACCTTGGCGGGCCTTGGCTTACCTACCGACTGCTGGTCTCCCTCCCACACTGTTCCGCCGTCACCTGTTATAGCGTGGAGGTCTCAGACCAGTGTTGGGGTGACGGGTGATCAGCCCGACGAACCCCCAGCCGTTGTTGTAGGTCTTCTCGACCGGGTTACGCTCACTCACTCGGAGCTTCCCAATTTCCTCACGATGGTGGGTTGCCACCGGCCCTATACGTAGGCCGAATAAATTCCGACCAGAGCCGGATTCGAACCTACGCCGTCCCGCAGCGAACGCCTTAACCCGCTCGACTACGGAGGAGGACACCACGTGAAAATACACCACACATTACACCGCTCCCCAGAACGTAGTGCAAACGGTGCAGACACCAAATAGTACACTACTTGTCAACAAATCAACGAAGTAGACGAGTCGGTGTTGCACCGTGTAACCAACTAGACGCTTCAGTGCAAAGAGTCAAAAAGTGCTGCGAACTGGACGGGGCCAATGTGGAAACACTGCACACTCGAGCACAAGAGAACGGAACAACTTCTGCAAAAATTAGATCATCTTGTTTGTTAAGAGTGAAATTCAAATTTCATTCTCTTCTTTCCTATCCAAGATATAAGAAAATACAGGCTTCCATTTTTTAATGGTTACAATTACGACAGCCATCTTGAATCTTATGGGACGTTCAAAATATCATGTTATCTGTAAATCATGCTCCGAGCATATACTGTCAAATTGAGCAGAATATTATTTCCAAACTTATTTTATTTATTTATTGGCATTTCCAGTACACCGGAATTAATTTTAAACTGGAAAGGACAGTAGATTTAATATAAAATATAATAATAAAATAAAAGTTGCTTGAGGTTTTAAATGGCAATCATGAAGGAATTAGAAAGTTTATCTGTAAATTGAGATATGTGTTGCTGTATTTCCAAGTGTTACAAAGGTTAGGTTCCTAATTCAGGTATTTACATTAGTTTATAATAGTAATTATGTGTAATAAGGACATGTTAAAGTTCCTACTAATTTTTTTTTTACAAACAGATCATAATAACATATAAATGTTATCCGTGTCCACTTAGTTTGCAACTTGGCCACGATCTTCAACTTCTTGTTACGACTGTGTATTCTCTGCAGGTCCGAATATAGTTGCCATATTTGCTCGTCACGCTAAGACTGGGGAGCGATAGAGAAATATTCCTCACGTCAATAAGCCTAAGTCTTTTAAAATATATATTTCTTCGAGGGCTATGTTTTCATATTGTTTACGTTATAATATTACGTCATCATATTATTTCTTTAAAGAAATCATTAATATATACCACTTTAAGTTTTTACTTTTTATGAACACAACTGTAATTATCCAGAAGTACTGTATATGTTAATGTACTGTATATGTGTGTGTGTGTTTTTGGAAAAATCCTGCATCAATTAAAGTTCACACATTGGTTGTCATATATGAAACAATTTATAGCTCGGCGGCTGAGCGCGCTAATTGGTCGAAATACGACCTCGCCACCGAAGTTGCAGGCTCAGTTTCCTAGATCTTATCATCACTCATACTCATCGTTTCGATTAGCCAAAACGAACAGAAAATAATATTCTTAAAAAAGCAATATTACGCAGCAGATACAAAGGCAGAGTAAAGTCTCGGTGTTTAATTCCTCTCCCTTAAGTCATGTATGCATGACGCAAGGAAATTTAAAATACAAAGTAATGAATTCTTTCTAGTACGACATAACATTCACACACAAAAAAATATACAAAGCAGTTTAGTACATGTACTGAGCTTGAAATAAATATTTCCATTTAAAATTAAATTTGTTTGCATGTTTTCCCGTCCTTATTGGTTTTACACTGGTGTTTATGAACCACCCTGTATATATACGTATAAACACACAGCACATGCGATCACACACACATACCACATACCTTTATAGCAACGAAGTTAATACCCAATTTTTGTAATGGAAACGGAAGAGGTGAAGAGATGAAATTTAATACAAGAAAAACACTCGTAAGATTGGGCTGCAAATGCTTTAAACATGGTTAATTTTTTTTTGTAAGATGGGACGAAACTTTTCACCCCTATATTTTTGGAATTATGAACAAAAAAATGTGTATTTTTTTATATAGAGCCTATTCAACAGCCAAAATGGTGTCTAAATAGGAAATTAATTCAGGATACAAGCGTCTTCAGCTGTCGGCAGCCAAATTTAATTTAAAGTTTCTCTAACGTCAGGGTAACAACGTTGAAATAACAATGGTTGATTTTAATTAGGTTAGATAAAAAGAAGGAACAAGTTAACAAGTACCCACATTGTTGAATTATAAGTGTAATGTGTCATAACTGAGTATTGAGTAGTAAATTTGAATTTGAATTTAAAATTTTGGGTGCGTCAGCACTTAGGCTATTTTCAACCCGTCATATTATACTGGGTCCAGCCCCTTACCATAACTAAAATAGCATAATTGCAGTGTCGTGTTACTAAAATATTAAAATATTTTGACTTTCGTTAAAAGCTGAGGCTGTAAAGAGGCACTCAGCACACACAAGGACAAACAACTGGACAACACACACAAAATTATACTGCCCATAGTGCCAGTCGCCAGAGCCTAGTTCGTCTGCAAAATGCAGTCCAGGGTGTACTACGTGGAAGTGTATTGCGTAGTAAAGTTTTGATTTCCGTCATGCTACAGTATATGTGCTTCCGTGGTATCGAAGTGGTAACGATGTCGCCTTGGAATCAAGGTTTCGAATTTGATTGTCAGTGGAGGCGCATTAAAAAGTGATTAGGTACCGATTTATACTTTAAGTCCATTCACTATTAACCTATCTTAGCATATAGTGGACTTGCGATAAATTTTAGAGGATGTACTTCTAATCAGGTCTAGAAATGGAAATTTTCACGAAACTGAACGTTTTACCTTCGCTTTGCCTTCGTCTCTGACTAATACATCAACAAGAATCATGACTAGTGAAATGACGCACTATATTACAATTAATAATAGTAAATATTAAAAAAATCCATAAACATGCATTAATATAAAACACATTGGACACGAGTCTTCTGCAATTCTCTCTCCGTTTCATTAAACAGACGGAAATCATGAATGGTAGTCTGCCCGCCAAAAAGGAATATTTTAAATTCAATGCGCGTATCCTCAATACTTTGTCTTAATAGTCAATATGTGCATTGTTATTCTACGTATGATCAAAGACTTGATTTTTCTTCAGAAGGTCAACAATATAATCAGCGTAAGAAAAAAATAGTGACCGTAAAAAGAGAAGCAGAATTTGTGTAAAGTACTTGTTCAATGAGATATCTTTGTCAGGGTAGTCGAATTCACAAGATATGACAAATAATAACAACAATTAACAAATAAAAAGTAAAAATAGAACCACAAGACACAAAAAAGATAACAGACGCCATTACACTCTTCTAATTCCCCTCGCAGCAGCAACGCATCTCCACGTACAGGGTTTCCGGTGCGCTCCGGTCCATTTCGAGCCCTGCTTCTAATGTATATGTCGTACTATAGATACCTGCAAAGCGAAATAATGCAGCAAAAACTTTGGGAAGGTCAGCCAGGTCTTCAGAACATACATTAACAACTCTTCATCACGGAATATAGCAATAAAAATAAGGAGGAAGGGAAACATAGCATGAGATTAGTGAATGTTAACGCATAATAATTATTGAAATTGTAAGTTTTGCAATTAATGGCAATGTACAGGGGTGCCACAGGATTATGGCGGAAGGTGCGCCATCGAGATTTTTTGGGGGATTTTTTCCTTAAAATAATATAAAATTTATATCTTTTTCCAAAATATATGTAAAAATTTTACACCTTAAATGCACCATATTTAATCCATTAGACGAAGAAAAGGAAGTGTTTAAGGGTATTGTCGAAGAGGGGGAGGGGGGGGGGGTGGGTGGAGAAATATCCAACTCTGCCTTAATTGACACGTGGGTTCTGGGTGGGATTCTGAATTACACTTTGGGGGGACAGTATCCAACTCTAGGTCTTAGATTATGGCGAGTACTTTAGTTAGAGGGGGATTGAGCATTAAATTGAGGCAGATATCCAATTCTTGTGTATTACTATTTTCTTAGACTGTTGCAGAAATTCTGGTGTGGAGACTGAGAGCTAATTTTTTGGAGGAGGCAATATCCAGTCTTCAATATCAACAGTAAGTCTAAAATTGACATGGAAATTTTGGTGGTAGGATTGAGTATGACATTTAAAGGGGAATAGGAAGCTCTTGATAAAGTGTTAAATCATTAGATTGTCAAGGGATTTCCGTAGTGGAGGGAGAGTTCGAACATTAAATTTTGGAGACTGTATTTAGCGATATGGTATCCACAACGTTTTCGACCCCGAACGTGCTAAAAGAGAAGCTGGAAGAGACTAAATATCTCGGCATCTTAAGAAAGTATTGACACCCCCATTAAATTAATATTCTTGAAAGCCTGCAAAGAAATGGATGTAAACATTTTCTTGCACGATTCGCTCGCAATCATGTGTTGCGAGAATGCGTGTTTGATGCTTGACTGATGTGAATGTGAAGTTTTATACTATAGCTGCATTACAAGATAAACAATATTCTCGATTATGGTGAACGGTTTTAGGGGCGGTCTTGAGTGATGGGCATCTCTATTCAGGGAGGAGGGGCACAGATCAAGTATAGTGTTCTGTAAAGCTAAGAAAAAGTTACTTTCGGTAGACACGCTGTCGTAATTAAATACTTTGTGGGGATATGATTTGACGGCGCGAATGATATGATTTGGGGGGGACGCATGACATGATTTTGGGAGGATGCGCCATTGGCCTTGAGGGGATGGGCACCCCTGGCAATGTACAAGGTTAAAATAGCAATATATTACGTCCTAAGTAGATCGAGAACCAAGGACATATTATCGACGTTATCATTGCACATTATCATTTTTAGTTATGTAAGTGCAATTACAAGCTTCCATGGAGGAGTGGTTCATGTGACCCACCACTGAATCAGGGTTTCTGGGGCCTGATGGCATTGATTTTTTCATCCATCGCCCCCAAGCCAGATGACATTTGTCTCAAAAGAAAGAAAAGGGCCTTAGCATTGGAAGAAAAATAACTGGATAAACGGGATGCATTCGGAATACATTGTTATGAAAGGCGCCAGCGGGATTTTTTCTCGGGGGGGGGGGGGGGGAAGATTCATGGAATAGTTTAATATTTTTATTATTGCTATTATTTTTGTTATTGTTATAATAATAATAATTACTACTACTAGTAAATCATAAAATTCAAATCGAATTGAAAATACTTTGGCGTTGTACACAATATCAGACACGAGTCAACTGTTTAAAGAGAAACTAGATTCGCGTTGCTGAATTTTAATAAACACCTATCACATTGTTGACGAAGAGTTCTTTGTCTTCTTGTACCTTTTCACGATACACAGATATCAGAGTCAGGGACCACTTAATCCAATGTCGTTCTTGGAAATTCCGAATCCATGTTTTTTTTTACCGAAGGGTATTGTAAAATATTATTAATAATAATACAGTCTCTACCAAAAGTTTAAGACCACCAACTTTTTTTCATATAAATGAATCCTGACCGAACGTTTTTGGTACAAATATGGACTGAAATTGTATGGAAGTAATATAGTGTGCGAGGCATATATTACCGAAAAAATATTGGTATACCTACGTCTTGTAGTTCTTGAGATATGAAAGTGGAAAATCAAATTTCTTTAATGAAAAATCCAGCATTTTGATGTACAGATGAATGTGTATACACGTAACCGACGTCGTTATGATAGTACTGAATTTTTTTCAGTATTGTGGAATGTGGAACATGAAAAAGGTTTTGGCGCAAAAAAAAATCCAAAAATATTTTCTCCTGTTTTATATTTTTGTTCTAAAATTCGCAAAGTTAAAAAAGTACAGCGAAAACTGAGAGGTCTTCAGATAACAATATCTTCCTCAGCGACTGCGTTGGAGTGAACATATTTTATCAGTCATTAGTTGAAATGTGTGTCAATAGATGGCGCAGAAAGACATATCTCGAGTAGCAGCATTTTGCAAGTTCAAACCTGTTTTCGTTACGCTTGATTATAAACAGGCTGTTTGAATCGCAAGCTACGTGATAATGGGGAAAAATCTGTGCCCGTGGTCGTGAAATGGCAAATAATAATAATTGGTATGCACAGATGCAATAGGTCTCGTAGAGAAATTGCAGTCGTATTGAATGTGAGTAAAACCTGTGTGGCGAAAACAATAAACAAATTCAAGCAGAAAAGTACAATGGTTGACAAAACACACTGCGGCCGCCCCAGGGTAACGTCTGTACGCGAGGACCGGATTATCGCGAGAGTGGTAAAGGATAACCGTAAAGCCAGCGATAATGATGGATTTTTAGATTTATTCCTGGCTCCATGGATTCACGAGAATACATCGAAACAATAAAAGATAACATGCTTCCGTCCGCCCAGAAGCTACACAACGGGCACTTCGTCTTCCAGCAGGACAACACGATTTGCCACACGTCAGCAGCAACATTGGCTTGGATTCAAGCAAGGGATATCCCATTGTTGGCTTGGCCAGCACGAAGTCCGGACCTGAATCCTATAGAAAACCTATGGAATACCATTGGACTTCGTTAGGCCAGACGCCAGCCAAGGATTGTTCAGGAACTTCGTGAACAGATCTCCGAAATATGAAATGAGATTACACCCCAGGAATGCCAGAAATTGGTGCATTAATATGCCCTTACACTTCCTTGATCTTGATTTACCTTTCAATAACATTACATAATAATTTCAATTTTGTATTTAAGTGTTTATTTCATGAAAAGCACTCGCATATGTACTTTTTCTGCTTGTCTGAAGAACACATGACAAGGTGTTCTTAAACTTTTGGTAGGGACTGTAGTTGCTGTAACTTAAGACCTGCAAGTTACAGAAACAATATTTTTCATTATAAAATATCGTTACAATTTCACGATTCAAATTACATCAAGCCGGCCCCCGTGATGGAGTAGTTAGCACATCGCGTCACGACGCCAGGGGTCCCGGGTTCGAATCCTGGACTGGGCATGGATGTTTGTGAGTGTCCATTCATCAATTTCATCATATCATTACTCATTCCCATCTTCGCAAATTAGCCAAAAGTGGCACAAAAAGCGAAGTAAAATAAAGCAAAATCAAATGAAATTTAAAAAAAATTAAATTACATTACCCTTTTCCAGAAATCTCAGGGGGGTCAACCCCCCCCCCCGGCCTCACCCTTCGGGCGCCGTTGATTGTTATGATTTGATAGACATTCCTTTAAAATACATAACTGACAACAGTGAATTGGTTTGTTACATTTTCCTCAATTTGGACTTGTGTTTGATAGAAGAATGGAAACAGGGAGTACTGACAAAAGTTGCTTGTGCGTTTTCTATTTCTAAAGTGGCTTTTGGTGTGAACTGCGGCAGAAGTTCAATAAACGATGCACCATAAACTAGAGTTAACACGATAGTTTAAAAGTAGGACCTAGTTATTATTTTGTTGGAATTCATTATTCCTAGAAGCACATAATAACAAAATCTCTTAATTATATTATTGTTTTGTTTGGATCATTATGACAGGATATGTTGAACAGATGTGAACTTGTCACGTCCCTCAGCGAAACCTGAAGTTGGCATGGCTAGTGCAGGTAAACTTTTTTTTTCACTTCGATGGATGCCCTTGCTTGCTATATTACACCAGCAGAGTTTCTTGCAGATATCCTCTAACATGCGAACTGCTTTCTGTAGCAGAGATTTGAAAGTTATTTGCAAGATCAATTGCGCCATATGCCAACTCTTGACAAATTTTAGGTCATTGCACCACTTTGATTAGGCATTCAAGTATTTGGCGTCGAAGCTGGTTTATTTATTTTTTGTTCACTGTGCCGATTAGCGTTCATGCACCACACAATTTCATCACAGTTGTTCCTTAGTTTCAACAGTGGTGGAATAACAACCATCCCTGGTGGGGAAGGATTACTTTGTCTTTAGTAGCTGATATGCTTTAAGTTCATTAAGGTTTATTTTTATTTTATACGAAGTCTTTGATGGGTGATTGCTTAATTTGGACATCAGGGGAGTTGACTGCTTTCTTGACGTCAAATGCCACCATTTACTATTTATGTTTACCCTAGCTTACCCGTACAGTACGAGAAACGTACTTACCTGAAAGAGGGAGGGGGGGGGGGGCTCACATGTCCACACATTTTCTATCACTAATATTCAAGAAACCATTTTGTTATTCAATCACTGCTTCCTTTGTTGATTATATATGCGCATTTATTAATTAATTATAATAATCATAAAAATTATCATCGTCAATAAGAAATAATAACCAATTATTGCATGAATATCAAACAAAGCGTCGAATAACATGGGTACCTGGGGGATACCCTGGGGGGTAAAGGCGGTCAGGGGCGTGATGCTGATCACATCACCCCCACTCACGACCGGATCAAGAAAGTGTGGGGCGTTACCCCCACACCCCCTATACGCCTTCATGGCGTGGTGCTATGCACAGGGGAACACTTTACCTTTACTTTATATCAAACAAATATTTTACCATTCACAAAAACTCACAAAAATCATAATAATTTTTAATTAATGCTTCTATGTTTACAGAGGTGTAGTTGTTCATTAATAATAATAATTACCAAAATTACCATCATTATCAACCAAATTGTACCAATTGTACTCACTGGCACGACTGTCTGAAATAACATGCATTCAAAGATAGCTCCTAATAAGCCCAACTAGTGTATTTTGGCTCCTATTTACCTTATATTTATGATTTTATGAAAAAAAAGTAATACATAAATATTGGGAACAGCCTAGGGAAAATATAATTTATTTTCAATTTTTTTTTAAAAAATTCAGTTCAAAAATTGAAAACAATAGAGATGGTGGGCCTGACAGCCCCCTCGGGCAAGCTAGGGTTAATTATTAAGATTAATTGTTAGTTTTAAGAGGGAGATTGCTAGTTTTGCCTTCCCTCTTAATCCGATATCACAGGCACTCAAAGTATAAGTGCAATGAATTCTAAATACTAATTCTTTAACTGTCTGTCATCATAAATCAAGCAGATCAATCACTAGGCAACAATTGCCCTTAAAAAACCCTGCAAAAATGCAATTCCATTTGTGTATTATTACCTTCAGGTTTCCTATAAGAACGTTATAGATATGCTCTTCTCACGTACCTGTTTCATTCTACATGATTGAATTAATTTTCCATTACTTTTGTAAGAACGAAACAGGATATAAGCCATCGGCATTCATTTTAGTCATTATTTTCTCTTTAATGCATACAACCAACTTCGCCAGCAACAACTGGATTTTTTAATCCGTGATGCATTAGTCATTCTGATCACGTGGGAGTTTGAGGATTTTATGTATGTGATAGTTGTTGAGGAAGAAACTAGTTTCTCAGTAATTTAGTATTCTTTTAAAAAGAACAAAATGAATTGTCGTCCACAACGAACGTGTGGTTCATTCATTCTTCAATTAGAAGAACTCATCTGAATAAAAACAGACTACATTTGACCTAACTTGTAGAAACAGGAACGAAAGTGTAATGTCCAACTTGAATGTTGCCCCGTTATTGCTCTGGTTGTCCTTGTTCATTTATTTAAATTGAAGTCCATGTTCTAGCTTTAACTATACAGGATGAACTGAATTACCAAAACTATTATTTCGCACATTTCAAATGTTTGTTCTAGGGACAAGCTTCAACATTTTACCAGCAAAAAGAACGGAATTACATCGTAAATTATAAATATGTACAGCTGCTCAGATGCTTAAAATAGAGATGTTGCACTAAACATTGTCATCAGTTAGTGGGCACAACATCTGCATTGTATACAGGATGAAACCGAACTCTACCGACAAACTTGCACAGGTTGTTCATGGATGTTGACTGAGGGTTTTGATATGAGGAACCCATGGTCCCCGGTACCTTAGTACAGAGTGATTGCATTTCTGTCGTTTGTTCAAACTCTACTACCTTCGTGTATGTTTACAAGGAATTTGTTTCGTTTCTCGAGCTAAACTACCTATGCGCATGTGGTTTCAACATGACGGGGCGCCGGCACACTTTACTATAACTGGTAGAGAACACCGTGATACACAGTTTCGTCAAAGATGGTTTGGTACTGGTGGTCCTGTTCCATGGCCAGTTTGATCGCAAGATATGATGAACGTCTTCTTTTGGGGTCATGTGAAGAGCTTAGTATACGAGACTCCAGTCGACACTCCCATTGACCTGTTTGATAGGATTATCGCAGCCGATGAAGATGTGTGTCAATCTCCTGGGATGGTGGAGCATGTGCGACACTCCGTGCTGCGTCGCTGTACAATTTGTCGTGATCATGGCGGTCGACATTTTCAACAGCTGCTTTAGAGAAACAGTGAAGAGTGCACAGTCTACTGTACTGTAACAAACAAGTAAGAGTTATGTCTTAGGTTTGTTTCTTTACCCATGTATTTTGTGCATTGTTTCTATTGCCAATCATGATATAACAGAAGGTGATGAGTAGTTGATTATTTTTATTTTTTTTAAATTATGAGAACCCATCTATCACGGTTCAAAGGACAAGTATAACACATCAACATCACATTATTCTGTCATAAGTAGACCTCGGATTTTTAGGTTCTAAAAAGTGTGCTTTAGGTTCCTAAAATAGGCTCTAAAAATCCTAAAATAGGTCCTAAAAATATTAAGTTGCATAACGTTATGTGTGTTGCCTAACCCTACGGTAATGGCAGAACTTACCATTGAAAATTTGCTATTAAAATCTTTTTTCATGTTATCCACAGTAAAACTCCGCAATTTTGTTTGTGAGGATCATCTTATATGCTGAAAATAATCTTTCAACAAAAACATAGTCAGATGCAAACTTCAATACTAAAATGTTAGTTTGCCACAAAGCACCGAAATGACGCGAAAGTGAGCAAGACCACACAGATCAGACCACTTTGGATTGTGCAGGTAACAGTGGCACCAGACATTTTGCCTTGTTTAGAGCTTTGAAAAATCACCATGGACTTGGAGGAAGGGAAATCGACAGAGAGTACGATTCAAACACGTACGTCATTGAATGTTCTCGTCACCAAATTCTGTAAAACCTTTAAAAATATATAAAAACCTAAAACAAGGCTTGATTTAGGCGCAAAAACCTAAAATAGGTTCTAACAAGCAAAATAGGTTATTTTAAGCACTATAAAACTTCATCAGTTGTTGCATTTTTTAATGAAACGCTGACGTAACTTGTTATTTCTTATTTACCTGTAAAGGAAAAAAATAGGTTTAAACCTAAATTCCGAGGTCTAGTAATAAGGTACCGAGAACCATGGGTTACTCATATCAAAACACTCAGCCAACATCCATGTCGGTTTAGTTCGGTTCCACCCTGTATAAATCGACAGTCTCCATTTCCAACGGAAATACAGCTGTTTTCGGAACAAGAACCTTCAGTGTGTATGATGCATACAGAATTATCGATAGAACAGTTCTGCCCACCGCATGAGACAAAAGAAAGTGACACAAAACGAAGAAATATAATAATAACGAAGAAATTAATAGTGCTACCTAATACGTCCTTGTAATATAATACTTAAGTCTCTTATAAATAAAACAACAATATTATCATTATAATTTACTGACTTAACCTAATTAAATCTGTAGTAAAGTACCACTCCAAACGTCATATAATCAGTTTACACCTTTCGTTTCGTAGAAATCGTGACTTTCATTATTAATTCTGACTTGTCATTTTCAACCGGACTTGCCATTGGTTACACTTGACCTTCAGTCAAGTCATTCACATTTTGAATACAATATATAGATATTTTTTAGAATCGTGACAAGACTCAACAAAAAGTATTTCTATTACATAACATCCTTTATATATGCTTTCTGGACTCGTGAAAATCTCGTTCAGGCAATGGACAATATGGCGTTACAAAAAGTTTTTATACTTCATATACACAATACCTAACAAGGAAAACCGAACGAATTTCTTTCTGCACCTGACAAGATGATGATGATGATTTTGCATCTTTGAATGCTCTTCAACAGAATCACTTCATCTTTCCTCAATGTTCATACCCTGTGCCCTTGAAGAGGATATTTTACATAATTCCATCCAAGTCGGAACTTGTCCAACCTCACCTTGTATTGTATCTATTAATGAAGAATGACTTTTTAGTTTTCTGCTCTAAGCAGAGGGAAAAAAATGACTTCTTGAACTATCATATTTGTCAGAAACCTTGCGAGATTTGATTGGGTGTGATATTCTTTGTCATATTTGTTGTCGAAATCAATCTCTGATGATGTTTGTAAAATACTGAGCAGTGCGAACGTTCGAGATATTTTATAACATACAATCAGGCATTTGCACTCTATTTTTCAACAGAGATACCATTAATGTTCATATATTTGTCAAATCACGCAGGAAAGGCAAAGGTATCCACGTGCGTGTGGACACATGTCATGCAGGCATAAGGGGTGGGGTGGGTGATGTGGAAGTATGGAGTTCCACATATTCTTGATCTCTGTCATAGTTGGGATGGTGTAATCAGCATCACGTAGAACAGCCTTTACCACTTAGGGTTGGCCACAGGTACCCATTTACGAGGCTGGGTGTGTCAGAGCCGCGCAGAAACAGGGAAATGACTGAAGTTGCGAGTTCGATACCCGGTGGAGGCACATTAGTGGTTCGGATCCCACTTTAAACTGTAGGTCCAGTCACGATTAGCCTTTCTGTGCATAAAAGTGGATTTCAAACGAAACTCAATCATTCAAGTCTCTTACGTGTCACTTATTTGCAAATATAAAAGTTTCACATTATTCAGGTTTTTGCTTTTAATCTGAAACACGCACATTTTATTCACTTTAAACTTACTTTCCGGATGACGCGGGGAGGAGGGGAACACTGGATCCGCGCTTGAGTCTGTCTAAAAACAGGTAAGATAAAGAGGAAGGTATTGGTCCTTCCCTTCCTTGCTCCCTTCCCCCGACAGCAATTTTGGTTTCTCCTTTTAGATACACTTGAGCCAAGAGTTCCATTCATTTCATTTCAGTCACAGTAATTTATGTTAATTATTATAAATTCCTTGAAGAAACATCATAATTTCAGACTGAAATAGTGTTTTATTAGTGGGCATCATTATTTTGGGGGAAAATATGACTCCTTTGGCCCCTCCCTGGAAAGTATTACCTTGCTTGCCCCTCCCTGGAAAAATCCAAGGACGTCCATGGGCATGGGTGTTCTTTGTGAATGTCCATTCATCAATATTTCATCCTATCATTATTCATCCTAATTTGACAAAGATGGTATAAAAGCGACACTCAAAAACAAAAAAAATAAAAATTCAAAGACAGTGTGGCTGCTAGTATTTAATTTCTCGCAGAATATGTGTGCTCCTAGCAACACTAGAATGCGCCGTTTCATCACAGGAAGCAATGTCCAAAATGCGAACAAAATAGCCCCGAAACGACGCACCAACGACAAAAATGTTACAGGGAAAAGTTATTCGGATTTTTATTTCCTCTATACGTTTCTGTAGTTCTCGAACACCATTTAAAAAACGCCCTGTAAACTGAAATAATGACAAGTGCTGATATAGCGAGAGGTTTTATATCTCTATAGATTTGTTCGATGAGAGTAAAAAATTAACAACGGTTGATATAACAATGTACCTGTATCCAATAAGGGTAATATATTGTGCGTAAATTGCCAATAATATAATAATTTAACGCAATTACGTAGTAATTGCATATCTAATCTGTTATTCATTTCACGTACTCACTAGTTTGTCATTGCCAAGGTTACTAGAATTACATAAGGTAGAGTCGTCTGCGTAAATGCATACGATGTGACAACGTCAACATTTCACATAGAAGTGTTGCAATATGCACATATGAAAAAGACAAAAGAGAACAAGTAGTGAAATTCTTTACAGCAGTAGTGCCAATTGGGCGCCATAAGTGTGATAGACAAGTTATCATTAAGAGGCCATAGGTCGGGGGCACCAAATGAAAAAAGTGAAGGCAATTGCCCCCCGCGCCTCCAAATTTAGGGTTCCCAGGCATCCCGTTGTCCCGACAAAGTCCTCGGGGCACTTTTTTATCCCGTATTTCAACGATAGGAATAGTTGAGTCAACCTGGCATGACTATTTTCTATTTTTAACCGTACTGAAGAAGTTTAACCCACTGTGGTAAGCTACGGGTGTATATATTCCATAAAAAGAAACTCTTTGAAGCGTTGCAGAGAATCTAAACTCTGCTAACTTGGTGTCCTGCGCACACGACGAAACTCTTCAGGCACCATGGGTAATAATACTAGAAAATTGCATTACAAAAGTAAAAATTAACGTCATTTAGTGTGAAAGGCTCCAAGATTCGTTACCCTATATTAGTTCGTGGAATATATACGCAGTACTCAAGCTTTAAAACAATATAACACGTTCCGTTAGAAGATGTACCTGCATCGTAGCCTTGACAAATAAGTGCCCCGTATTTTTTCTGAAATATCCGGGAACCCTATCCTAATTTATGTAACTGTTTTACAGCTTTTTCACTTCTAGTTAGATTAACTAACTAACTAACTATCTAGCCTTCTTAAACCCGAAGGTTCATGGCTGCAGCAACACAGGCCTGAGAAAGATCTATATACTCTTATCCATCCTTACCGATATCCTATAGGTCCATCTCAGCGTTATCCCTCCATCTTCGTCTTGGCCTTCCTACAGGTCTCTTACCATCAGGTTTCCCAACTAGAATCCTGTGAACTCCTCTTTCCTCTCCCATTCGTGCCACATGGCCTGCCCACCTAAGTCTTCTTGATTTAATTATTCTAATAATATCTGGACATGAATACAAATTATGTAGTTCTAAATTATGTAACCATCTCCACTCACCTGTCTCCTCATCCCTTTTAGGTCCAAATATTTTCCTAAGGATCTTATTTTCAAATACTCTCAATTTATGTTCCTCTTTCAATGTAAGCGACCAAGTTTCACATCCATATAATACTACAGGCAAAATTACTGTTTTGTATGTTTTAACTTTTAGTTTCTTAGATATTAAACGAGAAGACAAAAGTTTATGAAGAGAGAAGTAACATGCATTTCCTGAATTAAGCCTACTTTTTATTTCCTCTTTAATATAATTTTCATTTGTTAATATTACTCCTAAGTATTTGAATTTGGAAACTGGTTCAAACGAGTTGTTATCAATAATTAGATTTTGATTATTACCTAACACTTGGTTTCGGCCTGTAAGCATATATTTAGTTTTCTCTTTGTTAACTTCCAAACCTATCTCTTTAGCACTTTTGAAAAATATTTTAGAATTATTATTAATTGTATTCACATCATCCCCCAGTAAGTCTACATCATCTGCATATGCTAACAACTGAGTCACACCATTTAATTTTAGTCCTTCTTTAGTTTCTTTTACCTTCCTAACAGCATATTCTAAGGCAAAATTAAAGAGCAATGGAGATAATGCATCTCCTTGTTTTAACCCATCATGAATTGTAAATTTGTCAGACATATTAATACCTACACGAATTTTACTTTCTGTTTCACTGGTGCATACTTTTATCATACTAACAAGCTTCTTAGGTATTCCAAATTCTACTAATATATTATATAATTTATCTCTTTTGACCGAATCATATGCTTTTTTGAAATCAATGAATAGCTGATGGACATTTTGATTATATTCCCACTTTTTTCAAGTGTCTGTCTGATGTGAAAAATTTGATCTGTAGTTGATCTGTTACGTTTAAATCCACATTGATAATCACCTATAATTTCATTAGCATATGGGGTTAGTCTTGTTAAAAGAATGTTAGGTAATATTTTATATGTTGTTGAGAGTAGAGAAATTCCACGGTAATTATTGCAGTTCATTTTATCACTTTTTTTAAACACAGTTATTTATCTAGTTAGATTAGATAAGTTATTTTCTTTAAAGTAGACTTACAAATTACTTTATATTTGAAATACTGTACATTAAAATGTAAAGTGATAAAGTTCTTTCTTCAAAAATGTGTCCAAGAAAATAGACGATACGTCTTATACGCCGGCAAATACGGTACGTAAGCCCATAGATGTTTATGAATAATTTGCATCATGATTAGTATACCGCATTTTTAAATTATCAATATTTTTTGAATCGTGAAATACTACGAAATTGTGGAATTAAAACCTACTCATTTCTAAAATAAAGAAGTCCTTGAATTTAAATTATCAAATCAATGTTTTTACTTATTTTCATCCATTGTACCCTAAAAGAGCTTTTAATATATTTATTCAAATACTTAAGAGTATTGAAATTTTGATTCACCTGTTACTTACGAGGGGCGATCAGGTTGCTCTGACCCTAACATGGAAAGAGTGACAATAGGGTTCCAATTTTTTTTTTTTTTCAACATGCTCCCCTGCAACTCCAATGCACTTTTCCCATCGGTGCTGCAACGCCTGGATACCTTGCAAAAAAAAAAAAAAAATCTTCCGACTCGTCCTCCAACCATGAGTCCACAGCCCTTATCACCTCAGAATCATCAGAAATTTCTTGCCCACGAATGTCATTCTTCAAATGTTTGAACAAATAGAAATCACTGGGGGCCAAATCTGGGGAATAGGGTGAGTGGGGCAACAATTCGAACGATGCATCTGCGATAGCGGCCCTCGCAATGCGTGAGGTGTGGACAGGTGCATTGTCCTGGTAAAGGAGCACACCACTGGTCAACATCCCACGCCTCTTTTTCTTGATGGAATCACGTAATTTTTTGATTAGGTCACTGTAGTATGTGCCAGTGATGGTTTGGCCTCTTTGTAGATAGTCCACAAGAAGGACACCCTTGCAGTCCCAGAAAATTGAGGCCATCACCTTCTTGGCTGACGTTTGCACCTTTACCTTCTTCGTTGGTGGAGAATGTGGGTGTTTCCACTCCATGCTTTGTGATTTTGTTTCTGGGTCGAAGTGATGGACCCATGTTTCATCCATAGTTACAAATCGGGCAAGGAAATCGTCTATATCAGCACGAAACTTGTCGAGAAGTTCTTGACTGATGAGCACTCGGGTGCGCTTCTGATCTGGGGTGAGGTTTCGAGGGACCAATCTTGCAGCAATTTTTTTCATTTGCAATTCCTGGGTAATTATGTTTTGAACAGTACCATATGACAGGCCACACATCTCAGCAACAAGACGGATAGTGACTCGACGATCCTTCAGCACGATATCGTGGACTTTGT
The DNA here is from genome assembly GCF_977018435.1 of Lepisma saccharinum. Taxonomy (NCBI): domain Eukaryota; kingdom Metazoa; phylum Arthropoda; class Insecta; order Zygentoma; family Lepismatidae; genus Lepisma; species Lepisma saccharinum. Next base: position 37,851,633 of record NC_139258.1, on the reverse strand, counting down.
TAATGTTTTCGGTCGTCATGACAGTTTTTGGTGCTCCACCTGCATGTTCATCCTCACACGACTCTCTCCTACAATTAAACTCACGACACCATCTCTTCACCATACTGTATGAAGGAGCAGTGTCCCCTAGTGTATCCACCAAGTCCTCATGAATTGTGGATACCGTCCACTTCTTCTTCACAAAATATTTGATCACCGCTCTCACCTCAGTTTTCTCAATTCTGGCACATTGACACAACTTCACTCAGTTAAACCCCTGTAAAAAGAAAACTGTACGCTACTCAGACTTGCAATTCAGATTGAAAGCATATAAAGGATCACTAAACAATAACACGAGATTTGCAGCGTTCATTCATAATATATATATATATATATATATATATATATATATATATATTGTGTTTTAAGTCCACTTTATGCACAGAAAGGCTTATCGGGACTGGACCTACAGTTTAAAGTTGGATTCGAACCACTGTTTACCTTCACCGGGTATCGAACCCGGGAACCCTTGATAACAATGCCATGGCGCTACCACTGCGCCATCAGGGAGGCAAACTAAATATGTAAATCATTTAATACACTTGTAATAATAAGGGTTTTTATTATCGGCTAATGACATTTGTCATGTGCCCATCTCATAGCTTTGCATAAATACCTAAATAATAATGAACTGAACACGAACGTACATCAGCTCTGTTACTTTTCTTTTATCGATAAGCGAACAAAAACAATCAACACTCCGATTGATTGATTGGTTTGTTTTATTTTACTTCGCTTTTTGTGCCACTTTTGGCTAATTTGCGAAGATGGGGATGAGTAATGATGAAATTAATGAATGAACGCTCACAAACATTCATGCCAGGCCGGGATTCGAACCCGGGACTCCTGGCGAACCAACACTCGGAAACTACATATAAAAAAAAGTTCCTTTGCCAAACTCACAGATTATCTTCACAAGGCCAAACTTCGCTCTGATTGACTGTTCTACAGAATCCAGTCGAAGAAAGCCATTTGCAATTAGAACATGCCTATTCCTCAAAACCAGTCAAGCAGCCAGCCAGGCGGCCATGATTTCCACCCAGGTAGTAAGTTTAGCGCCAACTAGGGCATTCCTACTGGAAATCCAGTTCCTTGATAGTTTGTTTACAGTATCATTCAGTCCCATTTCAAAAAGGTTCATGACATCTATTTGATCCGTTTTTGTATTAAACAATAACATTAAGAGCAAAGGTACTAGGTTTGTCCATAAATCCGAACTTTTTCAAAATGCATTTATTTACCTTGTACACAGCTTAATCGGATTTATCACCTTCAAAGTAGTGCTATCCTCTGCTAATACAGAGCTCTCAGTACTTCTTCCGCTGCTGATATGCGTTCTGGAACGAATTATGGGGAACAGCATGCATGTCCCGGAGCGAATTTTCCGTATCCTCTTCTATGGACTGGAAGCGGCATCCTATCAGGTTTTATTTTCACCTGGGAAACAAAAATAAGTCCGCAGGTGCTAAATCAGAGGAATATTGGGAAGCTAGCCTCCTCATTTGCTCGGTTCAAAATATCTTTCCTTATGTCAACAGGTGTTATTTTTTGTTCATCTGTCAGCAATCGTGGAACAAATTTGACATCAACTCGATACATGCTCAGTTTTTCCATAAAAATCATATACCACGAAGTTTTCATTATTCACATTTCTGCTATTTCACGGACGGTCAACCGACGATTTTCCTGCACCACAGCACGCACTCGCTCAAAACATGCGTGTCATCACACGGTGTTGATGGCCTCCAGGTTTTGCATCGGTTTCAATGGAAGTTCTGCCTGCTTTCAACTTCTCATACCACTCATAACACTGTGTCCGGCTCATACAGTCTTCTCCATATGCTTCTTGCAACATCTTGAGTGTTTCTGTGAAGGTCTTGCGAAATTTGAAACAAAATTTGTTGCACACGCCGCGTTGCTCTTCGAGTACTATCTTCATTTTCTGTGTATCAGAAAATCGCCGCAGTCATGCAACATGACTTCACTTAACTGCTCACAGGATGAAAACTAACCAATATAGACTGATGCACTCAACGGCGTAGTACTTCTTAAGGATCCCTCTACGTGGCGCTAGCAAGTTGCCCAACGCGGATTATTTCTTTGGTGGGCAAATTTGAAGTTCAGTTTCTTTCTGGACATTCTAACATCAAGACTTTCATGATCGTATTGAAAATTTATTTTCCCGAATAAGATTAATCGGAGGGACGTGTGAGTGGTTTGACAACCCACTTGAAGAGTTGCCTGCATCTAATGTTATGGGTAGAAACATTGGCGGATTTCGCGGGGGAGCAGAGAGGCACGTGCCATCCCACAAACGATTATAATTGTTATGAAAAGTGAAGAACAAACAAAAAGTTGGATTAAGCAGTGGTCGCACGGATTACAATAGTGATCCACTCATTGCTACTACTGTTGGGCAACATTGTTGGCCTTGGCTCCCAGTCTAACTTCCTGAAACAGTCCAGGGACTATGTTCGTTCAGCCGTTATTTGAAATTTATCCATTGTTGACTTGTTACTAGAGCTCATATTTCAGTAGAGCACAATAGCGATCCACGCTAAATTGACGGGAGTGTTTTCGGATACGTAGTATTTCTATATTGAAGTGTGACTCAATTGAACCTTGTGAACCGATAGTCACCGGGATGTAGCAAATTATAAAGCGAGAGGTTTATGGTTCATAACTAATGCAAAAGGGACCCCCCTCGGTCAATGAAGGAAAAGATGAGTTATAGATGATTGACAATGCTCTCTCCACACTATTATACCTGCCCGAAGTTCTTGTAAAGTCTTGTCCCAGATAAAGATGTGTTCTCAGTCCATATCGTGTCAGAGTCCGAACTTCGACTCTGACCAACTTGTCCTCCGTTATGCCGCGCTGAGTGTATCGAAGTAGATTCAGAGTAAAACTGTAAGCGAATGAGAGCGATGTCCTTCCGGACTTCGCATTTATACTCCTGCCGGACTAGAGGTTGTTACTCTTCCAGTCGTCTATCGGCGAGGCTACTTTCGTAACCTCCCGTATGACTTCAGTATTGAAGCAATATGAAATTCAGCGCATTCCTGGGATAACTTGGAGGCATAGGCGCCGACTCCATGGGGCTTGGGGGGGGGGGGGGGGCTCGAGCCCCCCATATTATAACGATGTGGGGCAGAGCCCCCAAATAATTTTGCTTTAGAGGATCTAATGTATTATTTTGCTTCTCTTGTACAGTTTACTCTGATTTGTGCCACATGAACTTAACTTTAAATACACATTTGAAATGTTCTAGACCATCAATTGGGGCCCTGAGACCGCTAAACCATCAACTTTGGGGGAGGAGGGGGGACTATGATCAGAGACAGCAAAACACATGACTTATTACTATATACTAAGTATGTACTTATGAGTATTGTTAAAATTTTTACTAAAAAGAGTTTCAAGAGACGATGTGCATGAACTAGGGTAGTGGAAGGAACGTTTGGGCTACAAATGGCTCTCACATGACATTCAGAACGAGATCATTGATATATTAGGGAGATCTGTTTTGCGCTCCGTGGTAGCAGATATTAAAAGTCGGGAATATTTTTCTATTATGGTTGACGAAACTTGTGACATATCCATCCGTGGACAATTAATATTCTGCATTAGAACTGTGAATAAAAACTTTGATATTTGTGAGGAATTCATGGGCTTTTATGAGATTCCGAACACTGAGGCCAAAACTTAAAAAAGGGAGAGAATGAGTCATTCATTAATTTATTTCAGTGATCAGAGCCCCCAATAATTTTGACAAGTCGGCGCCCCTGCTTGGAGGCAACCGATGAAGGAGGCAGGTTAATGAACAGCGGAAGAGATCATTAAACCAGCCTCTTCTCTAATTTCACTCATCTTTTCCTTCATCAATATATATAAATTCGTGTTTCTAAATTCTGTTATAAACATATGAAGTGAGTGGGTCAAGACCACCAAAAACCAATTTTTGAAATTTTGGGGGAAAGAAAATACCGAAAGCAAAATTCTAAGATATGTATTTTTGTTTGGTTTCATCACATCCAAATTTAATACACAGATTTAGAATTTCCTCTCTACTGTAATGTGTTGAGTGAAATTACTTACGATTTTTTGTTAAGTGAACCAGAATACTTCAAATAGGACATTCTCGCTATGAAAGCAGAGAAATTTAGGCAAGTAATGAGTAAAAAACGATAACATGCTGCGGATCACAATAGTGATCAATGACGGGAGTTTTTTCCGCGAGACCACTGCAGTGTTAGCATAAATCAGAATAGTGTAGAAAAATAATGTCAAAGAATATATACACAAAGTTTAGCATAAATCCATACTGAATAATAATGATATTTTATCGTAAAACTCATGGCAGGTTCATTTTTGGGGGGGGGGGCTGTTACAAGTAACGAATTCCTTTTGTGCATCTCCACAGGGATTTTCCATGGAGAAATTGTTCGAATCCTGCTGTTATCACTAAAACTTCCTCGCCGTTGTCGTCTGGTGGGGAAAATGGAGTTAAGTGTGTTAAGGTAGTCAGGGGAAATTACTGAATTATTAGACCTGCGGGTTCCTCGTAAATTTCCACAACGTTTGAAACCATGGACTTTCTCACGTAGGTATAGGGTTATTAAACGTTCAGCTTCCGCAGCTGTTAACTACTGAGGTTTGCGTGTTGAGCACATATGCATAACAGCACGTGCTCTAGACCGATTAGGAGGGCTTCCCCTTCTAGAGAAAATAAACTGAGATTCGTAATTTCCCATCAAAGCAAATTACCTGAGAACCGTGAAGCGTAACACGAAAAACGTTTGACCTTGGAATATAGTGATTTTGCCTACCGTAAGCAACACCTCAATACAAAGAACACTGCTCGAGTTGCAATATCAGTGACCATTTGCAGCTTGCAATCCTTTGGCAACTGGTGAGTTCTCATTCATATTTATTTTTGTTACATCCATCTCGTTGCATTTTTTGGCCTTTCACGGTACTTTTGTATGTAGTAGGCTATGCTGTAACTGCTTCACAGTGAAGAAAGCTATACCATGTCTGGAGATTTACATTACTGTACTTTGCAAAGCGATGAACTGCTGCTACACCGAAATGCAAGTTGTTTTTTTTTTTATAACGTGGGATATCACAAGAATCTAATGAATTTTTAAAAGTGTGTGCGGTGTGTTAAAAATGATGCCAATCTAATTTGCTAACTAATATACTATTTCTTCTTGTGTCTCCTTAAGCAGCTTCTATGTACAGTCACCGACAATAAAATCCAATCCAATAATATCCTGAAATACTCAATTCCCTGTATGTCGTAATATGTATTGTCTAATTCTGCGACAGTGGCAGAAGTTGCCATTGAAATTTTACCATTAGAATTCAATCATCGCCGTAAAGTTAGGCAACACACATAACACCTTGCGGGGAAGCGAGTATTTCAGGATCTTGTGGTGTCCCATTTCGATTGCCGGTGATTGGACCTGATATTACAATTCCTATTATAACTTTTACTCAGATTAGTACATATGTCCATCGTGGTTGCATACTTATTTTCGCAATGCGGCAGAATCTATTACGAAATAAAGGTTCAATATACTGATAACTTTACATTGCATTATGAATAATAATCTTACTAGCGTGATACGTAATAATAAGAGAATTGATTGGTTTGGTCTATTTTGCTTCGCTTATCTGCCACTTTTGACTAATCGCGAAAATGAGTATGAGTGATCATATAATGCAACTCACAAGGATTCGAACTTGGTATATGCAATAACTATCGAAAGTATTGAAACTTTCAACTTCAACACCAACTTTCTTTCTCTCTGCCTGTCCTGTTCCATTGGATTGAATGTGATTTTCCTCAACCAACGTTGATTTCTGACAGGGTTAACCAAAACTGTAAGGAAATGAGGACGAAGTTGAGATTGCATGAAATAGAAAATGGAACAAGTTAGGATTGTTAGTCGACCGCCCACCGAGGTAACGAGCTGTGTGAAACCTATAACTGTTATGCAAGAAATCCACCAGTTTCCCCTTCGTTTAATTTATTTTAATCGCTACGATGGAAATGATAGATTAACTTGATAAAGGGTCAGGACATCTAGGGCCATAGTGATATGATAACTTTTAGTCTTCGACAGCTAAATAGTGTTGTGCCACCGAGAATGCGATATAGCTACACTAACAGGAAAGAGGTTTCCAACTATAGAAATGTGATACCGCAACTAACAAGGGAGGTTATCTAAGTTTCCCCTTTCGATTTCCATGAAACGTGGCAGGTGTATAGAGGGGCTCAAAGAATGAAATACGTGTTTTTTTCGTTTCGGCTAAAAAACTGTTTTAGGGGGCAAAATACCCCCTCAAATGTCAAGATGAGGAGAAATTGAAGTGGGGATCTGACCCCGAAACCACGTAAATATGGCATAGGAAGAACACGCACATATAATTGGAACACACACAGCACAGAACTGTACGATCGTCGGTACAAAACGCAAGTGCTATCGTGCGTGTTCTTCCTATGCCGTATTTACATGGTTTCGGGGTCACATACCCACTTCAATTTGTCCTCATCGTGACATTTGAGGGCGGGGGGTGGGTTGGCCCCTGAAACCCGTTTTTAGCTGAAACAAAAGCACGTATTTCTGCCTTTGGGCCCTCTATACACCTGCCAAGATTCATGGATATCGGAGGGGGACACAGAGGTTACATACCCACTTCAATTTATCCTCATCTTGACATTTGAGGGGGGTTTTGCCCCCTAAAATAGTTTTTTAGCCGAAACAAAAAAAAGTATTTCTTCCTTTGGGCCCCTCTATACACCTGCACGTTTCATGGAAATCGGAGGGGGACACTTAGATAACCTCCCTTGTAGCTAAGTATAATGTCGAACTGCGGACGTCATTATACTTCCCAGCCTCCGTGACTGGAGTAACGCGTTGTGAGCAAGAAGTTCCAGGTTAACGGACTGTTAACGGACTGACACTCATATCACCAAAAAACACTCTGCGAATTAAGCAAATTTACATTTCCTAAATCGGGATATTTTCGGTAAGGGAGACCTTAAAAATTTCCTCACATTCTAAGAATCTCGAATTATATATACTATTTCCCCCTCAAGTGATCGTTTATTGCTTTTCTGAAAAAAGAAACTGCTAATTTCAATAAATAAACCCCCAAAATAACGCAGAAAACCATAGAGAATAACAATTTTAGACTTTGGAATTTCTCAAATGTTCTGGTTCCCGAAATGGGAAATCATTTGCCGAAGTCGGAATTGGGATGATATTTTTTCCTCGGTACCAGTACCGACTTTCCGAGATTCCACACACCCGAAGCTACGTATTACTGCAGAGTCTACTGCTGTATATCGGCTTCCAATTTTCATGACTGACAGGTTGAAACCAACAATTTCAGCGTCCTAGATCTCGAGAAAATTAATGAAGGGTTATCTATAAAATATTATTTAGCCCTGATCGCATTTTACGTCCCACTGCCACGCCCCCTTTCGTTTCTTTCGTATTATATTTCTTATTATAACTAACTAACTAACTAACTCTCTAGCCTTCTTAAACCCGAAGGATTATGGGTGCAGCAGCACAAGCCTTTCATCTGTCCCTATCCTGGGCAAGATTAATCCAATCTTTTCCACCTAAATAGATTTCCTTTAGGTCCATCTCAACGTTATCTCTCCATCTTCGTCTTGGCCTTCCTACAGGTCTCTTACCATCAGCTTTCGCAACAAGAATCCTGTAAACTCTTCTTTCCTCTCCCATTCGTGCCACATGGCCTCCCCACCTAAGTCTTCTTGATTTATTTATTCTAATAATATCTGGACATGAATACAAATTATGTAGTTAAAAATTATGTAACATTATCCACTCACCTGACCCCTCATTCCTTTTAGGTCCAAATATTTTTCTAACGATTTTATTTTCAAATACTCTTAATTTATTACCGTATTGTAATTTACCATAAAGTGTAGTGCAAAATAGGAATAAGATAAATGTGGGATATTCAACTTTCACATTTTTCATTTTATTTATGAAGAATATCTTACTTTCTTCTCCAAAAGGCAAATTTAGTTTGCCTTTCTCTTCTATGTATGTAGTAAAATAAGATTCTGTTTTAAAATATGTGCAATATGTAAAAATACTGCGTCGGTTGTGGAGTAGATTTCAATATTTATTTTACATATAAACACGACAGGAAAATGATGCATATTACGTATTTTATTTTGCGAAATATACACCTCATCTCATTAGCTTAGCGCGTTGATTGGTCTACTAAAATTCTCACCACTAGTCATGGTATCTAGATGAGACGAGACGAGACGAGACGGATCGAGACGAGGCATTGGCTCTGTCATGTCAAGTTTATATGCCGATCTCGTTCCCGATATCATCTCAAATTATAAGCATGCGTTTCGTTCTTGTCTGGACCCTCTCGAGCGTCGAAATATGAAGAAGACATATACAACAGGTCATCGTACAAATTTTCACAGCGTATATAGACGCTATCCATGTGAAGAAATTGTTCCGTGTAGACGCCATAGTTTTAGCACAACAACTTCCGGTCCATTTTCCTTTGGTGCAGTTTTAAAATATGTTGTAATTTTTTTTAGTTACAAAGCAACATTTTTCGACATTGTCACTATGATTAAACTAGAATTCGAAATCCAATTAGAAGAGAACATCCCACCCGAAAACAGTAGTATATTATAAAGCTATCCGAACACCTAATTTGGTATAATTATGTGTGTTCACAAATACAGGTTTAATGAGAACTTACGTAAAACTTCTACGTTTCTTCCTTCATCCAGAAATGACTAAGTATTCGTGGAACGAATTCCTGTCTCAAAACATTTCATCAAAAAGGTGAATGGCATTCTTCTGACCTTGAACTCTCTAACCATTTAGCCATAAGACGTCATTTCAACATTTTACAGTCAAACCGAAAGCAGAGATGTGGCATATTGCGTCAATAACCGAAAACATAGGGGAAGGCAGGAAGTGACACACAAAGAGAGAGAGAGAGAGAGAGAGAGAGAGAGAGAGAGAGAGAGAGAGAGAAAGAGAGAGAGAGAGAGAGAGAGAGATATTTTGTACGGCTACGAAACTAGAGGTTAAGCGTTCAAACCATTGGTAGGAAGAGACGGTGAGGAGAGAGGGGAAAGCTAAATAACACACACAGAGAGAAGGCGCGTCGAAAAATACAGTGAAGTTTAATTAGGTAGGCAGTTATCAGAAAAATATGAAATTCCAAACCCTTGCAAATGGACTTGGGCAACTGGTCTCCTAAATCGCACCACAGGGAGCTCAAATCGCACCGTTATTTGAAAGATTGAACATGTTTCAAAGGCTCAAATACTACAACATACAGTGCCGAGTTTTCTATAGAGCATGTTCATTTAGAGCCACGATAATTCCAAACATACGTGATATATCAGATCTTTAGTATTATAAATAACAAATTGAAAATGTTACTTTCTACAAAGTCGAATCTTGGTAGAGACTTAGCGAAATGCTAACTTATTTTCTTCTGCATTCCCTATAGTTTGTGCGTATAGGGGGCTAGATGTGAGCAGTACAGATCTTTGAAGATCTCTCGCTCTGGAATTGCTTTCGTTCTGTCGTGTCTTCGCGTAGGCAAGGGCTTATTCCGGGGAACTTTTCTAACCTTGAAGATTTTTCTGTCTCCATTCTAGACGTTGTGACTCTGTCGGTGTGTTTTTCAGGTGATTCTGGAGCAGGACAATTTCTCTAAAAGGGGTCATCGACAATCCGTTCATCTCGATTCTTCGGAATTCCATACTTTTTTACAACATGTATTTAATCCGATTTTTCCCTCCGTGTATTCAATAAAAGCATATGTCAAGTTCTCATATATCTATTCACCATATTCCCTTTTCATCTTCTCTCCCATATTTTCTTCTTACATTGCATTTGACTCTAGAAAAACAAGAGAACACAGAAATCGCACAGGTGCGATTTGGGCAGACGCGATGTGGTGCGATTCATGAACCCACGCCAGTTTGGAACAAAAAAAATTTCCTGACTCACTTCGTAAGCAAATCACAGTGCGAACATGGTTAAAATTAATCTAACAGAATTGACAAATGTGACAAATAACTAAAGTTTTAAAAATATACAGGGTGGCTCAATAAGTCACTTAACACCCCCAGTACAACGCCACTGCGGCATGGAACGTGAAAATGGCGATGACCAATCGTTATCAGGCCAAGGGGGAACCACATTGACGTCACCCGCATGGTCGGCAGCCATCTTGATGTCCGCCATCTTGAATTCAACTTCAGAAATTTAAATGGGAAGGGGGTCGTGCGACATATCAAAATGGGCTTGAATTTCACTCGTCTCTTATATCCTTATGAAAAGCTGCAAAAAAAAACACGAAGGACAGGTGTTTTCTTCAAATGAGCATACCTACAACGCCTATAACTTCACCAACAGCTACAACCATAGGCGTGCGCACGGGGGGCAAAGAGGGGCAATTGCCCCCCTAATCATGGACGTCCGCAGATTTTTCCCACGGAAGGACAAGCAAGGTATTATTTTTCCATGGGGCATATTACCCCGACAATAGTGTTGCCCCCTCAAAAAAACCACTTTAATTTGAAATTATCTCACATTATAAATTACTATGTCTGAAATCAAATTATACGTGTGAAATATATACTTTTATGTTGACATTAGATTTGTAAGGGGGAGGTGTGGCTATCCTTGCTCCCCCACCCCTTCCAGACATCCATGTCCGTCCTACATTATTGTACTTTCACCTAGAAATTTAGTGGAGAGGAATCTTACCCCCGTTATTAAACGATATTATACTCTTCAAGAAAATTAAGTATTTTCAAGCCGATTAAAGTTCAAAGCAACTAAGTGGGAAGGAGGTGCAGTGGCGAAACCACAGGGGTGCAATGGGTATTGTCTGTCCCCAACCTTGAACGGAAATCAATTCTAGGGGAGGGAAACATTGAGGTAAAAGAAAGCAAGTCTAGGAGAATCTAAGAGTAGAAGGACAAAATGATACTAAATATAGAATTAGTTTTCGCGTCTTTCTTGTATTATTTCTTCCAGACGGCCAAGAACACCTGCAGAGACACAGAGGGGCAATTACCCCCATCGATATCAAATTTTATACAAATAAAAATACATTTCGTAAAATTTTCTTGCTCGCTTCGCTCGCAGTTTCTCATTTTCTTACAGTCTTGTCAAATTCAGAACCGTAGTTAGGGGGCAGCGGGAGTTGGCCCTGGGATCTTATTCTTAATGAAGAAATTGTAAAAGAGGATTCCATGGTGCTCCACGAGAATTTTTGTGCCATATTAAATCAGTTTGCAAAAATTTGGATCTAAAAATTATATATATATATATATGTATATATGTAATGAAACTAAAACTATGAGATAAAATGAGGTTTAAATCTTTCATGTGAATTTTCATCAATGCTTTTGCCCCCCCCCCCCCCCCCCATCAGAGGTTGTGCGCACGCCTATGGTACAACTCACAGGCTGTGTACTTGGGGATGTCTGAGGTTCCAAATACAGATGCTTGATTGCACCAATATTCAGTACATTGGTTTTTAGACCAGTGGTACGATTTTAAAACTGGTGCGATTTAGGCAACTTTCCCCTATGTGTGTATAGAATGTTGGACACACACCTTTAGTACAAGTCATGTTCATATGTTATTTTCCCGTACGTGGTTTTTGACGCAAATTCGATTGCTGTATTTTTTATTACCTACTTCGTTCCTACTACTTAACTTTTCTATACTTTGAAAGTTGGTGGTTGACCAGCTTGGAATGAGCTTTTCTTTCCTGTTGCGAGAATATACTGGTCTCACTGTCCAAAATTTTCTTTTGTAAAATCAGTTCCTGAAATATTACAAAATTTAGCGTCGATTCCAACAATAACTTTACACGTACACTTTCTGCTCATATGCCAACGATCGTTTGCTATACGAGTAGTCCCATATTGTCTCTACCGAACAAGGGAGAATTTGTTCATCCATCCATCTCCTGGCACAGAGTCTACACCGACATATTTCTACGAATATATTGACTTTAGGGTTGTAAACGTACTTTTTCGTAAATTATACATGCTTTAACATGTAATTAATCACATCCACACCTATTCAAATAAAGGATTAAAGTAATTATTTTGGATTGTTTTTTTCAATTTTCAAATATGACGTCAAACCGGCTAGCTAGAAACACACTGCTCTCGTGTATACAAGCGTAGATTTGGTATTGTTCTAATTCCCCTGTGTAATTTACACCTCGTGTAATACTTCACAAATTAATTTACGAATGCAATGACATTATTCTCCATTGAACGTGACTTACACATACACTATAACAGAATATAATATCGCATAGTTATACCAACTCCATACTCTTAAGCCAAGATTATATATATATATGTATATATATATTTGAACTTCTATGTGCGAGCCGTTGGCTGTACGCACTACATGTTGATTCACATTGGTTATTCTTTTGACACATGTTTGAAAATATGAAACAAAAACAAACAAACAAACATATATATATATATATATATATATTGCGCAATGCTGGTTCCACAGTCCACGTATTATAAGCTAAGGTTACTTTGTGCGGTTTCTTCGCTCTTATCGGTATCCGCTATCGCCTTTCCTCGTCGTTCTCTCACTTCCCACAAATATCTCCCCACTCGTTGCACTATCTCACTTATGATTCCTCTTCTATCTTCTACCACTTCCATTATTTCCCTCCCCGTTACGTTCTTAACCCACTTGTCTCGCAAATCACGCGTAGAGGGGCAGGCAGATGCTCGTCCGTCTCTCCCTCCCCGCACAAAGAGCATATCGTTTCCCCTGCTTCATTTTTACTTGTTTCCAACCCCCTAGTCTGAACCATGCTAACCCTCCCCTTTATTTTTTGCGTACTAAATTTATGTATATTGCTTTGCCCCATTCCCTTGATTTCAGTTGGTTCCTTAGTGAAGTCTTCGTCTGGCAGTCGGCTAGTATTTCTTGTCTGTCTATGTCCAGCAGTCTATCTCTGATTTGGTTTTCTACTGATGTTACCTCCCGTTTCCCACACCCACCCTATCCCAATAGAGTACAACATGTTTTTATATCCCTCGCCCAGTTCCGTGTATTGTCTTCTTGCATTATCAGCAGGGACGTAGCTAAGTTGATCAGTTTGGGTGGGCCCAAAACCAAAACGTAAGATTATTTTTCTATCAAACCATTAACAATTAACAAGTTATTAATATAATGTTCCATTTAGGTGTGTGTGTGTGGGGGGGGGGTGTTTATATATATATATATATATATATATATATATATATATATATATTGTTGGAAGGGAACATTATTTTCTCCTGCATTGATTGATTGAGTTGGTTTATTTTATTTCGCTTTTATGCAGTTTTGACTAATTGCGAAGATGGGGATGAGTGGTGATATGATGAAATTGATGAAAGGACACTTACAAATACCCATGTCCAGGCCGGGATTCTAACCGGGACCGCTGGCGTGATCATAAACGGTTACGAAACCAGAGGCTCCAGGTTCGAACCTTGGACAGGTATTGTTGCATCATGTCTGTCCCATCGCAATTTCATCGGGTCTTCATTCAATCTCATCATCGCTTTTAACCCAAGAGGTAGAAATGAGGCGTAAAATAACCAAATAGAAATGATTGATTGATTTCATTTATTTTACTTCACTATTCTGGCACTTTTTGGCTAATCGTGAAGATGAGGAGGAGTTATGATAATATTGTTTGATTGATTGATTTGACTTATTTTACTTCATTTTTCTGCAATTTTTATCTAATCGCGATGATGGGTATGATGATGCTATAATGAAATTGATGAAAGGACACTGACAAATATCCATGTCCAGGTCGGGATTCGAACCCTGGACTCCAGGCGTTGCAGCGCGATGTGCTAACAACTCCTCCACGGAGGTCGGCATATGATAATATTACATCGATGAAAGGACCATCACAAAGGCCAAGATTCGAACCCGGGACACCTGGTGTTGTAGCGCAACCTGCTAACCACTCCACAATGGAGATGTCGGCCCAAATGGTAATGAAAATTAGAAAATGCCATCTTAAATTTGCAGGAACCGTGTTCATCACTCACGGATAGAAAATTTTCACCCTCACTAGAATAGGGAAATAACAGAAAATGCTTGAAAAGTAATTTGGGTCTTCATATCTCATGATTATATTATGTAAGTAACTATTATTCGCTATATAACTTCGGATTAATTTTATTTGTTTGCCTATTCAACTTTGCCACCTAAGCAGCTGCGGCAGCGTTTGCACTTGCGGGTGGACCGTCCTATTCTCTACATTTTCAGAGAAAGGCCTTTCCTGCAGGTCATCGACACAAGGGTTGTGTGGAGGAACCGCCTGGGGACTGGCAGCATCTTTGTCATTAGTCCCTGCGCCAGAAAAGGAACAGTCAGTAGAATTTTGTCTCTTGCAATTTGAAAAGCATGGGGATGTCCTTCTAGCACCATAAAATAATTAACCCAGAAAGTCCTAGCCACCTGCAGCTAAATCTCCCTGTTTGTGCTGTTTCGGCACTGCGGAATGGGGCCAGTACGGAGCCAAATGAAGAGAAGATGTCGCAAGCAGAAAGATGTTTGTGGGAGGGGGAGGGGTTAACCTGGCTAAGGCCCCTGGTGTGCAGGAAGGGAAAGTGTGTTTTCAAAAGGTCTCAGACTTTTCTGAAAGGGCCGGGTCATAAAATCATTAATGGCATTTCCTACCAATACATAGACTATGTTTGTCAACAAGCAAGTAAAGTCCGCCCGGCCAGAATGGACTTGAGGAAGCCCAGACTTTCCATCTCCAGTTCAAGGGGGGAAAAGCGGTGTTGCTACCGGTTGATACACACATAAACATTTTTGGGATCCAATGAACAGATGGTCACACTTTGAGGCATCTCCCTCCCCCAGCACAAACCGCTCTGTCTGCCAATTCTTTCAGTTGAGCGGCAATAGTGGCCGTGTTACACTATTTTCTTTTAGATAAAATGTCCAGTGATATTGGTAGTGAAGATTGGCTTGTCATTAGTTTCGAATATTTGTGTAATTTCGTGTGAATAAACTTTCAAGAAAAAATTAAAATATGCAGAATGAAAGTCTTGGAACCCCCTTACTCCTTCTTTGCATTTGCATAAATTCGACACTTCTTCCCAACATGCCTAAAACTAAAAGTAGCAATTAGCTTAAGAGTAAAATGTGATCGCCCAACTCCGCTCCCCCCCTCCCACTTAAATATAAGCAGCTTCTTAATTGAGTGTCATGTTATAATCCCACCTATCACATTGTAGAAGTAAAATTGTTCACGTAAAAATAGTTAGTACAATATATTGCATGTGGTGCGAGCGAATCGAGTAATAATAGTGGTTGAATGATTTGGTTTATTTTACTTCGCTTTTCTGCCACCTTCGGCTAATCGCGAAGATGAGGACGATTGATGATACGAAATTGATGTAGGGACACTCACCAAGAACATTAATGCCCTTGCCCGGATTCGAACCCGGGATTCCTGGCGTTGTGGTGCTCTGCGCTAAACCATTCCTCCACGGAGTTTGAAACGAAACATAAAAATGTAACAAATAAAATAATTACTGTAAATAATTCTATTTGGATGGAATTAACAATGGCTGTACAAATACATGCAGTGTTGCTAATACGAGTAGTATTGAAATTAATATTTTTACTCTTCATTTAAATATTTCATGTGGTATAAGTCTTGTTGTGTAAATAAATAAAACTAGTATTCCACCTGAGAATACCATAAATTGGTTTAAAAGTTGCACATTCTTCTGTGGCACATATGGGTCTTATACTAATGGTGCCATTATGGTGGTGATTACGAGAATAATGTATATTTCCGTGGCGGAGTGGTTAGCACGTGCTACGATGCCACAGGTCCAAGTATCCTTTGTGTCTCTCTTCATCAATTACAACTAATCATCACTCAACCACTTCGTCGCCATTAGCCAAAGTGGCAGGAAAGGAACGTCGAATAACTAAAAATGGAGATACAGTTAATGTATGGGTCTCTATTAATCTTTTTATATTCGTAAAAAAGGGGCACTTAATTTTTTTTTTGCCAATCTATGGAGCAACGTGCTTCCAACCTTTGAAAGATTGTATTTAATTTAATGCAATTTGCCGGCCCCGTGGCGGAGTGGTTAACATATCGCGCTGCGACGTCAGGGGTCCCGGGTTTGAATCCAGGCCTGGGCATGGATGTTTGTGTGTGTCCATTCATCAATTTCATGCTATCATCACTCATCCCTATCTTCGCAAATTAGCCAAAACTGGCACAAAGAGCGAAGTAAAATAAAGCGAATCAATCAATCATTCAATCAAAATTCCATCCAATTTATTGCATATCCCAGGTTTATCTCTATTTACCGTGACCAATTGAGCTTTCATTTCATTAATATTAAAACATTTTCAGTACCTATTTATGTCACAGTAGCAGGTAAAAAAGACAGGAGAGAGGGTTATACTTCGAGGGAGGGGGTAACCTTGAGTGGGCCAATCACAAAGCATGGCACTTGGAAAAGGGGACCCAAGATCAAACCGTGTTTCGAAAGAAATATATTGCTTGGGGGTTCCTGAAAATCAAATTCAAGAATAGTGTTTCAAACTGAAAGCAAAATTTACCAAAATACTATTTTGCAATATTTGTCATCAAAGTAAAATTTTCAGCAAATGTAGAATAGTTTGCCGGGGCCACATGAATGTTTCGGGGGGCCGGTGCCCCCGCGGCCCCCCCCTTAACGACGTCCCTGATTATCAGACAATGACCCTTCAGTGTCGTGTTACCCTCCCTTGCCAGCTGAAGTCAATACTTTAAAGTTCTCATTCGAGCTTGTACTGTCTCTCTGTTTAGACCTAGTTCTTTAAGTACCCCACAATTGGCAGTGCTTCTACTTACACACATCACTTTTTTATAAATTCTGTTTGGATGCTTGTGACTATGCTCCCCCCCAATTCAACCCCATAGTTCATGGTTCCTGTTACTATTGACTTGTACAAACTCTGAATCACCGAGAACGGCATTTGAGGTACTTTTCTTATGGTACGTATTACTTGATCTATTACGAGCTTTGCTTTGCTTTTCTTGTCTGTATATGTTGCGTCCAACTTCCAGTCATAGAAAATGTTACTACCAAGTATGTGAAACGCTTGACAGGTTCAATTACTTACCCACCCGTAATTCCATTTTTCTTGTTTGCTGAAAGTATACCCATTTTTGAAAGCTATGATTTTCGTTTTTTTAATGTTAACTGTCATTTTGTATTTTAGGCACCCTTCGTATATGCTATTTAGTCCCCTTTGCAGCCCCTCTATTGTCTCCGACATGATTACTATATCGTCCGCATACAAGAGTGTATATCTAGCTCCCCTATAGATGGGGTTGTGCCCTGCTCCCTTGGTATTTCGTTCGCCACCCATACATCCTTGTTTGGGAGGGTTGTAATGATGATACTCTGTGGCCATCGCATCTCACACAGAATTGTACGTTTTCATATATGGCTTGTAGCGCTCTTATCATGAGCGCCGACATTCCTTTTTCTTGCAGTTTCCCCCGCAAAATACCCCTGTGAACTTTGTCAAACGCCTTCTCGTAATTGATGAAGCACGTGTACAACTTATTTTTTATTCGCCCAAGGTTGAGTAGTCTGCGTGTTTACTCGATCTGATGACTTCAAGTGGGATCGTGTGAACCTAAGTGAACCTAACCCCGGAAATTCACATGGAAGTGTTGCATAATCCACATATGTAAAACAAAATAGAAATTGCAAAATTGATATCGAGCAGAGAAATGCTTATTATAATATTTTGATATTTCAATGCATGTATGGTTCACAATTTGCATATTTGAAGTTTATCACTTCAAAAGATTTGGATTTATTGAATTTAGACGGAATTGTAAGTTGTCTAATGTGTAATGCGCAATCACGCTTCAGGATTACATATTTAATGTATTATGCAACTATTTTACATAATTAGTACCACACGTTAAAGAATATGTGCTAAGGAAAGTTTCGTAACTCAAAGGGAAGTATAAGTTGTTAAATTAGTGTATTTTCCTTCCTAGTTCAACCCTAAAAACAATACAATGCAGATATGTGATTCATATCTGTTAGGTCTTGATGTGGCAAATTAGTCCATTGGTATGGTTTCTTGCTTTGTAATCTGAAGGTTGTAAAATCGAATCCGATAGTGGAAACTTTTTCCTTTTCTTAATTTCATTTTGTTGATTGTGATATTGTGAAATATTCATGATTCACTATAGTACCTCCCCGTCGTCGTCTTGAAATCAAGGGGTCCTGGGTTCAATACCCGGCGGAGGCACATAGTGGTTCGGATCCCACTTTAAACTGTAGGTCCAGTCCCGATTAGCCTTACTGTGCACATAAAGTGGACTTAAAACACCAACTCAATTCAATCCAATTCTTGAATTCAATTTTTCAACTTTAGAAATTAAATTATAAATGATTTTACACATTTTCTGTTGTACCATAATTTAATTGTGATTCATCTATTGCCTCATTAAATTAAAAAAATTGATGTGACTTGTTTACAGTATTTAAGAAGTTTAAAAGCGATCATTACATCTATCCAATTCCTTTCGGGTTATACGATAACCTTAAGAACAACTGTATTAGATACAGTCTAACATCAAGACTTAATCAAGATTATCTGGAAACTTCATTTTCCCCAAATAAGAGCATTTTGTGACTGAGCGACCTACATACATGTACACACGTTTGTACTCGTGTATGTGTTTGCACAAGCACATACTCGGTTTTTTGTGATTTTTAAATCACATCAAAGTGGGAGCACATACCCATCAGGTTCTCAGCCTAGTTCTAGTGTTCTAAAAATTTTAAAAAAATGAGTAGATACTATTTTTTATTTATACGAAGCACAAAATTGCACAACTTTGAAATACCAATTTCTGCCTTGATCCCTGGGTAACCCCTCTATGGGTTTGAATAAATAGTATATACAGGCATTAAAATGGAGTGTCAAGTGTTCGAATTGAACTAGAGGCTCCAGGGAATCCCCCCCTCTAATTTGATTTACACCCAGGAAGTCCCCTTAAGAATATGTGTACTATCTTAGAGGAAACCCATTATGAAGGGTCGGTTGTGGACATTTGTCTCCAACGACGAGCTATTTACCTTGAACAGTGAGTAAAATATAGACCACGATCTGCAACCATCCACTTCTGAAGAGGTTTTTGGAATGTAAGTGAGCTAGTGCGGTTCCTTGCGTTGCCGTATCGACCATTTACTTTTTAAATTCATCAATAATTTTCAGTAATAGAAATTAATTTAAGATGAGAAAGTGCGCTGCTGGCATACGATTATTTTTTTGTGGAAATAATGGAACTACAAATTATATGTATACACACACAGGGCTTTGTATTTTCAAAATAAACAATGATTCTCAGGTTTTAATAAATATACCTTAAAGGTTACGCTTTATTTCTGTTTATTGTAATGAACCTGTCTGAATTTACTTCTATTAAGTCGATCAAAACACTTTAAAATATCTAAATATTGAAAAAGTAAATCCTTTTGTTCAATTCTTATTTGATAGGTATATATTACCACTACTACATTTATTCATTGGTTACTATGTATGGGTGTAAATATGGGCATATTAATTACTGTCATTAAAACAATTCATGTTTTCCATATGTAATGCTTTATGATTTATGATTTGCTTTATTTTACTTCGCCTTTTGTGCCACTTTTGGCTAATTTACGAAGATGGGGATGAGTGATGATATGATGAAATTGATGAATGGACACTCACAAATATCCATACCCAGGCCAGGATTCGAACCCGGGACCCCTGGCGTCGTAGCGCGATGTGCTAACCACTCCGCCACAGGGGCCGGCCCATATGTAATGCAGGAGATGACGTTTTTAATTCAAGTACAGGATAATTTCGCCTATAATCATGGGCGTATTTAAGGGGAGAGTTCAACGGGTCCAACCCCCCGCCCCCTTGGTTCAGTAAAATTACCGGATTACCTGTTCTATCCGCTATGCGCAGAGACTTGTTCGTAAAGATTTCTTCAGAATTATTTTGTTCTCATAAATTACAAGCATATAGAACGGTATACGGAATGGAAACAAATTAATTCCACGCACCAAATGGGACTGCAAAGCAAATGTCTGCAATTTCCTGATAGTTTCGGAAATTCTCTGGAAAATACTCAAAAAACTCCTGAAATTTCACAAATTCTATAATGCCACATGTAATTTCTGCCCGAAGAAGCTGCTTGTGAACTTATAGCACGAACATTATAATTTAATTATAAGTTCCTCATATGGTTTGTTACTATTCAAGATTTAACTATTCCTCAGGTTACAATTTCTTGATAATTTGAAATTTCCCAACTGTTTGATAATCCCGAAAGTCGATAAACCATTTTCCAAACTCCAGATCGGAATGGGGAACTTGTGCCTATTGGAGATTGTAACTGCATCTGGGTTAGCTTCAGCTATTAGTACTTCTACTCTCTCTGGGTTGAGTTGGTGTGGATTTAGAAAAATGGTTGGTAAATAATATGATGGTGCTGATGGGTTGTAGAATTAAGGGGGTGAGATAGATAGATAATTTCAGAGAAGTGTCCAAAAGCAATTTTCGTACATTGTTCAGCACATATTTAAACCCTGGCTATTGCTCATTTGTGTGGAATTTCTGCGATATTGAGACTGTCAAATCAGTTATAATTTTCCCCTTTCGAGTCTTCTCAAAGGAGCAGCCCCCGTGATTAGCAGGTCCCGGGTTCGAAACCCGGAATAGGCATGGGCGTTTGCGGGTGTCCATTCATAAATTTTATCATCCCAATCTTCTGAAATTAGCCAAAAGTGAAGTAAAATAATGCAAATCAATCAATCAATCTTCTCAAAGTAATATGATTGTAAAAAGTGCAGTGCAGGGAAGTTCTGTAACGTTCTCAAGTAGTTTGACACAATACTCAGTAGGGTGACTTATGAAATCGTATACACTAATAGTAGGAACTTTACTGTTGTCCATTTTTGGACCATTTTGTAGTAGAAATGAACCCAAGTTTCTCTGAACACAGTCAACACATTGAAAAATTGCAACAACTTATTCCAACATGAAATTCCTATTCCTCATTAATTGGAACAGTGTATTAAAATGTTGGATGGCTTGGTTGATATTTTTTACATTTTCAAATCTGAATGAAAAATTTGCAAACAGTAATTGAAAAGAAATGTCCAGGGTCTGAATTGTAGGCAGTTGAAAATTGTGACAAGCTCTTTATACTAAAATATGAGCAAATTGTTGGTGATCTTGGCTACACTGCCAGTTTCGTCTTCAACACCTGAGAAGATGTGTTTAACATTAAGGAGGTTGAAATAATATCCTCGCAATTCAACGGGAGATCCTCGACTAATAGACCTTTCATTGTTAAGTGTACATACACACGAATATTAAAATAACACCGATGATGTTATTTTCAATTTTGTAGCAAGGAGGAAATACTAATTCTAACATTGTAATTCTTTTTTAAAGAGAAGCTGGGATTAGCTTTTTCAAAAGCATTTTCTGCTCATTTTTTGTAGAAAAGTTAGAAGCTCGTACACAGACTAAATTTAATAAATGTGTGACCTTTCATGTGGTGGCAGAGTGGATTTTGATAGCCAGATTATACCTAGGGACGTTGTCCCGGATTTTCAGGGACAATCCCGGAATGGTATCATTTTGTCCCGGTGTTCCGAATAGTTTCTTCGGGATACACAAATATCTTGGAATCGGCTTGGAAAGAAGAAATAATTAAGACTATACTTTCCTGAACTTTATATATATTTAAATGCGTAGACGTAATTTTAAAATGCTCCTCAGGAGTGCTGAATTTCAGTTACGATTCTTTTCCATCGTATTTTAACCTGCTTACTACAAAGAGCCCGTGCTTGGGTGCCTTTCTGTTCTACCCCCGCTCCCTAACCAGCTATCGGGCAGTATTGTCCAGGATTTTCACTAATGAACCGAAAGTTGAACCCTCCCCTCCTTACGTGAGCTATATATACGCCTATGCCTATAGTGGATACATGTTGATGTTTACAGATGCCAATCTATTCATTTTTCCTCTATTTGTTGTCTTCCTTATTTGCCCATAGTGCAGAAAACTTGTAATTGCTACATTTCTAGCTGAATTTCAAACATTATTTAAGTCTAGTAACTGTTGAACATTTTCTATTTCGTTAAAAGTGCCCTACATTTTAAAATTATGTCAAGATTTTTTAAAAATTGCTTAGAAAGCACTCATGATGCGAATATTTTTCCACGTGTGCGGGTGTATTTATGCCATACAAGAGATTGAGGCGTCAATTGGTTGTTGTCATACTTTCTTAGCTTACCCCGTACGGCATTTGTTTATTTTGCAATAGACACCTGAACGTCAACGAACTGCATGATATATCAGATTTCTAGTTGTCATGTTTGGACCCTTGCCTAAGGATTGTAGGTTCACTGCATACGGAAGTGCTTCACAAACTCTACAACCCAGACAGTTTCATTCTTATATTAGGCGATAAGTTTTGCATCACGAATTCCGTGTCACTTTCCGATTAAAAGGATCATTTACAGGCGAAAGTGTTCGTACGTTCGTTCTACATGTGCTTCAAGAGCCCTGTGATTTCCTTTCCACATGGATACAGAAGATAAACTCTAATCTCGGAATCTACATAATAGAGCACAAAGCAAGGCATGGCTTCTGTTCTATGATTTTATGTAACAACTTCAAGAATCCCATTTTTAACTGCTCCATATATTTATTTAAAATCGTGAATTCTAAATAAATTCATTTTATATCAGGATACCAAAAGTGGCCGCGATTAGTGGAGAGTAGGGAGGAGGCAACTTCCCCCACTTGTTACCACTTCCCCCTAATATTATTGCCTCTTAATGCTAAGCCTTGTCGACAAGGGAAAGTAAACTGTTCTTGTACGTACAGACAATATTTGGTACTCCACACATCGACATGGACCCAGGGGTGCCAATCCCCCCCAAGGCCAATGGCGCATCCCCCCAAATCATTTCATGCATCCCCCCGAATCATATCATTCGCGCCCTCAAACCATATCGTAATCCCCACAAAGTATTTAATTACGACAGTGTGTCTACCGAAAGTAACTTTTTCCTTAGCTTTACTGAACACTATACTTGATCTGCCCCTCCCTCTAAACACTCAAGACCACCTCTAAAATCGTTCATCATAATCGAGAATATCGCTTGTCTTGTAATGCAGCTATAGTATAAAAACTTCTAATTCACCTCATTAAAGCGCCAAACACGTATTGTAGCAACACAAGATTCCGAGCGAAGCGAGCAAAAAAAAATTACATCCATTTCCTTGCGGGCTTTCAAGAATATTAATTTAATATGATGTCAATACTTTCTTAGTCTTTTCCCGCTTCTCCTTTGGCACGTTCGGGGTGGAAAACGTGTGGATACCATATCGCTAAATACAGTCTCCAAAATGTAATGTTCGAACTCTCTCTCCTCTTCAAGAAATCCTTTGACAATCTAAGATTTAACACTTTATCAATGGCTTTCTATCTCCCCCTTTAAATTTAATACTCGATTAATTTTAGACTTACTGTTAATATTGAAGAGTGGATATTGCGTCCTCCAAAAAATTAATTCTGTCTCCACACCAGAATTTCCGCAACAGTCTAAGACAATAGCAATACACAAGAATTGGATACCCCCTTCAATTTAATGCTCAATCCCCCTCAATCCTCTCCATAATCTAAGACCTAGAGTTGGATACTGTCCCCCCAAAATTTAATTCAGAACTCCCCCCCAGAACCCACATGTCAATTAAGGCCTAATATATAAAAGTTGGATAGCTCCCTCGCCCCCCACCTTCGATAATACCCTTAAACACTTTCTTTTCTTCATCTAATGGATTAAATATGGTGCATTTAAGGTAAAAAAATCTTTACATATATTTTGGAAAAATATATAAATGTTGAATTTTATATTATTTGAAGAAAAAATCCCCCCCTAAAAAATCTCTATTTCGTAACTTGCGCCATAATCCCCCCTGTGGGCACCCCTGCATGAACCCCCAACTGACAATGATCAATGCCTTATTGTACATGCACGGTGTTTTCACCTCTTCCTGACAGTCTTGCCACTTTCAAATTTACAGCCTACGTATAATAACAACAGCAAAAGCAGAGCCTCCCCGATGGCGCAGTGGTATCGACCTTCGTGGCGGAGTGGTTAGCAGAGCGCGCTATTTGTGTTTGTCCAAATGAGAAAACTGAGAATATTGTAAAAATTAATAAGTGTAAAATTTGAGAAAATGTGAATGACGGGGTATACCACCGCGTAGGGGTATTCCTTTATAAAAAAAGAAAGTGGTAACGTCGTCGCCTTGTAATCAAGGGGTCCCGGGTTCGATTTCCGGTGGAGGCACATAGTGGTTCGCATTCGGAATTAAACTGTAGGTCCAGTTCTTATTAACCTTTCTGTGCGTAAAGTGGACTTAAAACACCAAATCAATCAAAACAGCAAAACCAGTATTAACTATTCAGCTGCTTCATGCATGCCGTTTTGAAAGTTTTTATGGAGAGATGGAAGCCTGGAGCATCATTCAATTGTAGAAGTGAATAAAGAAGCGATGTTTGTTCTAAAGATACCTCTTTTGCTACTGGGGCATGCACTATAATATATATATTATTAACATCAAAGCGATTCTGGCATTAAATGTTTTTATTTTCTGTATGTATTTTCGAGATACCAATAACAGAGTTTTGTAAAACGGTGTATAATAGAAGAGAAAGAGTATCTGCTCCAAGTTTTGTGGACATTACTAATATGTAAATCATGTGGGGTTAGATCTGACTATATCTAAAACGATATATTGGATCCAAGGTCTTGGTCCACAATGTGAAAAAGGAATTCTGCACCATTAAACATATTTACTGATTTTCTAAACGTAATAAGAGTTGGATCGTAGTAGTGGAATCTGAGCCCTTGATCATATATATATGCATCGAGCATTTTGTGACGCAGTGAATTTAGAGATTTTGAACATTTAATAGCTGCTCAGTGCCTTCAAGAAGTGAGAAAGTATTGCGTTTGAGTCAAAGAGATCAATATATTTGTAGGTAACGGACGAAAAATTACAATATATAAGTGACATATACACAATATACACAATAAAAATTTAAACAAGCATAGTACATGATAAAACATAATAAGAAGAACAATTTTCTTGGAAATAAAAGAATTACAAATTTTAAAAAATAAAAATTTACAATACAATCACTTGCACTAAACCACACGTAACTAACTAACTCTCTAGCCTTCTTAAACCCGATGGTTCATGGGTGCAGCAACACAGGCCTTCCATCTGTTCCTATCCTGAGCAAGATCTATTGTACTCTTTTCCATCCCTACCGATTTCCTTTACGTCCTTCTCAACGTTGTCCCTCCATCTTCGTCTTGTCTCCGTGGTCCTAATAAACTACGCGCTATATATTATAAGATCTTAAACCTTAAACCTTTAAGCATATTAAGGTTTATGATTTTATCATGTAGGCTACTATGCTTTACTAAACCACACGTAAGTTGTAAAATTACACATGTTATCTGAATAATAAAAGGCCATTAACCTCTAGCATTTTATGATCGTATTGTGATACTGTATAAGAAATTGCAGAGCATTTATTTCTGAGTGCGTAGTGACGAGTCTAGAGTACTTTTAGATAATAAGTAGGGAATATGAAGTTTTCCATCAATTAATTTGCAAATAAAATTGAAATCGTTAGCATTTCTTCTGTCCAAGAGGCTCGAAATATAAAGTTTACCTAAAAAAAATTATAATGAGCCTTATGTCATGCTATACCACATTTTCTTACAAAACTTTGTCTGGAGTATATTTGGAGAGTAAAATACTAAACACGTAGCGATTTTAAAGTATTAGTTGGTCTACAATTTGGAATAAGAACTTATAAAATATAGCGCGTAGTTTATTAGGACGACTGAGACAAATCCCCATTATATTTAAAGGTTGGGGTCAAAAATAAGAATTTTTAGGATAGCGGAGTTAGGAAAATACACTTTGGCTTGTTCGTGTTTTGATATATGGTTTTTATTTCATTTTTCTTAACTAAATTGTTTTAGTTTGTCACTCTTACCTTCATTGTTCTTATCTGACAAAATTGCCTATATTATTCCTTCCTCAACTATCAATATTTCCATTTCTTATTGATAGGATTATATACAGGGTGTTCAGACTAAAAGTAAACAAAAATACACACATATATTTGAGCATCTGTAATGTTCATGAACATTCTTCTCTCATTTTTGTTCAAAGTAAGTTATAAAGTTTTTATGTACGCTGGTACTACACATCAATGTTTGCACTATTTGTAGATCGACAGATATCCAAACCCAAATGGTGAACTTTAATGAAGCATCATGGTAAAATGTCTAATAGTTTCAAATCTGGAGATCTCGGTGGCCGTCGTGTTAAAAGCAGTTCGCAAACTGTTTCTGCGCATGCGTGACCCAACAGCATTATTGATCGTGCAAGTGGACTACTGAAATCTGAAATCGATGGTCTATCGATTGAGCTTCACTACGAGACAATACAAGGAGTAGTTCTCGCATTATAAGCATTTATTTTTGTATACCTCTAGGCCGGACATCCTGTATATCATAACGCAAGTATGAATTTCCTTAGGCAAGAATTTAAGGAAAATGAAAGTGTTCGTTCTTCAAAGAATTAAAATTATGATTTCTCTGACTCTTTATATGAAATTACAACTGTATTGCTATTAATATATCGTCGTGTGAGAACCAGTAGACAAGAACGTAACTTCAATTTAAAGAGTGTACTGGAGAGAGGGAAGTAATGCATTTTTAGGAATATGCCTGACTCTTAAAAATTGATTGATTTGGTTTAATTCATTTTACATTTCTGCTAATCGTGACGATGAGGATGAGTGATGATATGATGAAACTGATGAAGGAAGACTCACAAAGAACATCCATTCCCATGCCGGGATTCGAATCCGGGACCTGTGCTAACCACTCCGCCACGGAGGACAGTTAACTCTTAAGAAGAGTCAGTAAATTGGCTATACGTGACTCCACCTTATGGGTAAAGATTAGAAGCGAATATATCTTGATCTGACTCCAAAAGCTTTTCAGAGGAGTTTATTTAAACAAAACTGAAAACAGCATTTTTGGGGTTACGTTCCTCTGGTTCTCATACGACAAATTAAGTTTTACTTGTTTTGTGTAAAAGTCGACATGATAAATTTTTAAGCCTCTTTGGCTCCATCTAGAGCTTAGCTCCCTCGGCCGTTGGCCGGTCATTCCACCGTTCCTGTTTACAGTAACAATCGGTAAATACGTATAATAATATATAATTAAAAGAAGCCGAAGAGCCGTTGTTTTTCTTGCTTTGTTCTTCCTGAGATCGAGTCAGTGCATGCAAGACTTCTCAATGCTCCTCTATGACTCTTCTGGTCGCTAACATTCCAACTGAAATAGTCAATGCTAATCACAAACATAACATTAACCCCATTTGCACCCTCCATTCTTTGTTAATGCATATACCCAAACAATTCGTCGTAGGAAACGATATTGTGAGAATCAAGTTCAGCGTTCTGTTCTTCTCTTCTACACTCAATTCTATGTTTGAGGAAAACATATTTACCCCAAAATTGGCAGTTTCTTGTTTTCTTAGGGTCGCTAATTGTGATAAGTGACTGTTGAAACTCTAATATCACAGTTTTCCTTCGGTAATTTCCCCCTTTTAGCTGGCGTTTTTTCCCATACAGAATAGTTCTTTGTAAGTCGCAGGGAAAATAAAACCTTTACTTGATTGAGAAATAAAACTACCTCCCGTCTTCATTGTGTGTGTTGCTGACGAACGCTTAACATGCAAATTTACCAGGTAGCGTCAGTCGGACAATTACTCATTCGCTTTCCTCCTCAAAGGGCAGAGGCAAGGGCTGGGTTACCTCACAAAAACACACGAGAACAATGACAAGATGCTCAGTCACTACTCTTCACTCACCCAGTCACGCAATTTTTACCTGAGCCACGAACGTTGCAGATTTTTTGGTAAGTCATTTTCTGTTCCTGCAGAAAATAATATATTATTCCATAGTTATTAATAAAATCGCTCAAAACTAATTAACACGAAGTCTACTTGGATTGAATGCCACAAAGGTCAATCAGTGTTTCAAGTGTGAATCTCAGACATTGGAATATTTCCACTGTTACTAGTGTTTAATTTCTTTCTTATTCCTCCTATATTGTTTTTCTCTTTTTGAGAAGCTACTATTTCCAGAAATATAAATTAGTTATAATTCTAAGGGAATTAGAATAACTTTTCAGGATGGCACCCAAACATCAATCTTTCTTCTACACAGTGCACACTTGAGTACACCATTTTTGCAGATAAGGAAGACTTGTACCACACCGTTCTGGAGGGGGAGGAGGAGGGGTTCTGTGTACTGTCCGTCCACATGTCTTTGTCATTATCACTACATCATTTCACGATTTATCCTTCTCGTCGTCATTTACCACTCGAATATAAACACATATTTTACTGCCACTGCAATGTATGTAATGAACCTACGTATGTTTTATGTTAAAATTCTTCTTCTGCCCTTTTTATTTAGATCACTGAACATTTATCTTCATTCCTTTCATTTAGAAAAGTCGCACAAGCATTTGCTTTCAAGACGAATATGCCTTGTTCCTTTACAAGTTAATCAAACTCAACTATTGTTTAAAGGCATGACAAGGAATTATGACGGAGAATCTCTCTTAATTTAAAAATAAAATAGAGGCTGCCGGCCTCTTTGTAGTGCAGTGGCTAGCATCGTTTGTCAAATCCAGGGAACCTGGGATGGGTTTGACAAATTATATATTTCATCAGTTCATCCTTCATCCTCATTATCACGATTAACTCAAGAAGTAAAAAAGAATGTTAAAATATCTAAAATGAAAGTAGAAATGTGAAATAAGATGTCGGGTTTCTATGAGGGAATGATCTTCAGTTTCACGTGAAATGTATATTTATTTGCATCTGTCAAAATGCTTGCAAATATTTGAAATTGGTTACCAGGTTATGGACTTCTACTCACGCTACAGTTATAAGCAGGTCATTACATTCATTATTAAGGTATGTATATTCAGAATATTGAAAATATAAAATCATTATTAAGAATAGAAAACAAGGCAAATATTTTAAGTGCTAAGGAACCTTTTAAACAATAATCAACTTTGATTAACTTGTAAAGGAACAAGGCATATTCGTCTTGAAAGCAAATGCTTGTGCGACTTTTCTAAATGGAAGGAATGAAGATAAATGTTCAGTGATCTAAAGAAAAAGGACAGAAGAAGAATTGTAACATAAAACATAGGTTCATTACATACATTGCAGCAGTGGCGTAGCAACATAACGCGAGGCCCTGGGAGAGATTAGAACTCCATCCGTTTAAAGATTTCTCAATCGGTACAAAATCTTCAGGAATACGTCAGCAATTTATCATAAGTATTTAAACAATTACAATAAATTACTGACGGAAATTATATTTAATAATTTCACTCACCCTAAAAGCGTCTTTCTCTGTTTTCCGGGAGCTGAAATCTGAAGCTCTAGAACAGGCCCGAAACCAGCGGAGGGGTTATGGGGGCCATGGCCCCTCGAATTTTGAAATATTATAATGTGAAGATATAGAAACCAACGAAAATAACATTGACGATTTTTCAGATTGTGCAAGAATTTCGATTTCTTCTTTGCTTATATGGGTGAGTTGTTGGGAAGAGAGGCAGGCTCCAGAAGTCTGCAGTCCGGAAAATTGAGTAATTTTTGTGATGCAAGTCTACAAGACATTCAGATTTAGTCGGGATAGTCCATTCTTTTTAATCCCTGTCCCAACTTTTTTCAAACTGCAGTCGTGTTGCGATTTTTTTTGTTAGCTCACAATTAGAGATGTTCAACATTTTAGTAATCATTGCTAATACGTATCATTCAATTTAAATTTATTTTCTAACCAAACAATTATCGTGGCTGTTCAGTAGTGCAGGTACAAGATTTTTTTTGAAAAATGAAAACAATATTAATTTACAAAACACAGTGCGATTCGAATACTCCTGAGAATTGAATGTAAACAATAAGCACAAAGCTGTACGCCATGTGACAACCTTTGTCTGTAAGCGACTGTGTTGCCGATTGTCGGATAGGGAGGTTTTACGGTGAATTAATTTTTTCTGTTACTTTGGACCATAACATTGCAACTCTACAATTGTAAAGCCAATAGCAAAGGCAGTAGTAGGTAAATTGTTCACTATTTTCTTTATGTTTTTACTCTGTAGACATCTTGTGTTGTTCTAAGGGATGAAATTCTGTTGATGCGAAGCTGATGATGAAGAGGTACAAAGCGTATCTGTACATACTACCATAACATTGGTGGTCACATCTAGTACTCCAACAGCATTTCGCTGATTACCGTGACGGAGTGTTAACACAGCGCGCTACGACGACATGGGTCACGGGTTCGAATCCCGGCTGGGCATGGATGTTCTTTGTTCCTTTATCAATTTCATCATATTATCACTCATCTTCATTGTCGCAATTAGACAAAAGTGTCAGAAAATCGACGTAAACTAACCTAACTCAATCAATCCAACATCATTTCGGATCTTCCTTTGTTCCATATTTTCGGATCTGCCCTCCACCCCCTTAAAACATCCTGGGTACAAGCCTGCTGTAGGAAGGAAGGAAACAAATCAAGCTTCGTGGCAGTTGGAGGTGCTTTATTGTTAACTTATTAAAATCGGGAGTCAAGTCAAGAGAAAAAATAAAATACAAGACAAAATGCTTTTTATTCAAGAAGAGATTAAATGGGAAAAAATGTCCAAGCAAGTTATCGTGAATTTTTGGGTAAATGTTTCACATGAGAAATACGACGAAAATTTTTACTTTTTTCTGGCCCCCTTAGGCTTAGGGCCCGCCTGCCTGTATGTTACGCCCCTGACTGACGGATTCATTCAAATTTTCACGTTTAACCAGAATTTAAAACAAGATAAAAACGGGATGTTTTAATTTTATTGCCCACAAATTAGCCTTTTCCAAATTTTTCTCACTTCTATTTATTACATTTTTCGAATCAACACATGAGACATGAGGCCCCTTTAGACATGAGGCTCCGGGCGGTCGCCCATTCCGCCCATCACTGCATTGCAGTTCCAGTTTCAGATCAGTCAGATGCCAGGAATTATGTGTGCTTCCTGAACAAGTTTACTTTTCAAAATCTAATGCAAAATATTTATGTGACTTTTAATTATATTGTTTTCGAAGGAATAAAAATTATTTCTGGCAACTACGAAAATTTGTCAGGGATGTTAGTGTTTTCTTAGGTGTTTCTGTTTTGACACGTGGTCAGAAGAGAGGATGTTGAATTTGAAACACTCTACCAGGACGGGGAAGACTGCCAAGAGGGCGTTGGTAATTTTTCATCCATAATTTTCGATCTGGCCACCGAAGGTCCCAGGATCAAGTCCCGACCTGTAGACATGGGTGTTATTTGTAATTGTCGCTTCATGGATTTCACACAACCATCAGTCACCCTCATGATTACAATAGCAACAAAAATACAATACAATAAGGTGCTCCCTTGAACGATGCAAATAAAGAAAAATAGTTGATTGCATAGAAATGCAGAGCAAAATTATTTCAGCGTCGTCTATGTGTTTGCTTGCAATACCATAAACCATTTTGTGCCTTCAAGGGAAAAGTTATCTTGCGAAAAGAAAGTTCGAAATGTATATTCGGCATTGTTTACTTCTCTATTCTGTTAGGTTATTTACAAATCATTACTATCAATATAATAGACCGTCACGATAAAGCATTACCTATTCATCGAAGCACTAACATGTATTTCCTATTTATCATTAATGAATTACTTATTAAATAATACGTAGTGATAAACTTTGATGTGAGTTAAGGAAGCGGTTGCGGCGAGAACATAGAGCGCAATAACATTTTTACTAAACCTATTTACTTGCAATACGAAAACAATATTAATTTAATGGTGCTCCAATATTTTCACGGAGTTTGTGACGTTGCAATATTTTCTGATTTAGCTAGTTTGGCGCCTCCTTTGCCTCAGCGCCAAGGGCGACTCCCCCCTCTGTCTGTCCATATATATATATATATATATATATATATATATATATATGACCTATTACTCTCTTTACAAGTACACAAAACTTTCAAGTTAATTATAGAAGTAAAACTAAACTTCGGGAATAATTTTCTTAATCCGAAATATAATCTAAAGAATTGCATATTTTTTTAAGTTTATGAAACAAACAAGAAACTTAACAGTAAGAAGGGAAAGTCTACCAATGTTAGAAATTTCATTTTGTCTACCAACTTTGAACAATAAATAATATTATTTAGCCGAATTTGAAACACCTAAGTATTCCTATGCTGTATGGGAGACCGGGATGAGTTGACGACGATCTTATGTTTAAATTTCTGCAGCTTAAAAATTACTATCTACATCTATTGATGAAATGCTATGAGAAATGCCTGTAGTTTTCTCGACCACGATGAATTTTTATTACATCATGCTCCTAAAACTTGTAAAGTTATTGTTTGTTTTTTCGAAAGGTGTCAGTATTTTCAATTCACCCCTATATGTGGTGACTTGACTATATGTGCGTGGCCAGTTGACAATATGAGTAATTTTACCCCTCATATGGTTTGGAATATTTTACTTCAAACAATATACAAGGTGCGGCAGAATTCATTAGACAGTTTGAAATTAACGCCATTCACGTCTGCCGATAGATAGCGCGCTCTTTCACTTGTTATTTAGTGAAGCAGCTCAAAGCCTTCAGTAGACATGGAGGTCTGGTCAAGTGAGCACAACACGGCAGACAATTTTAACTTGGGTGAAGACCTTCAGAACCATCGCATCTGCTAACAGCAAGAAGCGCCCCGGCCGTCCACGTGCTGTACGGACACCTGAAAATGTGGGGAGGGTGAGAGTGGCTGTGTTGTCTAGTCCGCGACGTTCAGCTCGTCGACATTCACTGGCTCTGGCCATCTCAGATAAAAGTGTGCGGTGAATGTTACACATGAACTTGCATTTTCATCCATATAAAATTCAATTGGTGCATGAGCTACGTCCTCAAGATTTGAATGGTCGGAGAGACTTTTGTGTAAGGCTACTGGAAATGATGAACGAGCAACCACGATTTCTGCGGAACTTCATCTCATCCGATGAAGCTCATTTCCATCTCAGCGGATATGTTAACAAACAGAACTTCCGGTACTGGTCAGATGAAAACCCACGCTTGCTGTATCAGTCATCATTACACAGCCAGAAAGTGACCGTATGATGTGGAGTGAGTCAGTTTGGCATTCTTGGGCTTTACTTTATTGAGGACAATAATGGGCTGGCAGTTACGGTAACGTCTGCTCGGTATGTGTCCATGCTGAATAAATTCTTGCTCCACGAACTCTTACGACGCCGTATTCGTAACCGCCAGGTATGGTTCCAACAAGATGGCGCCACAGCGCACACAGCGCGTGTCTCAATGGAGACTCTTCGTGAAATGTTCCCTGGGAGAGTCACGTCACGTAATTGTGACTGCACATGGCTTTCATGCTCGCCAGACATATCTCCATTCGATTTTTCCTTGTGGTGATATTTAAAACAAAAGGTGTACGTGAATCGGGTGTAGCGTCAAATCATCGCCGATAAAACATCGCCAACAAAACATCGACGGTACAAAACATCGACAGTACAAAACATCGACAGTACAAAACATCGACCGCACAAAACATCGACAGCACAAAACATCGACAGTACAAAACATCGACGGCAAAAACATCGACGCCAAAAACATCGACGGCAAAAACATCGACACCAAAAACATCGACACCAAAAACATCGACGGCAAAAACTTCGACACCAAAAACATCGACGACAAAAACATCGACGACAAAAACATCGACACCAAAAACATCGACGGCAAAAACATCGACGGCAAAAACATCGACACCAAAAACATCGACACCAAAAACATCGACACCAAAAACATCGACACCAAAAACATCGACAGCAAAAACATCGACGGCAAATACATCGACGGCAAAAACCGACGGAAAAAACATCGACGCCAAAAACATCGACGGCAAAAACATCGACACCAAAAACATCGACACCAAAAACATCGACGGCAAAAACATCGACAGCAAAAACATCGACGGCAAAAACATCGACGGCAAAAACATCGACACCAAAAACATCGACGGCAAAAACATCGACGGTAAAAACATCGACGGCAAAAACATCGACGCCAAAATCATCGACGGTAAAAACATCGACGGCAAAAACATCGACACCAAAAACATCGACGGCAAAAACATCGACACCAAAAACATCGACGGCAAAAACATCGACACCAAAACATCGACGGCAAAAACATCGACACCAAAAACATCGACGGCAAAAACATCGACGGCAAAAACATCGACGGCAAAATCATCGACGGTAAAAATATCGACGGCAAAAACATCGACGGGAAAAACATCGACGGCAAAAACATCGACACCAAAAACCGACGGGAAAATCATTTTTTGACAAAGTTTTCCACACTAAGGAATTCAAATCTAAACCCGAATATTTTGAGATGGCTAAAATAAATTATAAAGTGTTTCAGTGAAACGAACAATGCGTAATGAGCGAACTCAAGTTGCCAACTTATAGTGCTACCGTGCTACCAATGTACAATGGTCATTGTTGTAAAAACGGCCCGCGAGTTCGAAACACGCCCTCTCAATAAAGACGTTGTTGTTATTATTATTATTATTATTATTATTATTATTATTGATAAAATTACAAACAATGAGATTCCGCAGTGAACGTGATTGTTTAGTTTCTGGTAACCATTTATGACTTCTCGCCGGCAGCGTTTGTCGTCGGGGGAAAGGGAAAGGAAGGCTCCTCCGTGTGAAAGATGAAAAGACCACCGACTATTGTTATTCCTTGTTTATTAGACGCAGGAGATCGAAAGGACCAGATACAACTTGACTTTTCCGTAGTGACTTTCTTTCGGTTCATGCACTGGTATACAACGTGTGCAGTAATATAACTGCCCCCTTGCAATATTGTCTTGCCACCTTCCCCTCCAGACATTTTCCCTCGGTGCCGCACCACGAAGCGCCGTCACTGTGTATCGGTACCGCTGTTGTATTTGAATCAAGGGGTCCGAAGTTCGATCCCCGGTGGATGATAGCTGCATAGTGGTATGGATTCTTTAAACTATAGGTTCAGTTCCGATTAACCCTTCGTGGGTCACACGAGAAAAAATACCTTGTTGATCGCTCACGGTGCCAGAGACCGGGCTCTTAATATATGTTAAATTAAAGGTCTAAAATACCAAATCCTCAATTATTACGATTAAATATATATTGTTTTTTGTTATAAATATATTTGCAAACAATTGAGATTGTATAAAACTACGAATTGCATGTTTCACTTTTAAAAAAATAAATATACAGTACAAAATAAATAATAGGCTATTCCAAATATCGAAAATTTCAATGTTACATGTGCACCCATAAAATAATTATAATAATAATAATAGTTTAAATCCTCTTTATGCACAGAGAAGTTAATCGGGACTGGACCCACAGTTTAAAATAGGATCTGAACCAACTTGTGCTTTCACTGGGTATCGAACCCGGGACCCATTGATTGCAGGGTAACACTGCGTTTATTGCAGAGACAATTCAAAAAATTAGTTTCTTTTGCAAATAAAGTAACTGGTGATTGAAAGTATTTTTAAATTTTTCACTGCACTCTTACAAATGTTATAGTGATGGGTATCAATGACCATCTGAACCAAACTGTCCATCTAGTGAGTCACTTTCCCTCAGAATATTTGCTCTTATTCCCTTATGTCCACCTTATCAGGGACGGCGTTCCAGGCGGGCTAGGGGACTGAAGCCCCACAAAACATCTCTGGCTCCTTTCTCCCCAAGATTATTATAGTAGGTTAGACACATTTCGACCAAAAATTTGAAAAACTAGAAGTTTTCTCACTCAATATTTTCCATTAAAAAACTTCCATTAGACCAATCATAATTCACCAAACTTGCTACAAAAATTGAATCACTATTTTTAGGAATAGGTCTAAAAGGTGCAAAAATATTTTTTTATTATGAGTAGGAGGACGTTCAACACCTAACGAACCTTTAAGCTTCATTTTTATAGACGTGCGCACAGGGAGGTAAGGGTGGTCGACTGTCCCACCCCTAATCCTTTACTTATAAATGCAATATAATCTTATTGCAGTTATAATATTATACTCTAAAAGAATGTTACCTATTTTTAAGCCGATACATGTACAAGCAACACGGGAGAGGGGATTGCTTGTATTACTTTGTATATAATTGAACTACTCCACTCCGTTTTCTAGGAAATTTCTTGTAATTAACACTCACTCATACTTTATACGTTAGTTGTGAGTTGTGAGCTGTG
Organism: Lepisma saccharinum; assembly: GCF_977018435.1. Lineage (NCBI taxonomy): Eukaryota > Metazoa > Arthropoda > Insecta > Zygentoma > Lepismatidae > Lepisma > Lepisma saccharinum. Next base: position 37,814,957 of record NC_139258.1, on the reverse strand, counting down.
TAGCTTAATATGGCTGGCGAATAAATGGCTCATACTTGGAAATTAATAAATTATGTGTAGTTGTTTTGAATCTGAACCTGAGAGATTAATTTAAAGTCACATATAATTTAAACAGTGTGATCTTTTTTTTAATAATGCAATACATATATAGCTTAATTCCAAGTAGCCCAACAAGGCATATTATCTTCGAAAGCATCTTAAGAGATGAAGGATAGAAACTTATTCCTTTAAGGATCCTATCTGTAACAAGATGGGCTTGCTGTGCGAATGCTCTGACAGTCATAAATTCTTTCCATAAATATTTGACATCAGGAAATAGTCTCAAATACAAAAGTAACTGAAGTGAAGGCAATAGAAGAGGACTGCTTTCGCAAATGAGAATGGCGGAAGCAAGGGGGGCATTGGCCGTCTAAAATTTTCAGGTTTATTAAAATTTACAAGTCAATGGTACTTTTATTGACCTCTTCGGGCCAGAGGAGCAATTTTTATGATTTCACAAATGTGACAGTTGTTTCACAAAATAGAAATAATCTTGGACGCTATTTTTATGGCCTAGAAAACGTTTGAATCTTCCCCAAAAAAGTTAAGCAGCAAGTTCGATTGTGACCCCCAAAAGTTAGATTCCAAGTTACGCCCATGAACTTGGATAGAGAAATTCCTCGTCAAACAAAAAAATAGATAATACGTGGCAAAATTATGTCTAAAAGTGGAGGCGATTGGTTTCCAAAACTGGGGGGGGGGAGGGAGGGCAAGGACAGTTTACTTTTCCCGAGAGAAAATGTGGCAAAATGTATGGGGGGGGTGCAACTTCCCCCCACGCCCACATAATCTCCGCCACTAGTTAAATGTGAAAGAACATTTTTCTACTTTGCAGCAAATCATGGGTTACCTTCGTAATAGGATTGGTAACTAGAAGTTGAGTGCTGTATTTATTCCCTCAAATGTAACAGTTATTTAACAAAATAGTCCTGGATAATATTTTTATGGGATGGAAAAACTTTTTTTGATTCTCGATTAGTGCAGTGGCGGCGATTAAGTTGGCATGGAGGTGCAGATGCCCCCCACACTTTTTGCCGCTTTTACCCCCGCATTATGCTAAACCGTATGTACCAAGAGAAAGTAAATTGTTCTTGCCCCCCCCCCCCCAAGTTTTGGAACCCAATCGCCTCCACTGCATTTAACTGTTGCATGCAGTTGCTGAAGGGTTATTATTTCTAATTCCCTTCCATATCACGACAGTAGTGAGCGGCGAAAGATTGTATCTTTGCGTAGTTCATAAATTGGGAACTTTCTGAATTGAAACGGCCAAATCCAATTAACACATCACTTAGTGTCCTTAGTAAAGCTTTCCTTTAATTTAGAAATTAAAAAATCATAATTTTAATATTCTCTTCACATGTAGCTCTTCTGCTTTCACATGCTGGAATCGAAATGGGCTACTATGACAGTGCACAAATTATTTTCTAACCTCAGAAATGAGGTTAATATACATCCAACCAACTAAATACTGCAATACGGTGCAAAAATCAGCACGCTTGGGGAATGTAGGCATAGCTACTCCTAAGACTCCGAAGAACATTAACTTGCCCAAGCGTGCTGACTTTTGCACAAATTGCAGTATTTTATACTGGAATTCGAGCCACTTAATGAAATGTACCCCCACCAGGGATCGAACACGGGTACACTTGGTTACAAGGCAGCAGTCTTATTGCCAGACTACCTGGATCTGGAACTCAATTTTAATATTTCTAATTCATAGTTTGTTAACTCCTTGATTTCATAACGTTGTATTTCTCTCTCTCGGAATTTTTAGCGAAAAGGATATATGTATACGGTGCCTTTCACGGCCGAGGTGGCCGTTGGACGGCGGCTAGCGCGTCGGAAAGTAAGAGCACATCTACCGGCATTTAAACCCACAACTGTACGCTGACCTTGGTATTGGACACGTCAGTGCTTTAGTATCCAGACAGCTGGTGTCCAGTTTGCACGTGTTTGTGAAGTCTTAAATTGTTAACAAGTGTTTTAGATTGTTTTGTTTTAGTTTACGTATTACCAGTTTTTTTCTGCAGTCTAATAATAGCACGCTATCCGTAAAATTTTAAACAACGAATTTTTATATACGACTCTTACGTCATTACGAATTCTTGTAGGGAAGTTAGAATGCATTTCGGAGCAGAATTCCAAGATGTTCCCGTTTCACACAGAGACAGTGATCTGTTACTTGTGAACAAATTTAGGAAAATAGGGTCTGCTCTTGTTAAGGTAAAACGGCATGTGCTTGCTGAGGATAAACTAGACGACGTTGGAACACGATTGAAACATATTCCTCAGAAATCTCTCCGACGCCTTGCACAAGAAACAGACATATTTCTAACGTCATCGTGGCGAGCTACCAAGCTTTTATACCGGAAGCCATATATCAGAAGAATTGAAAGAAAATATGAAGAAATAAATTGAAGCAATTTCGAAAGAGGAACTGATACGTGTTAGTGAAAATTTCCTATAAATGTCTGGATGCAGGAGTACATCATTTCAAACACCTTTTGTAACACGGTATGTGTTCCTTTTAATTGTAACTGTCAATGCAATTGTACGAGCATATTTAATTACATAGCTAGCGGTTCCAGTTACGCGGATGTTGCACCAAGTTTGCCGGAAGACGCGTTCCTACTTCCCGGCGCGCTTTCCGTCGCTCCACGGCCACCTCGGCCGTGAAAGGCACTTATGACACGAATGCGAGAACATTGCTAACACTAATATTGTCGGTACTCGAATGAGGAACTAACTAACAAACAGAAATGTAGCTTAAAGGTTCTTTAACTGTTGAACGTCCTCCTGCTTATAAAAAAATATTTTCTCACCTGTTAGACCTATTCCAAAAATAGCGATTCGATTTATAGGGGAATTATACACATTTAACTGTATGCGCATATTCTTAGTCACCGTTTGAACCTTCAACAAAACAACAACCCCACAACCACCAAATACATCCAACTATTAAAAAATTGTACCAGTATATAAATATATGTGTTAAGGAATCGCAAAATACAGTTTTCTCATTCAATATTGGCACAAAATCAATGGAAACTTAAATTTTGCTGAACACCCAAGAAACTTAGACTCTGTGAAATTGTTGCATGGTATTTTTATGGACACGCCAACTCTCAAACGCAGAAAAAGTATCGGCCAGTATCTGAAAGTAAAATCCAGCCAGTGGCGGCGATTAGGGGGGAGGGCGAGGGGGGCAATTGCCAACCCATTTTTCGCCACTTTTGCCCCCGCACTGTGCTGAACCTCATCTACAAAGGGAAATATACTGTCTTTGCCCCCCAGTTTTGGCACCTTGCCCCACGGTTTTGGAACCCAATCGCCGCCACTGAATCCAGCGGATACTTTCCGATGTCGATACTATTGTTATCAGCCGATACTGATACAACGACATCTGTATATTACCGCGTTTGTTACAACCTGTCCCCTTTCCCGCGCTAGGGAGCGCTCGACAGTTTCGGTGTCAATGAGAAACTAGGAAAAAATCGTCTGCTGGGCAGCGAGGAGCGAATGGAAGCCAGAAGAGAGGCGCTTACGTAGACGCTGTTGCGACGTTGCGTATTTTAATTGGCTGCCTGGCTTTGACTTTCCCCAGCACCGAGAAAAGCCAGGGAGCAACTAGCGCGGGAAGCGGGACAGGTTGTAACAAACGCGGTATAGTCTCAGCCCTAATAGGTATATATTATTTTTGTTAATTAGTTTCACTTTTCTGCCACATTTGGCTAATCGTGACGATGAGGATGAGAGATATTATGAAATTGATGGACACTCGCAAAGAATGCACATGCCTAGGCCAGGATATACGTGTAAATATATATATTCTATATTCCGTGCCATTCCCAGAAACAAGTTCTAGACAAGTGTATGGCGACAACCTGTGTATTTATGTCTAACACAAACTAGTAGCAAAAAATTACAACTAAATAAATTCCAATCGACGGAATTCCTTAAATTATTCTCGTTATTTTCTTAAGTTCATATAAGGCTGTGTATTTAAAAAAAACACGTTGTTTGTTAAAAACACTTCATGCACAATCTACATTTGTGACAAAAATTCTAGCAACCCTTCTGGTGTGACTGGCAGAATTGATATCAGTTGCGGATAAACACTGATGTTTGTGAGAGAGGATGTTTTGAAGGCTTCTGTCCAGTGGCTGTCACAAGGGGTCCGCAGATACCGCTGCGTGAAGGTGGGCGGGGGAGGTAAAGCAAAGGGGGCCTCAGTCGGTTTCGTACCATAGTCATAAAGGAACATTTCTTCCACGTCCACAATATAATGAGCATACAACTATCCCGTCTATGAAGTTAAAAGCAGATTGCTAGAAAGCAGAAGGAAACATGACACTTCGCATTGTTTAAGATTCCATTGTTTGAGCTTTGGGGCAAGAATCAAGTGCTAATAATGATATTGTTTTGATGTCAGAAGGTGCGCGTGCAGCGCGAAATTATCGAATCAATGAAAATACCGCTCTTGCACAACAACCATGGCTGATAAGGAATCTAAAAACAAGATCGACCAATGTAGGCATGTTTGGTCGAAAGAAAGAAGAGCTGTAGCTTCATGATGCTATTATCACAACACTAAATCCAATTCATGGAACGAATCAAGATATAAATTTCACCTGGGCGAGTTGGAGTTTTAGCGCCCCTCTACTTTCCACCCTGTTACTCACCCCCATAGACATACTACTCTCACCCCAGTCTTTCTACAGCTCCTCCTACTTTCCGCCTGACTGCATTATAAATTAACGGTTTTAATGACAAAAAATAGAGATATTTTTGGTGTCTATGTTTTTGGTGTCGATGTTTTTGGTGTCGATGTTTTTGGTGTCGATGTTTTTGCCGTCGATGTTTTTGTCGTCGATGTTTTTGGGGTCGATGTTTTTGTCGTCGATGTTTTTGCCGTCGATGTTTTTACCGTCGATGTTTTTGCCGTCGATGTTTTTGGTGTCGATGTTTTTGGTGTCGATGTTTTTGTCGTGGATGTTTTTGGGGTCGATGTTTTTGTCGTCGATGTTTTTGGTGTCGATGTTTTTGCCGTCGATTTTTGGTGTCGATGTTTTTGCCGTCAATGTTTTTGGAGTCGATGTTTTTGCCGTCGATGTTTTTGGAATCGATGTTTTTGCCGTCGATGTTTTTGGCGTCGATGTTTTTGGTGTCGATGTTTTTGGGGTCGATGTTTTTGTCGTCGATGTTTTTGCCGTCGATGTTTTTGGCGTCGGTTTATACCGTCGATGTTTTTGTCGTCGATGTTTTTGGGGTCGATGTTTTTGTCGTCGATGTTTTTGGTGTCGATGTTTTTGGTGTCGATGTTTTTGCCGTCGATTTTTGGTGTCGATGTTTTTGCCGTCCATGTTTTTGGAGTCGATGTTTTTGCCGTCGATGTTTTTGGTGTCGATGTTTTTGGCGTCGATGTTTTTGTCGTCGATGTTTTTGGTGTCGATGTTTTTGCCGTCGATGTTTTTGCCGTCGATGTTTTTACCGTCGATGTTTTTGGTGTCGATGTTTTTGCCGTCGATGTTTTTGGCGTCGATGTTTTTGGTGTCGATGTTTTTGCCGTCGATGTTTTTGGTGTCGATGTTTTTGGAGGCGATGTTTTTGCCGTCGATGTTTTTGCCGTCGATGTTTTTGGCGTCGATGTTTTTGGCGTCGATGTTTTTGGTGTCGATGTTTTTGGCGTCGATGTTTTTGGTGTCGATGTTTTTGCCGTCGATGTTTTTGGCGTCGATGCTTTTGGTGTCGGTTTTTGCCGTCGATGTTTTTGGTGTCGATGTTTTTGGTGTCGATGTTTTTGGTGTCGATGTTTTTGCCGTCGATGTTTTTGCTGTCGATGTTTTTGCCGTCGATGTTTTTGGTGTCGATGTTTTTGCCGTCGATGTTTTTAGTGTCGATGTTTTGCCGTCGATGTTTTTGGTGTCGATGTTTTTGCCGTCGATGTTTTTGGTGTCGATGTTTTTGGCGTCGATGTTTTTGTCGTCGATGTTTTTGGAGTCGATATTTTTGCCGTCGATGTTTTTGGTGTCGATGTTTTTGCCGTCGATGTTTTGTACTGTCGATGTTTTGTACTGTCGATGTTTTGTGCTGTCGATGTTTTGTACTGTCGATGAAAAGTAGGCGATGTTTTTGTTATCGATGTTTTTGCGTCGATGTTTTGACGTATAACCCGTGAATCGACCCCACACTACCGAAGAGCTGAAGGAATCCATAACAGCTGAAATTCAGAACATTCCACTGGAGATGCTGCGCAAGACGATGGAATCTGTTATGCAGCGTGCAGAGATATGTTTGCAGAACAAAGGAGCTCATCTCACTGACATTATTTTCAAATCGTAAACACCAAATGAAATGCTTTTGTATGTACCTTGCAGCAATATAAGTGTTCGATCATCAGTTTATTTTACAATGCATAGTTTTGGAATTTCAAACTTCTAATGAATTCTGCCCACCTTGTACTTCCTTAATACGAGTAATTACATATTACAAAAATTTGTTCAAATTAACAGTATAATATGAAACATAAAGGTTCCAAACTTAAAATAAATAAAAATTACAATTCTTTACCCAGTGTTTGTTTTTTTATATCATACATATAAATGCAATAGACTGTTCTATAATCCTAATGTAATATATCACAAAAAATGTGTCTATGTGCAAAGCTAGTTTTGATGAAACAATTAATTGAAGAACATTTTTTCTCAATTGGCCTACAATATTGTCAACTGACCCCTTCCTTTCTATTGTCAACTCACCCCGATCGCGATATTGGAATTTCTGATCATACCGCTGCCAAACAATGCAGTTTGACAAAGTATCAGAATGTAGTATCGATAAAACTTACCATAGTCTTCTCGATAGACTTACCGTAAGCTATGTTCGTGCTTACTTTGAGGAACGTATAAGAAAGAATATAGAGTTGAGAAGATTTACTTCGCAGTTAAGAAATGGTGTTATTTGTCATACACTAGAAACTTCGTGAACAAGACGCTCAGCTTCTTGGTTGTGAGTTGATCCTAGAGATGATATTCACTCTCGTCTATTAGGAATAAAAAAACACTTTGTTAACTCACCCCTGTGGGCAACTCAACCCGGTGTCCCCTACTAAGCTTTCTTATTAACAAAAATGCATTATAAAACTTTACATTTTAGAATGAAGACTAGAAAATCAAATTCCTATTGTTTTTTCTGAGAATGGTCCATTTTTAAAATGTTTAATTTGTTCACACGAGATTTCACGTGAGCATCGAAGTTCTAACAAGCTGTCAATGTCCCTCAGGCTATTAAACTGCCTTGCCTGGGAGCAACCAATGTGATCAGCCCTGACTTATATATTAAAGCCTTAGGCTTTACATATTGCATCGCCTGTGACCTTGGCCAATTTATTTTTTCTTTAAATATACAACATTTCAGACGTAACCAATGTACTTGTAGCGTGGGCTGTGACCATATTTCTTGCGTTTCGTCACTCAGTAAGTTTATCTTCTGCGAATTATACTAAAGAACTTCAAGCAAAGAACGGAAGGGCAGTAGAATCGCTTCAGCAATTGAGCAAAAAATCACACTGACAAAAAATCACGGGCATCGAACTGATGGACGGAACAGGTCAACGCCCTCTTAAGCATAAAAACAGCATTTCCTGGACTTAGGATTGCGATGCTCATATCATTATTTATTTTTTACTTTCTCCTACTATTTTTTTTACCTCGTCCTTCTACTTTATAAGCCTTGCAGGCACACTTCATTTTTTTGTAAGTAACTTCTTTTATTTCACATTACTTCGTACAGATATTTATTTTATAAATATAATAAAAATATTTTGGAAGTTTCTTCGAGTTGTGTTTCATACACTGATTGCTTTGTCTGCGAGTCAGTGAGAATTGTGGAATAAATAGTTCCATTCTTAGGCCATGTCGATTTCAATTCGTTTTGAAAAATTCTTTAAAAAATTTGTGAATAGTGAGTTAGTTCCTTCATAAGCTATATGGCAAAGTTTTTATTATACTTAGAAAAATATTTTTGTGCATTTGCTTCAAGAGTCCAAGTTTCTTATTCAATGAGATATTTTCTCACATTTCACGTATGATAGTTTGTTTCCTTTAATAGCTAATAAAAAAATTCGAAATGGACATGTTTGCCTTCATATATATATATATATATATATATATATATATATATATATATATATATATATATATATATATATACATATATATATGTGTGTGTGTGTGTGTGTGTGTGTGTGTGTGTGTGTGTGTGTGTGTGTGTGTGTGTGTGTGTGTATGTATGTATGTATCTCATGATTTCCAGTAAGTGTTGGTATTATTCAACATCGACTTGCATCTACAACTATTGTAAATAACGTTGGTTTTCATAGGGCGGCACAGAGTGGCGCGCGCGGGTCGTTTGTGCGGGTTAAGACAGTGCTGCCATCAACAAATACAGCTTGACTTTGAAATAAGGACTATAATGTTTTTACGACGAATCTGTGTATATTTGAAATGATCGGTTACTGGTAATAATTAACAGAAAATACTATATTTGAAATGTCATGTGTGAAATATGTAATTTTCGTTGAAGTTCTCGTTTCACGGGAGATATGGCCTCCTTTTACCTCCTCCTTCCGGATACTAATGCATCCAAGTGTCAAGGATCAGGGTGCGAAATCCCGAGGGGACAGGGGGGAATTCCCCCACCAACGATCTTGTCCTGAAATTTCCCCCCGACCAAACTCTTCGGGGGGGAAGAGATTTTGTTTTAACAACAAACATAAACAATTAGTTTGGTATTCGAATATACTTGACTGGAATAATATCGAAAACATACAAAAAGAACGGACAACAAAGAGTCTCATCTCTAAGGACACTGAACACAGCTATCCCCAGAACACAGAAATAAGACTGACTTGTTATTTCTTCTCCATTTCTCATCGGCTTTCGTTGGCAACCGCGAAGTATATAAATATATTAATAAAACACGTATTAGCATTTATATGTGGATTTTATACAGGAAACTATTATCTTCTCTTAATGTATCTTAATTTTTGTCCCTCCCTCCTTAGGCAAATCAGTATTCACAACATCAGTAGTAGCTACATTAAAATCTTCAATTTGCAATTACATTTTGAATGAAGGACTGTCGATATAATATATTGTATATTTTATAATTTAATTTGATTATTTAATAATTGACACATTTAATGACATTATACCGTGCGTTCATTTCGATCTGCAGCCGAGAGATCGGGAGAAGCGTAGCGGGCGGCGCTGACGGAGATGCCGACATTTGCGGCCTGTAATGCCCGCTTATTTTTATAGACATATGCAGACATTTATATAAATATTGCAAAACGATCACTAACCTGTGTTATAACACGCAAAAGTTCTTCTGTAATTCATCCAAGTTCTGCTCTTATATACACAAAAAAATACGCTTTAGAAACGATGTTAAGAGTCACAGATAATAAAACATTTTAATCATAGTTTTGACCAGTAACGTCCTGCTTAAGTTTATATCCTTGAAAGAGTTTTGTAGCGATGGGAATCGTTTGGAGGTTTTGAATGTGCAACACTGTATCAAGATTACGTTGTAGAAGAAACCGTTAAAAGTCAATAGTGTTCGTGAGCTTCCTTGCAATCCGAAATCTCCGAGCTCGAGTTTTTTGTTCCTTCGCGACTAGATGAAGACAGAGTTGTAAATATAGTGGCGAGCAATGTAAACCAAGAGCGTGTTAATTTCGTACTGTGCGCAAGAGTGTTATTCTTGGTTACTTGCAGTTACTTGTTTGTGTTATTGTAGTGTGTATGTGTGACGTGTCAGTGAGACGACTGGAATGCCAGCCGCAAGATTCACGTTAGAACAAAGATTTTTTTATGTATGACACGTACCTACGTGAAAACAAACTCATGTCGAGACGTGTGTAGGTAATTTGTACAGAAATTCCCATGCGTTTCAACTCCACACAGAGATACGGTTAGACATCTTGTCCTTAAATTACGAGAAACTGTATCGTTAAATTTTAAAACACCTAAGCAAAAACGACGGATTCTAACCGAAGCAAAACTCGATGATATTGGTGCAGCGTTAGAACGTTCTCCAAACAAACCTCTACGCCGTGTTTCACAAGAGGTGGGCGTGTCAATATCATCGGCACATACAGTCACTCAGCTACTAAAATTAAAACCATACTCTTATAACACAGGTTAGTGCTCGTTTTGCAATATTTATATAAATGTCTGCATATGTCCATAAAAATAAGCGGGCATTTCAGGCCGCAAATGTCGGCATCTCCGTCAGTGCCGCCCGCCACGCTTCTCCCGATCTCTCGGCTGCAGATCGAACTGGACGCACGGTATATATATAGTGTATGTGTGTGTGTGAGTGTCTGCTCCTCCCCCCCCCCCCCCCACCAACCTGCAGAGATTTCGCACCCTGGTCAAGGTTATCTCGATTTGTTAATAAATGATATGTTTTAAGTCCACTTTATGCACAGATAGGCTAATCGGAACAGGACCTACAGTTTAAAGTGCGATCCGAACCACTATGTGCCTCCACCGGGTATGAAACCCGGGAACCCTTGATTACAAGGCGACGACATCAGAGAGGTTTAGTATAATTTTCTAACGTGCAATTATGTCATCTAATTCCGAGGTTCTCAAACTTTTTCTTGTCATTTTACCCTTTAGTCGTAACTAAATGTCTAATGTAGGGTAACCCCACCATAGGTTCTCTCCGAATATTAGGTTTTGGTGAATTATTTTGGCTGCCTGATTGGTGGGGCGTTTTTGATATGTTGGAGGCGTGTATCTACAATAGAGAAAAATCGCATTCGGGCTGTATGTGCTAAGAATGTACTCATATAAACATTAGAATCCTACGTTTATTATTTTATCGGGTGTTCCTACGTTTACAATCTTTATGATTAGTTACAAATGGCCGCTGTGGCTCAGTCGTCGACCTCCGTGGCGAAGTGGTTAGAGAGCGCGCTACAACGCCAGGGGTTCCGGGTTCGAGTCCCGGGTAAGGAATGGGTATTTGTGATTGTCTGTCCTGAAAAAGTCCTGAAATAGAAATGTGAATGAAATGATATGAGTGAATGTGATGGGGGAAGCTTCCGCTTAGGGGGCTTTCCTTTAAAAAAAAAAAAAAGTCGGTAACGCGTCTGACTACCATGCTAAAGGTCCCAGGTTCGATCCCCGGCCGGTTCAAATCCGGGAACTTTTCTAACGATGGAAGCGGCCCCGGCGCACACCCAGCGTCGAATAACATGGGTACCTGGGGGAAACCCTGGGGGGTAAAGGCGGTCAGGGGCGTGATGCTGATCACATCACCCCCACTCACGACCGGATCAAGAAAGTGTGTGGTGTTACCCCCACACCCCCTATACGCCTTCATGTCGTGGTGCTATGCACAGAGGAGCACTTTACCTTTTACCTTTTATGATTAGTTACAAAAATAAAATGTGAAACACATGTATGCTAAGAAGTATATAAAAAAATTTAATTTTCATATATTTTTCCCAGAGTTCTTGAAAATAGGTAATGAACAAAAATGCCTTCCTGTATCAAGGCAATAACCATTAGTTTGCTGAATTTCATTCTAAGAGAGAGGCTTATGATGCGTATATGGTGAATCTGAAGTAATAATAGTACAGTATCTGTATGTATGTGTGTGTGTGTGTATATTTGTTCCGGCATAACTCTCGAACGCCTGGAGCAATTTCAACCAAACTTTGTACACGTATCACTTGCAATCTGGAAAAAATACTGTGGGGGTAAGACACCCCTGGCACCCCTAGGGGTGGGGGTGTGAAAGGGACATAAAATAGCATTCTGTTGCAAGGCATTTTCGAGTCATATCCTGCAAGTTATGCTTCCTGCTACACATCACGGCAAAGTTGGTTGTCTACACAGAAGGTGCGATATTGCTATCCTGGACCAATTTGAAGCAAACTTGGTACACATATCACTTACAATCTGGAAAGAAATACTGTGGGGTTAAGACACCCCTGGCACCCCTAGGGGTGGCGCTCGGAAGGGGGTGACATGTAAAAGTTATCGAAAACGAGCGATATTAGTGTGGAATCCATAGTTTTCGGGGTCGTTAAGATGAATAGTGACACTCCCAATGCCAAGTTCATTTTACACTATAGTTAGAGTTCATTATTTTCCTGTCTAATAGAAGATTGGGATAAATAAATACCCGGGCAACGTCGGGCAATCAGCTAGTAATATAATAAAATAAAGAAATCACCTCTTGAAGGTGTCTAAGCATTATTGTGACCCCAACAACAGCTGGTGTGCATACATGCTTCAAGAAATTATATATGTCCCTATTGTTCATGGCCTTAAACGGCGGTTTCTTGTCAAGAATAAAAAGAAAGAAACAATGACAAGCAAGAACATATTCCATGTCTCCTCTTACAAAATTCCGTGTCTCACTATTGTCAAGCTGATTCAACTTTCAGCGTGTACAAGGGACGTTGCCCCTTTCAACTTTGACTTCATAGAATTTTTTTCTTTCTTTCAGGACTGCTGCACCTCCTGATTGAAGAAGACTTAACGGTAAGTTGATTTTCTTTGCAATTCCTTGTACTATTTTCTTAACAGTGTTTCACCACCAATTCAAATAAAGAATGGCAGTACAATTAACTTCACACATGAATACATTTTGTCCATCCTTGAGTAAAACGAAGAAATAGACAGGAGGACCATTTCAGGCATTTTGCAATTTTCATGTTCTACTGATCTATAAATTGATTGATTAATTGAATTAACATTTTTGGGTGCGTCGGCACATTAGGCCATTTTGCACCCTTCAATGTATGCGAGGAAGATCTCTTTATCTAAAACCTTACCTCAAAATTAAAAATTTCAAAAGGGGTGTAAAAAGCCCCTTGAGAAAGGTTAAAATGCAGGTTGTAAATGGACCTGCATAGGACAAACACAACACATTAAAAATATAAGGATTAGTTTTAAAACTATCTCAGAAACAATGGAAAAGGTCTTCTCTTCCCAAAACACTGTCATCGTCTCCTAACAAATCGTTGGGAAGGTTAAAACACTGTCTCAGGTAATTATAATCGGCACATTTGAGAAGAATCTGTCGAACACTAAAAACAACGTTGTATGTACAGCGGAGGGTCCAGTCCTTGCAGCAAATGACGATGTGTGAGACGGCTGTGTCCGATTCGGAGCCGCGTTAAGATGACTTCTCGGCGAGAGGGACGGAAAGAGGAAAGCCAAGCACCAGTGATGAGCTTGCTAGATCGAAGCTTCTTCCTCCGTATCTCCTGCCACTCGGCCTGCTACGTGTTAAGAACCGAACAACGAAAAACATTCTGAAGGTCCCTAGCTGCCAGAAGGTACACTTGGCGGCAGCATCGGCTACTTCGATCGCCTTGATCAATATCGCGATATATCGTCTGGACGATGTATCGTCCAACACTACTAGGAATACAACAGAAGGGAACTTGAGCTCTGGCACACAAGGACACTAGCCATCGAACGATACGCTGCACTACAGGATGTCTAGAATTCGGCAATTCCAGACTCTGCAACACACTGCTGGAATCTTTGCATAAAAGGACCTTCTTCAGGGATTGAACATCAGCAAAATCCAATTCCTATAGTTCTGCCGGGTAGATGGAACAGGCAACGTGTAGGGCAAAACTATATCTTCGAGAGTCCACAACAAAGGCGCATCCCACTGATTCAAGAGATTTGGACCCATCCGTGTAAAATTTGGATACTGAAATGGAAGCTTAAGAAACCTTAACTAACTAACTAACTCCCTAGCCTTCTTAAACCCGAAGGTTCAAGGCTGCAGCAACACAGGCCTTCCATCTTTCCCTATCTTGAGCAAGTTCTATACAGGGTAAGTCAAAATGATGGACCCGATTTCAGACATTTATTCTGTGAAATATAATAAACAAATTTTATTGTGAGACATGTGCTAAGCAAGGTAAACTGCGAAAGTTTTTTTCAAACAAATCACAAGTGTTGTATGTGAGCACCTCGCGTAACATGGCACACATCAAGCCGATAGTCTATCTCCTGCCAAACCTTGTGTAGCATGTTGCGGTCAATATCAGCAATGGCTGCTGTGATGCGATCACACAGGTCATCCAATGTTGTTGGAAGTGGTGGTACGTAAACATGATCCTTGACAAAACCCCACATGAAGAAATCACATGGGTCAAGTCGGGGGAACGAGGTGGCCAATGAAGGAGAGGTCGATCCTCTGGAGATGCACGTTGTTCCAATGCCCCATTGAGATGGTCCCGAACGCATCCATGGTAATGCGCTGGGGCACCATCCAATTGGAGAATGAAATCTGTGCTATCCTTTGCAAGCTGTGGAAGGAGCCATAGTTGCAGCATATCAAGGAAAACAAGTCCTGTCACACTACGTTCATGGAAGAAAAAAGGCCCATAAATCTTTTCATGGGAAATGGCACAAAAGGCATTCACTTTGGGAGAATCGCGTTTGTGTTCCAGAAATTCATTGGGGTTAGCAGTTCCCCAAATCCTTACGTTGCGTCTATTCACTTTCCCTGAAAGGTTAAAAGTTGCTTCATCACTGTAAATTAACCTCTCAGAGAACCCATCCGTTTCCATTTAATGCGAGGAAATCAGCACAGAAGGACGCGCGCAAAGCATAATCAGGTTCTTTTAAGGCTTGAACTAGTTGCAAGCGGTAGGGTTTCATTTGTAAACGGTTCCGCAGAACCCGTCAGACAGTTTTCTGTGGAAGTTGAAGTTCTCTCGCTGCCCGGTAGGTGGACTTCCGTGGACTTCGCACGAAACATGTGCGCACTCGTTCCACTGTCTCTTCACCAGTCGACGGACGGCCAGTCGATTTTCGTTTACAGATGCAGCCTGAATCTCTGAAATGTTCATACCACTTACGAATGGCCTTCCCCGTAGGTGGTTCTCTCCAATATTTGGTACGGAAATGCCGTTGCACACTAATCACAGACTTGTATACATGAAAATCAAGCACACAGAAAGATCTCTGTTCTCCAGTCAACGCAATTTTCCTGCTCGCTGCTGACTCCTAGCGGTAGAAAGTGGAAAGACTGCATGGAAACTAAACTTTGAAAGTTAACCTTTCGAAGCGCATGTCTCACAATAACATATGTTTATTAGATTTCACAGAATAAATTTTTGTAATCGGGTCCATCTTTTTGACTTACCCTGTATACTCTTTTCCATCCCTACCGATTACCTTTAGGTCCATCTCAACGTTGTCCCTCCATCTTCGTCTTGGCCTTCCTACAGGTCTCTTACCATCGGGTTTCCCAACAAAAATCCTGTAAACTCCTCTTTCCTCTCCCATTCGTGCCACATGGCCTGCCCACCTAAGTCTTCTTCATTTCATTATTCTAATAATATCTGGACATGAATACAAATTATGTAACCTTCTCCACTCACCTGTCTCCTCATCCCTTTTAGGTCCAAAGATTTTCCTAAGGATCTTATTTTCAAATACTCTCAATTTATGTCCTCTTTCAATGTAAGGGACCAAGTTTCACATTAAGGTTAAGAAACCTTTGCTGGTATTATTGATCTATAAATCTGAAGAAAAAAATTGTGTAAAATCTGATAGACCAAGCTCTCTTTTGTCACCCGTCTCCATTGTTTGCCAGAAAATAATAAAATACAGAGTACTAAAGTTTACATCTCCTCATATAAATACTGTTCAGCATGGTTTCTTTCAGGTAACTCTTGCTCGACCCTCTATCAGTATTACATTCTCTTTCTACTCAATTGACTTTAAATAATTCTATCCTTCGATAAAATTAGCCATAATCTCCTTCATTACTTGCAAAACAAATTTAACATCCATGGCAAATTTCCATGTAGGAGTGTGTACGAGAGCAGATTGCTAATCTTCCTGACACTTTTTAAAGCTTTCTACCTATTTTGTCTGGAGTTCGCTCGTGATTTCGTGGGTCGTTTCGTTTAACGCTCATCTTCATTTGCTTTTTGTTCTTTAGCTCCGCCCTCCTGCCACTTTTGGCTAATCACTACGTTGAGGATGAGTGATAAAATATGATTAAATTGATGAACAGGCACTTACAAAGAACACCAATGCCCAGGCCGAGATTCGAACCCGGGACCCTTGGCGCCGTAGAGCGTTGTGGTAACCACTCCGCCACGGAGGTTCAGCTTAACAACTTCAAATCTCTATCAAATGCATTATCCATATCATTTCATTGTTGTAAAAAGTGTCCAAAAGCGTCATAGGAACTCATAAATTGATTCACAGACGCTCAATTGATTGATTAATTGATTCATATGTTGTTTTAAGTCCACTTTGATGCACAGTAAGGCTAATCGGGACTGGACCTACAGTTTAAAGTGGGATCAGAACCAGTATGTACCTCCACCGGGTTGACTCACAGACGCATCCGTTCATCAATAGGCATCACATTTGTCACCACGCATTATTATATTGGTGAATATTTTTATAACTAAATTCTTAAGATCAACAGCTTGTAATCAACAAACGTGAGCTTGTTTATTGTTAACCATAGTTACCCACAAAGTGGAGAGATGAAAGATATTCAAGGTATGCATGCGTTATACTATACCCCCTGAGGCAATCTTTATTGAATGATTACATATTCCTCACGTTACTTCACTGCGAGAGACGCAAAATCGATGCCATTAATTATTCATTGTACCACCTCTACGCCTTGTCGAATGTCTTTCTAAACAGACTCTGTTCTTCTCGCTGCGTGATAGAAATTTTCTTGGAGTGGGAGGAAAATAATTGAATCTTGATAGTACAGGGTGTTCATAAAGTTCCGGTACAATTACAAAAACATAGCTCGGAAACAAGATGCAATGGAACAATGCAGTTGAATGCAAAGTGAGCTACAACTCTCCACGTTTATATGCCATACACCTCAATGTTTGCCCCTCTAGTTGCTCTCAGAACATGAAAGCGATAATCCACATCTGCCCATACACGCCCCAGCATATCACCAGTAACACTTAAGATACTTTCCGTTATTCTTCTTCGAAGAGTAGCAACGTCTGGAACAGGACTGAGGTAAACACAATCTTTGACATACTCCCAGAAGAAGAAATCCAATGGTGTGATATCAGGAGAGCGCGGTGGCCAGGGAGTAGGTAAATCACGGCCTATCCAGCTGCCCCGGAAATGCCTATGCAGAAGACCTCGAACATCCTTGGACCAATGAGGCGGTGCCCCATCTTGTTGAAAAATTATGGTTGGCTTATAAACGTGGAGAGTTGTAGCTCATTTGGCAATCAACAGCATTGTTCTACTGCATTTAGTTTCCGTGCTATGCTTTTTGTAATGGTATAGGGACATTATGAACACCCTGTACTATCAAGATATTAAGCGATTTAAAAATCTACTTTGTTTAATTTATCAACAATTTCTATTTATTATTTTATTTATTTACATGTGTATGGGCGTTTTGAACATCCCTGTGTATATACACCTATCTTTCTTTAAAGCACATGAATAACTTTTATTCTGTTTTCCTAATAGAAATCCCATTAGCAATCCTCTGTATAACGAGTAATTGTACTCAATTGCACAGTGTCGAACAATGAAATAATAATTAGTGACAATTTAGGATTTCAAATCTCTTGTTTCAGGAAAGCATTGAAACTTTTTCATTGTTAAATTACAAAGGAGTTTTCTTGTACAGAGGGGAGCTTGTATTTGAGACCAAGGTTGTTAATGGTTCCGGAACATTTTTTCTCGCACAATTAAAATTCGGTCCAAGTTGCGTATTGTTTCATTGAAAAAAGGTTCCTGGACTGCATTTAAATTTATCCGGAAAAAAAGTTCCTGGACTGTATTTAAATTGATATGCAAAAAAGGTTCCTGGACCGAATTTAAATGCTTTACAGATAAAAAGGTTCTTTACGGTCCAGAACCCATTTACGCTTGATGATTTCCTGGACCTTTAACAATCCTGCTTGAGACAAAAGTGTTTTATTTTGTGCTGAGAATTCCTTAGTGCTGTTGCTGTTTCTTTGCGCACGATATTAAAAAGACATGGAATGACATACAAGACTCGGTCTCTTTGTCTGCAAAGATTTATGTCGAGACCTTTTTTTATCGCTTCTATAATCTCGTACACTGACAATCGAGAACGTTTCGATTTCTTCGTTTCAATACTACTGGACAAATGAAACTGCTTGTCGGTCCATTCATCAACAGAAGCGGACCCCCCCCCCTCCCCTGGACCCGAGATCTTCACTGATCTAAGTACAATAGTCGCAATATCGAGCAAAATCTCCAGTTTTCATTCATATTTCACGATCTCTTTCGCTTCCTTTCCTGCACATAACAGCTCTAGAAGCTCCTTCCCAAGTAGTGAAAGGAAATCTTCGACTGTTGACTGGCTACACTTCTTGTGAGTCTTGACGCAGTTGAAAGCCTTTGTTTCACCGAACAACATTATTTAGATGACGCAATTTAATAGTTCGCTGCCCTTTTTGACTCTCTCTGCACTCATGTGTCTAGTTGGTTACACGGTGCATCATCGACTCGTCGACTTAGTTGATTTGTTGTCAAGTAGTGTATTTGTTGTCTGCACCGTTTCCGCTACATTCTGGAGTGGTGTAATGTGTTGTGCACGGTCACGTGTTGCGTGCTAATTAATAAAATGAACATTTAAAGCAGCAAACAGGCACAGGGGTCCCCCCCCCCAGGCCAATAGCGCATCCGCCCCAAAATCATGTCATGCGTCCCCCCAATCATATCATTCGCGCCCTCAAATCATATCCCCACAAAGTATTTAATTATGACAGCGTGTCTACCGAAAGTAACTTTTGTCTTAGCTTTCCTGAACACTATACTTGATCTGCCCCCTCCTCCCTGAATAGAGATGCCCATCACTCAAGACCGCCCCTAAAATCGTTCACCATAATCGAGAATATTGTTTATCTTGTAATTCAGCTATAGTATAAAACTCCACATTCACATCAGTCAAGCATCAAACAAGCATTCTCGCAACACATGATTGCGAGCGAAGCGTGCAAGAAAATGTTTACACCCATTTCTTTGCAGGCTTTCAAGAATATTAATTTAATGGGGTGTCAATATTTTCTTAAGATCCCGAGATAATTAGTCTCTTCCAGCTTCTCTTTTAGCACGTTCGGGGTAGAAAACGTGTGGATACCATATCGCTAAATACAGTCTCCAAAATTTAATGTTCGAACTCTCCCTCCACTACGGAAATCCCTTGACAATCTAATGATTTAACACTTTATCAAGAGCTTCCTATTCCCCCCTTTAAATTTAATACTTAATCCTACCACCAAAATTTCCATGCCAATTTTAGACTTACTGTTGATATTGAAGACTGGATATTGCCTCCTCTAAAAGCTCTCAGTCTTCACACCAGAATTTTTGAAAAGTGTAAGACAATAGTAATACACAAGAATTGGATATCTCCCTGAATTTAATGCTCAATCCCCCCTCTAATTACCCGCCATAATCTAAGACCTAGAGTTGGTTACTGCCCCCCCAAGTTTAATTCAGGATCCCCCCTAGAACTCATGTGTCAATTAAGGCCTAATATGTAAGAGTTGGATTAAATATGGTGCGTAAAATTTTAACATATATTTTGGATAAAATTTTAAATATTGAATTCTATATTTTTGAAGGAAAAAAATCCCCCAAAAAAATTTCGATGGCGCAGCCTGCACCATAATTCCCCCCCTGTGGGCACCCCTGGACAGGTATTTGTTGAATCTTCCGAACTTGAACACCGATAATCGTCTGCTTGGTTCTGTCTGGCAACTAGAACTAGTGTCAAAAAGTGCAGGGAAATGGACGGTGGTAATCTTTAACTTGTAGTACGTACATTTTTTTTTTTTTTTTTTTTTTGTGAGACCTAAGGCTACATCAATTCTTGCTTTATGTCAATTTCAAAGATCTCTCGCCCGACCCTGTGGCCGAGTGGTTAGCACATCGCGCTGCGACGCCAAGGGTCCCGGGTTCGAATCCCGGTCGGGCTTGGTTGTTTGTGAATGTCCATTCATCAATTTCATCATTCCATCACTCATCCCCATCTTCGCAAATTAGCCAAGAGGCACAAAACGCGAAGTAAAATAAACTAAATCAAATCAAATCAAATCAAAGATCTCTCTACCTAAATTCCTTTTACTGTCTACCGAAATGCCTCCCTGCTAAATGCCGCCCAGGACCCGCCTCTTGCCATCAGGACATGAAACATGCAGAAGGCCTAATGACACTAGCTCCGTAGCACTAGGTGTAGTGCAGGTGTATCTCGATGTCAGATTGGTGCAAGGTAATGACGTACAGTTAACCGGTTTCGGTTTAACCGGCCGCTCAGCTGAGAAAAAAAATATTATTGATTTCTTCTAGAATACAGCATTGTATGTATTTTTAAAGACGTAATCTACAATTGTTTAATTTTTAGAATGTGTACCTTCTGCACAGTGATACATATACAGTAGTTTTCTATGATTTTTTCCTGCTCATCTTGTGAATTACGGGTGTGTGGGACAGAATTTGTTGGGTCGGGACGGGAATTTTTTTTAAATCTCGACATTCGGGACGGGAAAAATTCGCAATTTCCCGAAACTCTGGAAATCTGGAATTCTACGTCATTTTCACCTTAAGTGATTGTTTTTGCATTTCTGGAATAAAAGCTAACTATTTCCGATGATTTCCAGACACTTAGAATGCAGAAAACGTCGAGAATTAACGACTTTTTAAAATGATAATTTCTCATTTCCCGACTGCTCGGGATCCCGAAAAGTCGGGAAGTCATTTCCCGAAGTCGGGTTCGGGACGGGAATTTCTTTTCCCGATCCCGGTCCCGACTTTTCGGGATCCCGCACATCCCTATTGTGAAGTGATGTAATGATTTTTACTGTATTCCGTTAAATAATTCGGTTTAACAGGCCATTTCGTTATCCGGTCAAGGGTCGGGTGGCGCCCACTGTACAACCAAGTAGACGGATACTGGTGTTCAAGTTCAAAATAATTAACAAATGCCTGTCTGTTGCTTTATAACGTTCATTTGATTAGTTAACAAGCACCACGAGATCATAACCCACACACTACGCCACTCCAGAACGTAATGCAAACGGTGCAGACATCAAATGCACTACTTAACTCCAAATCAAAGAAGCAGACGAGTCGATGTTGCACCGTGTAAACAGCTAGACGTGTGAGTGCAGAGAGAGTTAAAATGTCCAACGAACTAGAAGGGGCTACTGAGTCCATCTATCAAATGAAGCACCTGACTGTAACGTCCTAGCGGCAAAAAGATGAACTTGAGAAACGAGTAGCTACTGACACTTCTGGTTGTACTTCTACAGTTTTTCATGCGAAATTGACAAAACGTGTCTTGCCTATGCGTGATGTGCATCTACGCGTAAACAACGATAGTCTACATTCTACACGTAGACTATTTTATACACGTAGATGACGTAATCTGTGTAAACATGGCGAAAGGTGATAACTTAGCAAAGGGCGCCTTGGAATTAAAAGAAAGTTATACTGCGTATCAGTTGCTCATGTGTGAGGAGAACTTTTCATACGCTTTCTTCCAAATTCGAACAATTTCTCACCTAGGAAAAAACCTAAGATAGGAAATATTCTAGTGTTTTATGGGGAAAAGACCACTCTTGCCTCACGGCTGCCATCTGTTGTTGTTTTTTGCATACTATTTATCTTCTTCCATAGTTGATAATATAAAAGAAGATAAATTTTGTTGTAAATATGATTCTTTTCATTTCGTTAAGAACCAATACAGTAAGGTTGTTCGCTTTATATCCGACCATTTTTGACGGGTACTCACATGAAGAGATACCGCGCCGCCACCACCGATCAAGTTCTATTGGACCCCCAGCATTGTGGACTTTCGCCCGGCATCGCAGTTTCCATTGCAGCAAGCTCCGGCGCAGGACAGGCATGGGAATTCTGTCCCACTCCTCCCTGCAAGCTTTCCATAGACCATCCAGGGTGCGCGGGCGGCGATGTTGAAGACGTCGTTTCAACAGTCGAAATGCGCAAAAATCCATTGGACTGGCATCTGGGCTTTTCACAGGAATGTCTTCAAACGGAATGACACGAATTCCTAATTCCTCTGCCATTTCCTGATAAAAACGTAGTGATGTTCTGGCGGTATGACTCGAAGCCTTGTCCATATGGATCATCACCTGGTTCGCGTCCATTCCATACAATTGTGGGATGTCTCTCCGATAGATAGGTGTCAGAATGGAGTCTTGGAAGTATCTGGCATTCACCTTCACGTTTTTGTCCACCTTGCGTATCATCAACTTAGCCTCATATCCGAATCCCGTCACAACCATAAAGCCACGAGGGAAACTTTCCCTGCACTGACGAACAAAGTTGCTGCACCCCTTGCCGTCAATGTCACGGTATGTGATCGCCCGAATGTGACCACCAGCAGTGAGATGGGCATATGATTCATCCATTGTGACAACTTTCTTCCATTTGGAACCCGCCAGGTACTTTTCATACAGTTTCCTGCAGTTCGTCTTACGTTCGGCAATGTGACGCGGTAGAAGGTGGTGTACACGCGCCTTCCGCACACACTTCAACCTGAGGCGCTTGCGAATTGTTTTGTTCGCAGTTGACGGTGCGAGGTGAAATCTGTGGGCCATATCACGTTGAGTCGGGGGATTTTCTTGGCACGCCAATCGACGGATCCCCCTTAGCACTACGGGTGACAATTTGCTTGCAGCCCTTCTCCTGGTGGTTTTTGTGGGTGAATGTTTCGCAAGGAGAGCCTGTTTTGTGTAACGGGCCACAATAGCTTTCGCAGTAGTCACCCCGAGTGTTAACCCATTCTCCCGACACTGTTTCACAATGCGTACGTATGAAAACTTAGCATGGAAAAGGGCCATTACGTAACCCTCCCAATACCGGTTGATTTTCGGCGCAATTTGATAACATTCACTACCAACACTCACGCACCTATAAGGTCAGACACAACAGTGCTCCCGCCAGCAGACCCATAGTTCCAGCATGATACGCCAGGTGGCAGCACCGAATCGAAAATGGTCGGATGTAAAGCGAACAACCTCTGTATAGTTGAAATTGTCACTTTCCTTTCATGCAAATTTGTACCCTTGCAAATTATTTTTAATGCACTTTAGATTGTCTACGTAGTCTATGCAAACTACAACGCAATGTAGGCTAATCTACGCTTAGATTACGTGTAGACAACGCATGTAGACGTAAACTTATAGTCTACGGCACATCACTGTGCCTATGTTCTTTCATTAACGAATTCGCTCAAGATGTCTTCTTGTATGGAGAAAAAGAAGAACCGGCAAAAGTAGACAGAGAACTGAGCAATGGTCAACCACGTGCTTGTGAACCACATGGGTAGGTTAAGGTCAACCAGAAGCTGTAAAACGACTTTGGAGAGAGTGGAGGGAGGGGAAGGAAAGCGCGTGTGGATTGCTCACTGTCAAATGCTCCGTTACGTTAACGACTCTTACGTCAAGATGTGGAACACCGCTGTGCTCTTTTACTGATAGCCGCAGCTATTCCTTCTTTTACTATTAAATATAAAATAGAACATTGACTTGAATCCATAGAGAGGAGGATATGAAAATACGTAACCGGAAAACACATCAGATTTAATGGACATTCCACTCAATGACGTATGTAGGGGGGTCCAGGGGGTCCGAAATATTTATCAAGTACTAAATTTAAATAATGAAAAATATATTATTTTAGCCTTTGTTGTATAATTTCCTCTGAACTTGTTGGAAGACAAGGATTATATTGGGATCATACGTATTTGAAGGACAGGAAAGACGTATTTAGGGGTCCGGAAACCCCCCCCCCCCCACCCGAAATACTTATTAAGTATGAAAATTAAATGAAAATATACTCGTTTAGCATTTGTTGTATAATTTCCTCTGAACGTATTGGAAGACAATGATTACATTGGGATCATATGGCTTTGAAGGACAGGAATGATGTATGTGAACCCGGATGACGTATGCGGACCCCCCCAAAAAAGACTTACGAAGTACTAAAATTGAGTAATGAAAATATTAGCATTTGTTGCATAATCGATGGTTATTAATTTCTTTGAACTTTTTAGAAGGCGAGGATTGTATTGGGATCATACGGTTTTGAATGTTATTACAAAGAAGATTTATGTACACTACTAGTCAAGATACTAATCATAAACTTACTTTTCTCCAACTACATGCAACATCATTTTTGTTATTCGATAAATATTCAATTATTCATGTATTTGACATTAATTTCATTGCCAGGGCACTTGTTTTTATGTAAACCATTCCGATCTTAATTTGATTTGATTTGATTTGATTTAGTTTATTTTACTTCGCGTTTTGTGCCTCTTGGCTAATTTGAGAAGATGGGGATGAGTGATGAAATGATGAAATCGATGAATGGACATTCACAAACAACCAAGCCCGACCGGGATTCGAACCCGGGACCCTTGGCGTCGCAGCGCGAGATTCCGATCTTAACTACAGGTAAGCTAAGTTATGAATAAGCGCTGTTATATCTCTATTCTTATACAGTCTTTTTACCTATTCGTGTAATAATAATATAATATTATTGTATGTATTGTAATTAGTATTAATTATATTTAATATAATTATTTTAATTTAAACATTATTATTATTATTATTATTATTATTATTATTATTATTATTATTATTATTATTATTATTATTATTCCTGAGACACTCGGTTCGGACCCCCCCGAAACATATTTCTAGATACGTGCCTGATTCCACTACATTTTATACAAGTTTTAAAAATATACCTAGGTAAATGACCCCTGTGCTTTTAGCTTTTCCGTGCGTTCAATTTAAGGCAAGAAACGAGTCTTCCAAAGCTGCGAGGCAATCGGTGCCCTCAAAATACGATGAGGGAGTATGTTGATGTTCTTTGCGAATATCCCTTCGTCAGTTTCATCATATTATCAGTCATCTTCATTTTCGCGATTAACCAAAAGTGACAGGAAAGCGAAGTCAAATAAATCAAATCAATCGATCTGACAGATCGCAGTGATCTTTGACAATAGCTAAAATATCTAATTTTACAATATTTATTATTTATTAAGTGGTCAAGAGATAAAGGCTTCTTCCTCTTACCAAGATCTACTAAGAAAAATATAAAAAATCAGAGGATAATATATCTTACAGAACCTACACTCTATCCCGGGTATTTCTTGAGTAAGGCCGCGCATAACTGTAAAGAAGGGGCGAAAGCTATTGGGTGGAGCGAAGCAGTTCACGCTGTTGCAAATTGCTGGTAGTTGCAGTGCAGTCATTCTTCCCCCTCCACGCAATCCCGTTCCCTCTCACGAGTTCATTGGTCGAGCCCTCTCGAGTTCTACTTGCGCAGAGACTTGATTTCGTTCGCTCACTCAAGAGATTCGCAGGGCAGAGTATAGGGAATATTTCTTTTCTGCGAACGCATCCAATACGAGTATGGCTACTGTGGTAAATTTATAATTTGAGAGAAAGGTGTAAGATGAGTGACTTCATTTCTGTGGGCGTGACATTGCTTTCATGATGCAGAATTGAAATTAGAATCTTGTCCGATAGAAAGAACACATATTAGTGGCAACTACTAAGCTATTCCGAGAGGTTTGCACACCTATAGGACAAAAAATCCATTTTTCGACTGATGGCCGGATAATAAAAGACCTACCTCATCAAACAAAGCATTACTGGAAAAAAGTTGTTTGCCTTGATGTCTTCTAGAAACTGTAAAAGTTGTCTGTCTTGTGCTGTGGCATTTCGTGCAGAGCTAAAGTAGCAGTAAAATAAATTCCGATTGACAGAATCGCTCATATTTTGTTCTACTTCTTCCCTTATGTTCATTTTGCACTGTGTAATTTTTAACGTTTTATGTTTAAGGTTAAATGCATAATCTTTTTCTAAACGTTTGACAAAAAAAAAAAATCCTTCAACTCATGCTGTGAAGTGGAGGTTTTAGCTATTATACAGAGCATTCCCTGACATTCGCTACTAGACTCGGCGCAAGCTGCCCGGCATCAGCGCTTGTCTTTCCCGGTGAACGGGTAATTATTAGGTCTGAGCCAATACCGATAACCCATTAATCGATATCGGAAAGTATCGATTGGAATTCCTCTACTGATACTAGCCGATACTTTTCTAGCGTTTTGGTCTTTCGCGGTGTCAAGTGTCGTGTGGCACTTTCGGGAGATTCATTACCCTGGAAATTATGCAGAATTGAAACTTTATATTTATTTGCACCAATTTTGCACGAAAAACAGTATTTTTTGATTTCATAACTTCAATTTTAATATTCTGATGTAATTCTTGAATATTCTGAAGCAATTTTTTTGGTAAATTAATGCATATAATTGGAGAAGAAAAATTACACACCAATATTTTTGAATAAGTTTTAATTATTGCAATTTTCAAGTATCGTTATCGGTGGGAATCGGTAAGAGTATCGGTATCGGTTCAAAGTGGTATCGGCTCAGCCATAGTAATTATTAAAGATCTTCTTATTTGTCTGTCCATTGACAAATTAACCTTTTCGACAAATACAAAATTTAATGCAATTCTAAGAATACACACAATACTATGCAAAGTGATCTACGGAACCAGCACAATGTGTATAGTGGTGCAAGTCTCCCTTACATAGCAAATAGGGATAGAAATCGAGTCCGAGATAAATATTTACAAGCGGACGGCGAAAAAAATCCAATTCTATCGTATTCATCACAGTCACTGGCGTACGCAGAGGGAGAGCTAATGGGGGCTACAGGCCCTTACAAAATTTTGAGAAAATCAAAATTTTCAAATTAAAGTTAGTTTCTGTTTAAAGTCCACTTTATGCACCGATAGGCTAATCGGAACTGGACTTACAGTTTAAAGTGGGATCCGAACAATTATGTGCCTCCACCAGTTATTAAACAAGAGACCGTTTCCTTATTATCGTAGTATTAACGTTATCGACCTGAAATTAAGGTGCCCCGAATTCTATTTCGATTACGTGGGAGGAGCGCACGTGAGATCAGCGCACAGCAAGATTTCGTGGGACTAGCACATAGGATCTCAGGTGTTGTGGGATTAGCGCACAGTATGATTATCAATAAGAAACTTCCCTTCGCACTTTTATTTCCAGACTTGGGACTGGACAACGTGTAGATTAATACACGAAGGTGGTTTAAAGGTTCTTCTATCAGCAGCTTCTATTTCAGCTTCGTCAACTTTTCAGAACGATCTTCAATCGAACTTTGCAACGTACGACAGAGAATTGAGGCAACGAAATAAGTCTTCAGTTTCAACTTATTTGTCTAAAATTGTTTTTATACGCCTGTCGGTTTCAATATACTGTTTTCTTCTCTTGCGACCTGGAATGCCTAGGTCTTTAGCTATAATTTTGGCGCTCATCTCCTCAGCGTCTTCCATCAGTTTCTGAATTAGGAAATAAACATTTGGTGTATGTATTCCCACCATCCTATTTAACTTGTTATTCCAACCTTCCACAGGGTTGCTTGTCCTGTCTATAAACATTCGACATGGTTTTCGGCAAAGAAGCATTGTCCAGCCTTGATCTACGAAATAGTCAAGAAACTGCATCAGCTTTTCAATTTTTTTCAGGTGGTATCAAGGCTAAAGCTGCGCACATACGACATATTACGTGTTTTCCTACGTATTTCACACAAAGAGGTTTTTACGTTATCATATTTTGGAAGAGACAAGGTTTGGCACTGGTAATAACATCATTTGCGCATTCACCTGCAACGAAAGAAAGAAGAACATTTGAATGTGCGCTTCACCCACGATCTTTTTCTCTCTGTGCGCAGATCACACTGTGCGCTCCTCCCACGTGCGCTTCTCCCACGACACCTCTATTTCTGGTGTCTGCACATTCCAGAGGAAATAATAACATTTGTGCTAAACACCGTTTATTATTATTATTATTATTTGACAGTCTGAAAACGATGTTATTGAGGTTATATTGCCCTTACCTTCTTTGCTTCTTTGTGATATAACAGTGTCATTACTTTCCGTAATACTTGGTGATATCTTTTGAGGTTATCACATGTCTTTGTGCCCCCAACTACACACACGGCCATAAAATTAGGCGAGTGGCAGAAGTTCGCTCTGTTGCCATGTCGGAGCACATTCTCGCGTGTTCGGAGGTTTAAGAGAATGAAAGATCTCGTTGTAATCCATTTGAAATGGATTTAAATTAAAATTTGTGGGTGCGTCAGCACTTAGGCTATTTTGGACCCGTCACACTATACGGGGTCCAGCCCCTTATCATAACAAAAATATAAGCGTGTCTGAAAACTAAAATTTTCTTACCTTGGTTAAAAGCTGAGGCTAAAAAGGGGCACTCAGCACAAATAAGGACAAACACAGGACAACACACAGAATTATACTGGCCATAGGGCCAGTCGCCAGATCCTCGTTAGTCTTCAGTGCAGGGTGCACTACGTGGAAGAATCACCCCTTACACCCCCTTTGTAATCCATGTGATACAAACTGACAGTATTTGCTCGAAAGGTCAGGGATGACACAAAAGTGCCCCGGAGAGAGAAGTCGGTCTGACGCTCGAACTAGGCAACGCAGCCCGGTTGACGTTGCCACACAGTGCGCTGGAACCAGCGACTTTGGTCCCGCCCTGGCTTTGCTTTTCCCATATGTGCCACCAGCAACATTCTGCCCAGCCCCCTATTTACATAGCCGTTAGTTTAAATTCGCGAATGACAATGTTTTATTGTGCTTCTGGATTTGCAAATACGTATTTACACAAGTATGAGCTGGCTGTGTTTCCGTATCCAGCAAGAAAATGTGGTTTGCTTCTTGAGTCCACACATATTGGCCCATCACGCCGAAGCTACACGTTGTTCTTGTATTGCAATTCTGGAAGGAGCATTCCTGGAACATGCGTCTCGGTAAACAAAGAATCCATAAGAAGATCCTTCCCACGCGTGGAGCAGCATTTTTTATGTTGTGTTCTTCCTATTATGTATGGAAGGACGTCGCTCACGAACTGGCAGGGCGTGTAACTTTAACTGCGGGAAGAGATTTGGCAGAATGCAGTACGTGATCGAAATTAGCAAAGTGCGTTGTTTGGCATCAGGTAGAGATTCGCATCGGAATTAGAAAAAAAAGAATGAAAGAGTCAAGGTCGTAATCGCCGTCACACGTGTGTTGTTTCGATGAAGGTCAGTCACTTGTTGTCTCTTGTAACAGTTCGACTTTACCGCTCTTAAATCCGGTTTGGGAGCAAACAAAGGCACGCAGTAAATTATTGAGCTGGGGATGAGAGTCAATGCTGGCGGCTTCGGAAGCTGAATTAGTCGAGCGGTCAATGTGCGCAAGTTGTGAAAGGTTCCAAGGTCCCTGTCAAGGCTGTTATTAGCGCCTTACTTTTTTCTACCCTCAGGGTAGACTCCACAATGGACGTGGAAGAGTGGACCGGCAACTATATTATATAAGTACTTTGCAGTGGACACCACTTGGAATGGTGGAGTTAGAAATCAGGTTTGCCTCTATGGGTGTGCGGGGTGTAAGGGGTGACCTTCCACGTAGTACACCCAAATGTCAACCTCACTTCCACGTAGTACACCCTGGACTGCAGACTAACGAGGCTCTGGCGACTGGTCCCATGGCCAGTATAATTTTGTTTGTGTTGTCCTGTGTTTTGCCCTTATTTGTGCTGATTGTTCCTTTACAGCTTCAGCTTTTAACGAAAGTCAGAAGATTTTAATATTTTATGATTTTAGTTATGCAACGTTAAGAGTTGTTATGTGTGTAACGATAAGGGGCTGGACCCCGTATAATGTGACGGGTGCAAAATAGCCTTAGTGCTGACGCACCCAAAATTTTAAATTCAAATTCAAAATTCAAATTCTATGGGTGTGCTCTTCAGTCTCGCGTCCAGAAGTGTTATACCATACCTGTGAAATACTCACACCCGTTTTTGCGTACATAATGATGCTTAATCAATTGGCAACCCAAGTTTTGGTCACCTTTCACTGAAAATGAGACTATGACAGATTTCATGATTTTTTTAAACAGGATTTTTTTTACAAATTTAAAATATTTCGGAAATTATCCAGCCAATCAGCCTATGTTATTGTGCAATATGTAATTCAGCATTCGATAGCCTGACAAAATCACTCAAAACAAAGAAATACCGATCTACAATATCAATACTATTGTCGATTTGCAAATATTTCGTAAAAACTTTCTCCCCCGCTCTGCTTATATTAATGAACAAGGAGAATAATAACATTAGCGTACACCAAAGAAGCCGATCCAACTACCACATGGAGGAAATCAGTTGTAATCTATCTAGCTGTTGTTTATTTCTAATGACAGCCTGATCAAACCAAGCAAATCAAGCGAAATCAAGAGAATAATAATTGTTAAATCAAATAACAGTACTCACTAAGTTCACACTGCCCTGCTTCGTAATCGTACTTCAGAATTTTCCTTCTCTTTCGCCGTATCCATATATTACTGCAGTTGCTACAGGCTTTGTAGCTAACTTCCCTCCAAAAATTCAATAACGTTAAGTCTGCTTTCGCTATGTCCAGTTTCCCTATTCATCTTGAAATCAAACACTTTGCACTGAAACAGGAACGACCATTTGACAGCGTTAAACAATTTTGTAACGCAGTATAACAGCCACACAATGCAAAACAGCTGGCTATTTGATGCACGCTCCCTCCCCGCGGGTTGATAATTCGGATACTGGGCAACAGATACCGTTTATTTTGACCAAGATGCACGAAGCAAAGGCATGCTTAAAACACTGTTTTGGTTTCAGTTGCCCTCCCCCCCCCCTCCTCCTTTTCTTCCCCTGTTATGCTCGGGACAATATACCATCCAAATTTATCTTTTCTATATATAAAAAAAATCCCTCAATTTGCGATGATGTATGGGTTTTATCGACTCCGTCACACGATCTCCAATGGAATTGGTTTGCAACACTACATTTGCTACCACATCGATCGCTTCGTTCCCGGCTTTCCTAAATGATGCAACCTCCCCTCACACGGCGCTCAAGCCAAAAAAAACAATCAGCGTCCTCTACGCGACTGCTGCAACAGCGTCATAGGGAGCGAAACTACCATTGTGTTCAAGCCCCGATCGCGGCTCGATCAACTTGGGTTGATATCACTGATCGCAGGCTTCTCTACCATCTCTCTTGGTGGAGCGGCGCGGGAACACTTGATGTCTCAAAGGAGATAGAGTTCAATAAATAAGTATAAAAATAATGATTTGCATTACAGATTTATTTGGGTGTGCAAGTGCGAATGTGCGAATAGGCAGAAGCAGCTACTGTATGCAAAGTGTAGAGACACCCGTAACACAAAATTGTTCACTTACAAGTATTTATACTTGGGAAAGTATTTTGAAGTCAGCAGTGTCTTGTTTCATAATTCATTGCAGAAAGAAAATGTTGATTTGGAATCTGAGTATCCCACTCGTGACAATGCTGGAACACGCCGACTACAGTTCTTATATTAAAGTATTATTTATTCATTTATTAACGTCTTGTTTTCACTATTCTACTGATAGTTAAGCAACATTTTTCTTACAATTTATGTGCAATGAAATACGAATACTGTTGATTAAACATAACTACCCTTAAAATACTAGTGGCCGCGGTGGCTCAGTCGGTAACGCGTCTGACTACCATGCTAAAGGTCCCGGGTTCGATCCCTGGCCGGTTCAAATCCTAACGGTGGAAGCGGCCCCGGCGCCTACCCAGCGTCGAATAACATGGGTACCTGGGGGAAACCCTGGGGGGTAAAGCTGGTCAGGGGCGTGATGCTGATCACATCACCCCCACTCACGACCGGATCAAGAAAGTGTGGGGCGTTATCCCCACACCCCCTATACGCCTTCATGGCGTGGTGCTATACACAGGGGAACACTTTACCTTTTTTACCCTTAAAATACTTTCCCATTATGTAGCTGTCAGTGAAGAATTTTGTGTCAGGGGTGGGGCAGACGAAACCTGCCTCTTCACTTAATAAGAACTTTATTATAATTTCTGTGAATTGTTAATGCCTTTATGTAAACATGTTTTTCGGCTATGGAATATATCTATTGAGGAAGGTATGAACAATTTGGAATAGATCAAAACAGAAAGGGTTGTCGTCATCTGTAATCTATGATGAACCTGTTGAATTACATATAAAAACTGAAGGTTCTGTCCAGATTAGCTCCGATACTTTAAAGTTTACATTACTACAAGTGGGGAAGCATTGGGGAAAAGTGGAACACTTCAGTGGCATACAAGAATTATACATTGTACATTGACCTGAACGCAGAGTATGTTGATCCCTGTTTCAGTTTTTTAAAAAAAGGACAGATTCCTTTGAGGAATTGCCTCACATTCTCAGAAACAGAGAAGCTCCAAGCGAGGAGAAGAGCTTGTTTGTGGCTCCAAATTAAACACTTCCTTTCCACCGTAGCAACTGCCCTAGATGTTGCTCAGACAGTTATATTGCCTTCTCGTTCACGTAAAATATGTTGGAGTTGCATTTAGCATGGAAATACGGATATGCTCCATGGGTAACAAGCAGACATTACATTCTGAAAAATAATGAAGTATATTGTAAAATATGTTTGGAAATTTCGTTTCCAAGAGCATTTCTTCTAGCAGAACAGTTTCTGCACGGCATGTTTGACAAGAAAAGTCATATTGTGTTAATAAAAATATTCTTGGCACCAAAGTTTAGATAGAAGAATTTTGTAATGCACTTCATTAATAGTTAATGTGTGGCATTTTCCAGTTTATTGATTACAGATTTTTAACGAACTGCTGTTGGGGATAATTCACACAGTAATAACTTAGCATTTTATGCTATTTCCTTACACGAAATTTTACCTTCGTAGCTTTCGTGGTTTCTTAAATGGACAAATCGCGATTACTATCATTTAAAAAAATATTACTATCGTACCTTTCCCCCACGAACTATATTTCTCCCTATATTTGTTAGGGATATTCCGCTAGGGATAATGAGATTTGCTGTTGTCAGTTCTTACTATTGACAGACAGGCAGACAGATCGATTAAGATATTAAATATCCCATATACGATACACATAACCTGTGATTTCTTTCAGTCCATATTTTTTTCTTGGTACCCGTAGTAGTTTACGATCAATCAACAGATATCGAATAGTTTAAGTGTTTACATGCGTCGTCAAATAGATAGACCAATCAAAAATAGTTTGTGTTTTAATTTCACTTTATGCACAGTAAGGTTAATCGGGACTGGACCTTAAAGTGAGATCCGAACCACTTGTGCCTCCACCGGGTATCGAACCCGGGACCCCTTGATTACAAGGCGTCAACGATACCACTGTGCCATCGGGGAGGCTCTACCAATCAAAAACATTTTGTAGAATTGCAATTTTACATAACTTTATTTACATTATGTACTTTTATTTATTTGCATCTGAGATATCAAAAGTTACCCATTGTGGGAATGAGAATCATGAACGCCAAAACTGTGGAAAAAAACCAACAGAAAGCATGCATTTCTTGTAAAAACAGGAACAAAACATGCAATAGTAAAGACAATAAAGACTGCCCAACATACACCCTCATGTGGCAAAGACTAGTGGATAAAGACATACTATGGAGAACAAACACCCCTAAAACAAAAAGGAAAAGAAATCCACCAATTAGAAGAAAAAGAAACGCTAAAAGAGCAGCAGCATACCGACTAAAAGAAGCAATCGATTTAGTAAACTCTTCCACGCTAAACCCAGAAGCTCCACCCTTCATGTGCCCATGAACCGTCCAACCCACCAGAGATTATAAAGTCCACTTCAAACACCCATTCCATCCTCAACGACCCTTTTCCAACTCCTTCTGCCCCAATTGAGGTAATAAAACCCGCTCTGACACGAACACCTACATCTGACACATCATCTCACACCCCTCTCACATTCAAGAAAATTGAACTCTTTGCAGAAGACACACTTGACTTATATAACACCGATCTCTATACCGACTCGGAACCTCCATCACCCTCGCCAGAACACTCATCCCATTCCTCGGATCCGAACCTAATATATAGAAACTTCGAACACAACTTGAAAGTTTCACGCCTAGAAGAGAGAGACATTCTCATTACCGCACTGACACTACTAATCAGGAAGAAGCATCGCAAGGGCAAAACTATTACCTTCCCCATACCAGAAGCAGTGGACAGGACAACGTTAAAAACGTACAACCTTCCTACCGACACAGAGGAGCTGCTCCGGCTAACCGAGACAGCTTTCGGACGTCGCGGAGAGTCCCTGGTACTTGACGATGTTTACGCGGACTTAGTAAGGGCGCACGGGAGGATGGAGTTCATAGCAACAAACGAATGGCCCCAATGCCACCAATTAGTACGGCACTCATAAAAAACGACAAGATACGCGTTGCACAGATCAACACCAGAAGAAGCAAGCTTGCAACACTTGAAACAATCAATTACTGCAAAGAATTTTGATTGGCTCGCAGGTATAATAGAAGATTGGGATAAATAAATACCCGGGTAACGCCGGGCAATCAGCTAGTAAGGAATAAAGAACACGGATAAACGGGGGAATCCGATAAATACAGGGTGGCGCACGAGAAACCGAACCCTGCCACAAACAAGAAATAAAATAAATAAAGCAAATAAGAAATGCAAAGGTCTGCACTCTCATCTTTCTTTCTTTCCTTCTCTGAGAGAAAGAAGGAAGGAAAGAAATAGAGAAAGGAAGAAGGAAAGAAAGCAAAAAGGAAAGAAGCTTCTTTCCTTCTTTTTCTTTCCTTCTTTCTCTCTTTCCTTGTTTCCTTCTTTCTTTTCTTTCGAGAGAGAGAAAAAAGAGAGAAGAGGGAGTTCTTTGTTTCCTTTTTCTTTCTTTCTTTCTTTCAGAGAGAGAGAGAGAGAGAGAGAGAGAGAGAGCGAGAGAGAGAAGAGGGAGTTCTTTGTTTCCTTTTTCTTTCTTTCTTTCTTTCAGACAGAGAGAGAGAGAGAGAGAAAGAGAGACCACTCCCTTCCCACCCCCACCCCTAGGGGTGCCTTTTCCTTTTTTATCTCCTCTTTCCCCCTCTCTCTCTCTCTCTCTCTCTTTGTCTCTCTCTCTTTGTCTCTCTCTCTCTCTCTCTCTCTCTCTCTCCCTTTGTCTCTCCGAATGTATGTGGGTGGAGGATGGAATTTCTCGGTGATTCCCCCTTAATATTTCTTTGCTTGAATTGTTGTTTTAAGTTCCCTTTATGCACCGTAACCCCTTGATTATAAGGCGCCGACGTTACTACTTTGCCATCGGTGAGGTCCCGGAAGAAAGCCTGGCTCAACTCTAGTAGTAGTAATAGCGTATCAATCCCTAAGATTATATGTTTATTTTATTAAGTCTCTCTGAATGCTTCACGTTGACCAGGGCATTCACTTGTTTTTCTCAGTTGTCTCAGCCTCTGAGGCATGTTTATAATGCACAGTGTTGTGCCATGCAAACCTCCTGAGCTTTCAGGAAACAGGTAATTTCTTCTGGTTATAGAGTCAGCGGTTTGCATGGTGGTAACTAAAAAACACGATTCGGCATAGAGGAAGAGCTCGATGGCCTAGTGATATAGAGGTGAGACAAGCTGAGAGGGGACTGACTTTTGGATTGGAGTTGAGAAGGGAGAAGTGGTCAGCAGGACAGTAGGTCAGAAGTGAGACGACGCTCTGGTCGACAAATTGGAGAAGCCAACAGAGGACTTTGCATATTCTATTCAGCCTAATTCATCAGATAGACAGGTAATTATCCTAACAGCCAGCCATGATTCAGGTTCAACGGTTCACAAAACCCAACGAGTGACCATTGTCTTTTCTGCAGTTTAGTTCCTTAGTGTGATTTTGTACCTTTCGCATTGCCAAGCGTTAACTCGTCATGCCAATGACGAGTGCTCTCATCAGAGGATGAATGATGAGTAACATACATCACCCAGCAATTAATTGCACAAACACTGGTTCAGATCCCCTCATTCTTTAGAATGACACGATAGATATAAAATTAATTCCGGCTGTCCTTCTTGCTTTATATTAGCTAATAAGTTTCATAAAAGATAATTATCTACTTTTCCGATAATTTTCACCTCCTTCTCCATTTTCAAGTGAGAAATATCCATTTCGAGATGTGGTTTTCTGCTTGCATTTATATTACGAGCACTCAAGAAGGAAATGTCTTCAATAATTTCTACTTCGAGTTGACAGTTTCAACCTGAGTGGAATTGAAATGACATTTATTGATATGACCTTCATCTCAGTCGTTTCTTCGATTAACAAGGAAGGAACTGAATGCTGTGCTAAAACAACCAGATTCATGTCATGCAATATTTTATATTTCCGCGTTGCACGTTCTTGTACAAGACTTGGCACAAGACGTAAGAGTTACACGCAGATGCATCCAATCACGTTCATCAAAAACAAACTTGGGAGCCAAATTCTTTCGTAAAAGAAACTAATGCGCACCGTGATATGGACGTAAGGAAAATCCTACTTGATTCTGTCAAATATTTATTTATTTTTACGCGAGACAGTTCCAAACCAAAATTGTAGGAAGAAATCTATTTATTTAAAGTTTGTAACAGTAAAGTCACAGACGCTTACCTTTTTATATTTCAACAAAATTCAATGTATTTAAAACCAAAAATATACTTACATTTACGTAGATTTTTTAAAATTACTTATTTCGAGTATGATTAAATGGCAGTTTCAAAATTTTGAAAAAAATTAAAACTTCACAGTCGTCCCTTTTAGTCTGTTAATTGCCTTAAAATAATAAAATATAATAAAAAATAAATAAATAATAGAATGTAAATAGCATCTTCACTCTTTCCTTACTGGATGTCCATATCAGTAGCTCCTTTTTCCTTCGCAATTTTGTTCAACAGTGGTTCTGTTTGAAATCTTCAAATAATATATAAGTCATTACTACGGTTTACTTTATATGTTAATACTTTTCGACATAAATTTGTTTGAAAGTTATTTTAATTCCACTTTTTACACTGATAGACTAATCGGGGCTGGACCTACAGTTAAAAGTCGGATCAGAACCACTAAGTGCCTCCAATTATACACATGTTCGAATCAACATGTGTATAATTTAATCTGTAATGTGTTAAGGACGCCAAAAATATAGTGTGATGGCTGAGAACATTAAAATATTTTGCAGGAGTCAATAGCCATAACATGTAAAAAACAGATTTCATTATGTATCAAATTTCCCTTCTCTGCTGGGGAATAGGAAGGGGGCCAATTCTTCGAGCTAAGAGGGGCCTTCATCTTCTGGTCTATGACGTTCCTATTTATTTTTTCTATTTTTATTATTGTGCATCCACAGCAAGGACGAAGTAAATGTATACAAAACCACGTGATTCTGATAAATACTTACTAATTTTGCCCAGGAATATATTTGTTGTAGCTGTACATCTCACATATCGCGGGGGAATCAATTAATAACGTACAATAACTTTCTTCAAGCAAGGTTTATTACCAAGGAAGGGCCTAAGGAAGGCGATAGGAATGGGTAAATTATTAGCTATTTTTCGATGCATTTGTCCCACCGTGACGCAAGCTTAAAGATGCCTTGTTCATAGAACTCCATCTTCTGGATATACAATCATTGGTGAACTGCACTTTTCTCTTCAGCATCAGAGACAAAGTGTGGACCCCGCAAGAACTTCTTCTTGGCCTCCAAGGAGATGAAAGTCACTCTGTGCGAGGTCGGGATTGTATGGAGGGTGCAATTGCAATACTTGGCAATTTGCTCGTGCACTGCGGGAGACACGTGTGAACGAGCGTTATGGAGGAGCTTTTCATTCCTTCGCTTTATTGATTGGCAGCTCGGGTATGGTTGGCAATTTTTTTAGCTTATGATTAGCCTAGCTCATAGAATGGAAGCTGTGATTAGAGGAAAAGGGAGGCAGGGGCGGCATCGCCCACCCTCAGTTAGCAGTTTGCTCACCAGTGAACGTATGCAACAAGATTGCACACCCTGAAAAATATTAGTATTCTATCCACCACTGGTATCCTGACTGTAGGGTTCCCAGATTTCTAAAATAAAAAAAACGGGACATATAGACATGGATATAGTTAAATTAATTTTTATAACATTTTTAAACATTACAAAATCAATTGCAGTTTAAAGCATTGTTAATGCCGAATTGTAAACATTTTGACAAAATATATTAATATTTGAGTGAACACTTGGCTTCCTTTAAGAGGACCTTTGTTTAGAATAATGAATACTATAAGAACACTTTCTTTCTGGCATGATGAAATGAAAGAAAACCTTTTACATCACCTAACCCTGAATATTATCCACTCCACAATGATTCCATTGACCAAGAAAAGAAGCAAGTGATAGCTGTATTAGAACCAGAACTGCCTTTGCCAGTCGTGAGTCGCTTCTTATTCGACAATTGACAATCGACAATCGACAATGAGCAGTTCTACGCCAATGTTAATATGAGGTTGAGTGGTAAATGGTAATTGGTTAGTTATAAATTGTTATTAATTTCTTGTCGTATAAAATGATTCTGAAATTTGAATTCGTTTTTTCTTTAGCTAAATTCGGGACAAATGGGCGTCCCGAGAACATTTTCCGGGACCCAGGGTTTCTCTTTTAAAAAAGGGGACAATCCCGTACATACGGGACGTCTGGTAACCCTACCTGACTGTGACACTGGTTCTATGGAATGACTTGTGATTACGCAAGGTCAAATATCTTTGTATGGCGAAACGTTCTTACCGATTGACCCTCGTACAATATTTTATATACAGCGTGTAACAAAAGTCCGGGAACACTTTAAAAAATTTATTATAGCCAAACGAGTAGCATTACAAAGTACATCATTTTATAGAGTAAAGTTGTAAGTTTTTTTCTCATTGCAGGTGTTTACGTGTAGTTCCATATATCGTCGCTAGGTGGTGTCATAATCGAGTTGGCACTTTCTGGAGCTGGTCTTTTTATTTAGGATATAACGTTTGCACTAACTGTAGTCTGTATGGTTTCATGTTTAATTTTTTACGCAAAACCCGCCACACAGTCATTGTTGACATTTCCAACTCACGTGAAGCTCTGCGTATAGATTTTCTCGGACTCCTTGTGAAAGCTTCTCTCACTCGCTCAATGTCATTTTGACTCACACCTGGCCAACCACTTCTCTTCTTCACACACAAACGCCCAGTTTCAACAAACTTTACATGCCAATTGTACTGTAGATTGCCTTCCTGGTTGGTGCTGCTTTCCCGTACTTCATCCTAAATTTTCGTTGGACATCCGTTGCACTCTTTGTTTTGTCAAATTCTAGCACACCGAAAGCCTTCTCTGCTCCAGAAAGTGCCATGTTGATTATGACACCACCTAGTGATGATATATGGAGCTAGACGTAACACCTGCAATGAGAATAAAACTTACAACTTTACT
Source organism: Lepisma saccharinum (assembly GCF_977018435.1). Classification (NCBI taxonomy): domain Eukaryota; kingdom Metazoa; phylum Arthropoda; class Insecta; order Zygentoma; family Lepismatidae; genus Lepisma; species Lepisma saccharinum. Next base: position 37,775,454 of record NC_139258.1, on the reverse strand, counting down.
CTTTGAAATGATGTACTTTGTCATTTTGTAATGCTACTCGTTTGGCTACAATAATTTTTTAAAAGTGTTCCCGGACTTTTGGTACACGCTGTATATTGGATAGAGTGGGGGGAAAAAACAGCAATGCTTAAAGTGATCAAGACAAGAAAAATAAATCTTCTGAGATGCTGGCTAAGAAGGGACTATCTGCTAAAAGGTGCATTGGAAGGAATGGTTAAGTGAAGAAGGATCAGGGGAATATGAGACAACAGATAATATTAAATAAAGAGGATTTTACAGCTGCATGAAACGTAAGGTGCAACTTCGGAAGGTTGCAGTGAGAAACCTTCCGATGAATGAATTGAATGAATGAATGAATGAAAACCGGTTTCTTTTAATTTTTTAAGATAAGATACCTTTAAAGAAGTACATATTCACCACAGACTGTTGTTGCGGCATTATAACCGACCTCCGTAGCGGATTGGTTAGCACAACGCGATACGACGCCAGGGGTCCAGGGTTCGGATCCCGACCAGGACATGGGTATTCTCTGTGAGTGTTCCTTCATCAATTTCCTCATATCATAACTCATACTCAACGTCGCGACTGACCAAAAGTGGCACAAAAGTGACGCAAAATAACAAAAATAAACCACAACAAATCGTAGCATTTTTCAAGTAATAAGTTGCACTTTAAAAGCATTATCTTGATTCCGGGGTTTTGATTGAATAGCTATAATTTATGAGAACATAAGACCTGCCGCTTCAAGCGTGACCACAACCTGTTTAATGTTGCAAGGAAAATTTCGCCTGAAGGCTAATGAAAGAGGCGTCTTCACCTTTTTTCCCCACCCGGTAAAACGAAAACCTGTTCAGCACAGGAGCTAGTTGGTAACGGCAGAATCTGAATCATCTGTTCTTTCTTTTTCTTTCCCGAAGAGACATTGTCAAAAGTACAAAAATTAAATTCCGACCTGTGTCAGTTGTGAGTCTTCGTTGGAGGAAGAATCTTGGAGTCTACGGAAAGTGGCTTATCATAGGTTAGTAATATACGATTTACAGATCACTGACGCGATTTCCACGTGACCATTCTTTTCTGTTATTCTACCAGTTACAGTAGCCGAGCTCAATCAGTGTCACGAAAAGCCGAAAATTTGTCACACACGTCAAGCGATGCGTAACTACTGACCCTGAACTTGTTGAAATCTATTCTGCTAGTTTGAAAGTAACAAGAAATAAGAAACACCGTATTAAATAATTATAAAACAAAGTGTAAAAGGTCTCTTTTTGCATTTTGGTGACTGGGCGTGCCCAGGATTTTGGAAAGGGTAGTGTGCCAGCTCCGTGGCGGAGTGGTTAACACATCGCGCTATGACAGCAGGGGTCCTGGGTTCGAATTCCGGCCTGTGCAAGGATGTTTTTGAGTGTCCATTCATCAATTTCATCCTATCTTCACTCATCCCCATCTACTCGAATTAGCTAAACTTGGCACAAAAAGCGAGGTAAAACAAAGCAAATCAATCAAACAGGAGTGTTACGTATACTTTTGTTAGTAATCAGCCCTTATTTGCCATATTTTTCCGTTCTTTTTGACGTTATTTTTTTTTAGGAATATTAGGCAAAAAGGGTTTTATGCCCCTCGTGTGCATTTTGCCACCAATATTGATTTTTTAAAAAAATTGTATGTGTTTGTTTGTATACAGGGCATACACAAATGAATGGTGCAGTTTCGAAAGTTAATACAAATTTTATTTTTCAACTTACACGGGTACAACATACATCGTCAGCATCGGCACCTGTCCAAGTTTCTCACACGCTACCAGAAGTTCGATTCTCATGCTTACTGCGACGCCGGGGGACAAGTTTTCAAGATGGCGTCGCAGCAGGAGAAGGCTTTCTGCGTGTTTTATTTTGAGGTGTCTAGATCTGTGAGTACATTGCAGCATGAGTTTAGTGCACGGTTTTTAAAAGACGTATCACACAAGAATAACATAACCAGTTTGTACCGACAGTTTGTGGAAAATGGATACTTGTGTAAAGGCAAGAGTCCTGGCCAACCTCTTGTGTCTGATGACAACATTCAAAGAGTGTGCGAGGCGTTTCAGTGAAGTTCCCCAAGTCAGTGACTAGAACAACAGGGTGCTCCGAATGAATGCCAATTATGATGATTACATTCCACAACTGGACAGAGTTCCCCCCTACCCCTATTTCTAGAGGAACATGGTGTTCTTCCACTGCGCTGGATCGGACGTGTTACAAATGGAGATAAACAATCTTGTCCCTTGGCCACCCCGTTCGCCGGATCTTGCACCATATGATTTCATTCTTTGGCTGGGTTGTTAAAGGCAGCGTTTATGTATCACCATTACCCATGTCCATACATGAACTTCGTGATCAGATAACACATGCATTGCAGGCCATTACATCGTACATGCTGCACTGAGTCTGGGATGAGTTTGATTACAGGATGGATGAGTGTTGTGTGACCAGTGGAGACGATTGGGTCCAAAAACCTGGGCGGTAAGGTGCCAAAACTAGCGAGGTAAAGACAGTGTCTTTCCCTTTGTAGATAAGATTTAGAATAGTGCATGGGCAAAAGTGGCAAAAACTGGGGGGGAGGCAACTGCCCCCCTCGCCCCCCCTAATCGCCGCCACTGCGTGTGACCCAGGGTGCACACATTGAAGGAATGCAATTAACACATAAGAAACTTGGGACAGTTGCCGCTGCTGACGATGTATGATGTACCCGTGCAACGTGAGAAATATTTCTTTTATCAACTTTTGAAACCGTACCATTCTTTTGTGTATCCCTGTATATATTCTAATTTTTCTGATTACCATTGTGCTTCAATGTTGTGTGAAAGGAACATTGCTTAGTTTGTCTTGTCTGTTCAGTGCCTCAATACGAAAGACGCATTGTGTCCTGTGAAGTCGTCGCTAACAACAGAGATGCGCCCGAGCAAGCCATTATGCTCAAAAATCAAGGTATCTCACCCGTTAAAATTAAAAAACCTAATTAAAATGTTGTGATTTTATGTAAGAGCACAATAATGTATACACGGTACAACCTATATTTCCAGCATTCGGGTCCGGTATCCCATTCTACACCCTCGACGTCGGAAGGTTTTTTTTTTATGCTAATTGTGAAGAACAAAAATTTGCAAGTATTTGCAAGTATTTACGAATGTACAGCCGTTTGAAGTTGAGATATTGCCGTTTGAAATTTGTTGAGTCCAAATTTCCCACCGATTCCGGGCTCCGCCCCTGGGGTAATTGACCTACCGCTCCTACCGCTGTCGCGGCCCCGCCTTTATCTATAGAGTCCCTTTTAAAGGCATGTTAGAAATTGGCCGGAGTCACCTGCCCCCAACACTATTTCTCACTATTTTCCGCATTGACATATGAAGATACCAAAAATTAAGTCTAAAATTAAACCTAAGAAGGTAACTTATCTCTTTTCACAAAGGCCAGGCACTGAATTGCAGGTCGAAGTTAAATTTTAAAGTCCATAAATGAAGTAATTCCTATGTTGGAAGTCCTTGTTGTCATTTTTCACAGAATACCGCCCTCCACTCCCGTCCCATCATAAAAATAAGAAGTCGCAAATTATCCCATCCCACAAGTCATTTAGAAAGTACAACCCTCCCCTTTTCGGCCTGCACTTACCAAAACCAATAATTAATTCCAATTTCTGAAGTCGCATATATGAAATCCAATGTCTGAAATGTCCAACCCGCCAATATATCACACAAATAACATATCGCAATCGCAAATATGCACAAGTCAATTCATAAGAAGAAAAAGAAAAATTCAGACGTGCGCCTGTGACATGAATCCATGATCCGAAATCTTCAGACTTGCGCCTGTGACATGAATCCATCATTCGCCATCATAGAAGCTCTGAAATACCTTTTTGACGTTACGCAAGGAATTTTAATTTTAAAAAAACGTAAGTTTCGTAGCACGTAGATCTAAAAAATTAACTTCCGCGCTATTTGCAAACACTGTTTGTTATGAGGAACTAAATATTTTCACGAAAATATTCGAAATGTGTCTGAAATTGAGGGTGTAGAAAGGGATACCGGAGCCCAGCATTCTAATATTTAAAAGAAATTTAACATAAAACTTGATCACAACATGTCAGTATTATAAATCTTATGTAGAAAATGACGATAGTGAAGTGAAATTACGTGTTTTGTAAATTTAAAAGTGGCAACACTGTCAGGAAGAGGTGATAACACTGTGCATGTATTATCAGACGGTGAGCATTGTCAGTTGGGGCCCATGTCGATGTGTGGGGCACCAAAAGTGAAAGGTGCAGCGAGTGCTGTTGTGTACGTACGAGATTTGAAGTGAACACCATTTTGTTCACTGCCCTAAATCATGTTTGCCTTTCTTGAGAAGTTTGGGATGTGTCAGCGAGAACATGAGGAAAATTGCATCATGCTGGGTTCCTGATATCTTCACCATTGTAATACAACTATCAGATACGGCTAGGCTAGGTATTGTTGACACAGGCGTCATGCAAGTCATGATGACATTCTAGTGTGCCACAGGCCACCTGGATTTTGATCCAAAATCGCTGTCTTACTTTGGCAAATATGTTTTAAGGTAGTGAACAAAATGGTGTTCAGCTCAACTTCGTACTTACAAAACAGCACTCAATGCACCGACCACTTTTGTTTCTCCACACATCGACATGGCCCCAACTGACAAGCTCACATTCTGATAGCACATGCACAGTGTTATCACCTCTTCCTGACAGTGTTGCCACTTTTAAATTTATAACCAACATATTTTGATCTAAACTTTCCAAACAATATAAAGATGAGAAATGTCATAATTGTTGACCTTGCTGAAATTACATGCATCTCTTGTCTTGCAACTAACTTTATTGTGGTGGTAATTATGTTCACAACACCAGCGTCAAGGCTATATTGAATCGGTGCTCAACGCGTGAGTCACACAGAGCTAATGGGAAAAAGATTGCATTATATAGTTCAGTTTCTGTTATTAAATATTCATACGCAGGTTTAATTACGGGAAAATTTCGAGCGGTATTCACACTTAATACTTATGAATTTTGTTCATTAGAAGTTTGTATTAACTTGTGACGTACCTTTACGTCACTTGAGAAATTACTTTTGCTCCCAAGGGTATGCGAATTATGTAAGGTCGAGTTGTCTCTGTGTTTACTCTAAATGCATACTATTTGATGACGTCAAGTGGGATCGTGTGAACCTAACACTCGAAAATGCACGTGCAAGTGTTGCATTATGTACATATGAAAACAGACGAGGAAGTAAAAACTTGAAACCAAGCACAGAAATGCCAGTTTATGGTTAGTAATTATTAAATTCTTTACGGTTTCCCACTTCAGCAGGTTTGGAATTGCTATTTTCAGATAGAAATGCGAGTTTCCTCATGTTTGATTGATATGTTTTATTTTACTTCGCTTTTTGTGCCACTTTTGGCTAATTTGCAAAGATGGGGATGAGTGATGATATGATGAAATTGATGAATGGACACTCACAAACATCCATGCCCATGTCGGGATTCGAACCCGGGACCCCTGGCGTCGTAGCGCGATGTTCATTACAGATGTGCAGATTTAATGTACATATTGTGCTCCACTATTTTACAGAATTAGTATCACACGTTAACTGTATTGTCGATGGGTGCCAATACTGGGGGGCGGTAAATACAGCTGACTTTCTCTTCGTGGACAAAGCCTAGCATTAAGAGGTGGGGCAAAGAGTGCGGGGGAGGCAAATGCCTCCCTACTGCATGATAAGGAGAATAACGTGAAAAGGAGTGTTTCATAACTGAAAAGCAAATATAAGTTATTTATTTCCCTTCATTCCTACTTCAATAGCTACGACGACAGGGGTCCTGTGCGCAAAAGTTATATAATTGTAAATAAAATATAATTGAAATTAGAAATGTGCGAAAGTAAGAAATTTTCATCACAAAATAACGTTTTGTCCCAAAATGAAATAATGTTGAAATTCATACTTGGGCCTAGGAATGTGACGAAGCTGAAAATTTACCGATGCCGATGTATTCACCGATAATTTTTGCAACCGATACAGATGCCGATATTTAACCGATTCCGATACATAAGATTATTAAACAGAAATGGGATGTTATTTTCAGCATGACAAAAAAATAATTGCTATGTACATTTCCATTGCATATCATAATGTATGTGGTTATGTGAACCTTTAAGTTGAACACAGATTCTCAAGAGATTTAACATTAGTACACAAGGAGTTCTTTGAAATGCAAAATGAATTCCTGTTCTTAATGTTGGAAATTTACTGCTGCCAGATTCAACTTCAGAAACACGAGTTTTGTTAGCACTTCTGGAAGTAATATAAATCTTCTCTTATCGCAAATCTGTTCAGTAACTCTGAACTCTCATTCACTGAATACTGATGCAGCAGGTATGCCAAAGTATTTTCTCAGCACTTGCTTCAGGTTTGAATACTCACTTTTGAATTTCCAACACAACAGCATATCCTGGTCACGTGGACTAGTTGGTTCAGCATTGTACTGTTTTATTTCTGATTTTGAGTTAGGTTGATCCTCTGAATGAGAGTTTGCAATAATTTTATTACAAAAACTCTACAATGATGAAGAATCAAAACCAAATTTTCAACAAATCTTACAAAACTAGAATATAAAACTTATTAGAAGGTAAAACTCTAGTATAATCTGTACCGGTTTAAATATCGGATTTTTGCCGATTCCGATACCGATGCCGATATGTCAATTTCTGCCGATTTTGATACACCTGTAATCGGCTTCGGCACATCCCTACTTGGGCCCCTTATAAGGGGGCACTAAACGAAATTTGGGGTGGTGGGGCTGGCGGTTTCGGAGCCCGTGTCAACTATATGTAAGTGAGAGAACAGCCCAAAATCGATTCCAGTTCGTTAAGAGAGAGAGAGAGAGAGAGAGAGTTGAGTTGAATTTAAAGTGATAAAGATCGAAGTGAAAATTTAGGTGCGTCAGCACTTTTGCTATTTGCATCCGTCACATTCTAAAGGGTCCAGCCCTTACCATGAAAACGTATGTCGTGGTACTAAGATCTCCTTTCCTAGCATAAAAGCTGACGCCGTAAAGGGCTGCTCAGCACATACAAGGACTAAACACAATACGACACACATACCTACAGACATGGACGTCCGCAGGATTTTTTCCAGGGAGGGCAAGCAAGGTAATTTTGTCCAGACAAGGGAGGTATATTTTCCCCCTCAAAAACACTGAATCAGCCTGAAATTATCATGTTCCTTCAACGCACTTATAACAATTAACATGAATTACTGTGACTGAAATGAAATTATGTGTGAAATATATAATTTTTAGGTGGACATTCATTTTACAGGGAGAGGGGCCGTGCCCCCTTGTCCCCATGTACTCCATGACTACAGAGGATTATACTGACTGTAGATCCTAACTACAGAGTCTCCTTGGTCTGCAACATTGGAGTTACCGTGTGGAAGTGATGTTAACATTTAGGTACCTTCCCAAAAGACCACCCCCAGGCCCGTAGCAATTTTTTTTTGGGGGGGGGCTCATCCCTTATCAGCACAGGCGTCGCTGGAAATATTTGTAGAGGGGAAAGGCCATTAATAAAACTTGATTAGTAGAGATAATAATGACGATAATAAATATTACCACGGTTATAATTGTCATTTTACAAAATAACTATTATACGAGTAAGTTATTAAAAATAAACCAATTTTAATCCAACTTTATTGTTGTTGTTATTATTATTATAAATATATAAATGAAGAGACTTTGCTACTCGATCCACTGTACATTTTGTACGGTTAGTGTACTGAAATTCATAGTTATTGTATTTTGTTATTAACTTTTACACATTCTGTTCAAAATAAGGCTTCAAAAGTTATGGGCAAATTTTACTCATAAAGTTTATATTGTGTAACCTCTCACAAAGAAAACTTTGAATTTTGGGAGCAGTGGATCCATTTACTCTTTGGATTAAATTGTAGAATAAAAATATAATCTAGTTGCTCTATTATATACTAAACTTTTCTCGCTCTAATTAAAGGAAGTTAAATTAATTACCACTGCACACTATTTAAATTAGATATTTGAGGGACTTCGGGTGGGGGGGATTCAGCCCCTTTAGCCCTCCCCCTGGCTATGTGCCTGGCCACCCCTTGTTAAATTTAGACTACCGGTACAACATAGTGTTGTTAATGTGAGAGGCGAAGTTATGGTCTCTAGAAGGTTTTTAGTTTGATTCTCCGAATACTTCATATACCCTCCTCTGCAGATTCTGAACACGTTCTTCCATTTTCCCCCAAAATATTCACGTTGTTGTGTTATCTTCTTTGGAAAAATTCCGGCTACACCAAAAGCAACAAGAATAACCTGCAGCCGGCCCCTGTGGCGGAGTGGTTAGCACATCGCGATACGACGCCAGGGGTCCCGGGTTCGAATCCTGGCCCGGGCATGGATATTTGTGAGTGTCCATTCATCAATTTCATCATATCATTACTCATCCCCATCTTCGCAAATTAGCCAAAAGTGGCACAAGAAGCAAAGTAAAATAAAGGAAATCAAATAAAAAAGAATAGCCTGCAAAGTCATATTCAAGTGCCATACTACACAATTAGAGACGCTTCTTAATTACAGGCCACGAAGCAAACCTGTCGTAAATTCAACGCAGTTCACTAGTGACCTTCACTCGGTTTATTGGTGTGTTGCATGAATAATGGAACAGAGAAGCGAAGACCGCTTAGCGACTTAAAAAATTTGTTATATTGCGGATAACCTGCACCGTGGTGTTAATTTCCATCGCTTTGAGACTACGATATTCCTTTCTGTAATGATGAAATGTTTGACATATCACTGTCAGCAACTGTTACATATGCAATGTAAAATAGTGTCTTAACGTGTCGTTAGTTATGAAGATGTAATCGTCTGTTTGTCCATGATTTACCATATATTTTATGATTTGCAAGTACTGCCCGGCAAGGGTGTAACCGGTGGTTGGTTCCAGGGTGTCCGAACCCCCCCCCCCTTCCAAATTCCTTTATTCTTTTTGAAAATACTATGGTAGATTCAGCATACTTTCCGATAAGACACTTGATTTGTCACCCCCTTCCAACACCCAGCCCTAGGGGTGCCAGGGGTGTCTTACCCGCACAGTATTTCTTTCCACATTGTAAGTCATATGTGTATCAAGTTTGGTCATCGTGAATGTCACCAATTAGCTTATCGACTCCAAAAACTATGGATTGGACACTAATCTTGGTCATTTTTTACATTTAAATTTTCACCCCCTCTCAACCCCCATCCCAATAGGTGATGAACTTGAAATGGAACGGCATTGGGAGTGTCACTATTCATCTTAGCGACCCCCAAAACTATTGATTCCACACTAATATCGGTCGTTATCGAATATTTTTGCATGTCACCCCCTCCCCACCCCAACGGGTGCCAGGGGTGTCTTACCCCCACAGTATTTCTTTCGAAATTGCAAGTGATACGTGTTCCAAATTTGGTTGAAATCGCTCTAGGCGTTCCAGAGATATGCCGGAACAAACATATATACACACATACACACACACATACATCCATTTTTATATATAGAGATATTCCAGGATCTTCAACAACCCTGGAATGTTGAAGATCCAGGAACTCATACATTCTAGTGGATTCTATTGGATTCCGTAACAGGACCGGAACTTCTTTTCTCGCACAATTTAAATTCGGTCCTCAAGTTCCGTATTGTTTCATTTCAATGCGGAACTTAGGCCCTATTTAAACTGATCCGGAAGAAAGGTTCATGGATGGAATTAAAATTATTTACAGATAAAAAGGTTCTTTAAGGTCCAAAACCCTTGCTGATTTTCTCTCCTGGACCGGAATTGAATTTAAAATTCCTGGACCTTTAACAACCCTGAATACTACTCGTACTTTAACGCGATATAAATTATCGCGATTGGTCTATTAGTCTGAAACAAGTGAAAGTCACCAATCCGTATATTTCTGGAACCAATCAACTTGTAAATATGAATTGCTAAGCTGCAGAATACAAACTTCATTCGCTCTTTTACTGGACTGTTTGTGACGTACCTCTACGTAACGGGGAATTACCTTTTTCTTCAGTGAGCAAGAGTAGTTAATTAAGCAGCAAACAGCTTTCTCAGGTAATACTAATAACGAAAGGCTTATATTATCCTCACTAAGAGGTTTATTCTTAGTATGCAAGCACACAAGCTTTAATAAAGGTTTTGTCTTTTTCCTTTGGTTAAGCCGTTAAAGGAACTGAAGACGATATAAAAAGCTAACGTTGGCATCTGTACTTTTCACCCATGTCAGTTGTTCACACGTTGACCTGTAGATCGCTGCCATGTTGACAGTTCGATTATTTATTACTGAACGTGGCCAGGTAGGTATATTACACAGGCTGGTCCATCCATTTGGCCCAGCGAATTAGAAGTTTGACGTCATTTGTAGGAGGTTATGACGCATTTGGAAGAACTTGTTTAAATAACGGACAATCTTTCTAAATAAAGTTGCCTATGGCCTAATTAACATTTTACGTAGTGATAAAATGTTGAAATAACATATGAAGGATAAAAAACATTAAGCTCAAACTCAATGCTCAAAAGCGCATATTCTCAAGGGCGCTCGCAAAGGAGGACCAGAGGGAGCGCTGGCCCCTCCTGTGATATCTGGAAAAAGTTTCATTCGGATGGTGAAATTGTAGTGATACTTTACAAAGAATATTTCTTTCTGTGATTTGCAGGTTGAAGTTACAGAAACTAACTGATATATATTATTTACCAGACATGTTAGTATCATGCTTACTGCCTTTACTAGAGGTGTGCGGGACAGTTTTGGACTGCGAAGGGAACTGAAGAAATTCGCCATTTCCTGACTAGGTCGGGAAATTTCACGACGTAGTGAAAATCTCAAATTCTAGACATTATTTCCCCATTAAATGGTTGGTTTGCACTTCTGCAATAAAAGCTCTTAATTTCGAGAAATTTCATACATATATATTATAGTGCAGACAATGCCAAGAATGAACCACTTTTAAACACGATCTTTTGGAATTTCTCGACTGTTTGGGATCTTGAAAAGTTGATAAATCATTTCTCAGAGTATGGATCTGACCTTGACGAGCCGTCATTTTGAATTACTTACGCTTCGGCACGTAGTAGGTTAAGTGGTCTCTGATATCTTTGCATCGTGAAAAAGTACAAAGAACTGTTCATAATATTTTATAGATGTTTATGGACAGAAGCAAGGCGAATCCATTTTCTATTAAAACAGTGGAGTCAAGTCCAAACTTGTCAACAATGCTAAAGTACAGCGTGTGCAGATATTATTCACTCCATAAATGTGGTCCATAAAAAAACTTTGTATTCAAGTGAAGTGGAGGTCGTTAGTATTAACATTAAGAACATCTCAAAAAAAATATTCCATGTACTTGGCAACACTCGGTACCATCATGAATTGCAGCAAAACAGTGAAACAGTAAATATGGCGACGGTGCAGGAAAATTCAATGTGTGTGTTGTGCATGTGGGGAAACAAAATATACTGACGCCCCTACATTTCTTTATGTGGGGTTACGTGAAGGACATCGTCTACAGCAAGCAAGTTGCGGACTTGGAGTTGAAGTCCAGGATCGAGGAGACTGTGACATCATCACCGTGGATATGATCCGCAACACGTGGAGTGAATTCATCAATAGACTTGATATTGTGAAACCACTCAGGGTGCCCATGTAGAGGTTTATTAATAAGAAAAACTATGTTCACTGAAATTCTTTGAGTCAATGAATGTAATACCATGTCTGTTATTTCCGAGAAACTTTTTACAGTTAAGATATTTTGACCTGTTAAGGGGTGAATAATTCATGGACACCCTGTATTTTCAATTTTATGCATTTTGAAATAACAATAAATGGTAAATATCATTACTCAGAAAGTAGCCTACTACTGCTGGAAACAAAATTTTGTGAACTCGAATATCCACTAAACACGATAACGTGATATAAAATAAGGGTATGGTCACATTGGTAACAACTCTTTCTTTTATGTTGGTATGGTGTCTGACTATCAGGCGTGAGACTTGTGTTGATCCGATTTCGGCAACCAAATTATTATTTTTTCCTGCCAAATTCACCAGAAGTGTAGTACCATGAGCTCTTTATACTGGACACGATCGGCTAGCGGCTAGCAACTTGGAGATATATGCTAACAGCACCAAATCTGACCTGCCTAACCTACTTCGTATGCATCTAATACCAGAAATATCACGTGAATAGGTTAGGTAGGTTACGTTCAGTGCTCGTAAAGTTGTAACAGAGACATGAGATGTTTAATCAAACACACGTTCGCTTTTCTCCAAAGATTTCATACCTCAGATCGTAATTGGACTTTTATCTTTTTGATTCATACCTGGCTGCCCTCTAGGAAATTGTTGTTGATGGCTTTGATCTACCTTAAACGAAGCCATTGTCACAAATAACTTAAGTGTGCAATTAGGCCAAAGCGGAAAGAACGAAACGTTACCTTTTTACTGGGCTAAGAACGTAAGTCGACGTACGACCGTAATACATAACCCAGAAAAAAATGCCTTCCGTAGTTGGGGGCAATCTTTATATTAATGAAAGTCTATATAGCCTATATAATTCAGTTAATTCTTAGAAAGACCCAGTTTTAGCCGTTCTCGTTTAATTTGAACTGCTTCAGAAAAGCGAGCGTTTATGAAACCAATCAAAAACATGGACACAAAAAAAGAAGGTTCATCTTGTACTCACTGCCCCGCTCTACTTGCGTGCAACGAATAACTGGTGAAGTGGAAAAAATGGAATGATCTCTCCCATACGTGGTGCAATCTATTAACATTGTGACCCCTGTTATAAATTCGCTTCTTTCATAATCATAGCCCTTTCGAACTATTAATTTAATTAATGAAATTAGATTCATATAGTAATTTTATACCATGTGTTAATCCTTATTTTATAACATTTCAATAAAGTTTTTGTGATTTATATTAATGTAATCTATTTGAAATTTCTTTGGAAATTTCGACAGATTTATAAACGCGTGTCTATTTTTAAGAGAGCAATGGCGTTTTGAAATTGTTTCAAGGTGCAACATTTATCTGACGAGATGGCTAATTAGCATGCCAGCCTTGTAGATATGGCATTCAGTATTTTAAAGGACCTTCAGATGACGTAATTTTAAGACTATCGTCCTGTAATCAAGGGGTACTGAGTTCGATCACCGGTGGATCGAGACACATTTTACAGCGGTTCCGATTATTTGTCAAACTTTATATTCGGGAATGTCCATGTATTGTAGATTGGATGTGTTCACTCATATGCACAAACAAACAATTCTAGAATTTACTTTCTTAAAAGAATATAATTTGAACGTATTTGTAAATTTAATGGCAAGACTCGAATTATAATAATTTAATTATACAGAATATGTATGTGTGGCAAAGTAGATGCAGCTAAAATGTGCTTTTGTAGTAATTCTGAATCTGACCAAATCAATGTCAGTCTCATTTGCTTACAATCACCAGTTAATTTAGTCAAACTCATGAAAATGAACAATTGATAGATTGCCTTGCGTCTTTTTTAACTTCATAACATTTTTTTCATATTTCAAATTTAGGTGTACTGCGTAATTAATATCACTTAGAAGTGTCAACCCATTATTCCTTAACGCACATTTTCATTATTAGCCACTCCTCAAACAAATAAATTGCGTTCAAGACAACGAATAACACAGATTGTATTTTATCTTCTTAGCAGCTCAATGAACTACAATTTATCTTATTACTTGTCTAATTTTCACAAACATAACTAGTAATTTGTGTAAGAATGTTAGTGCGGATTCAAAAACATCTAAGTCGTATCATGATTTGCCAAGCTGGACAAAAGACATTTTGAAGACATTAGTATTTATACATGACAAAATTTTCATTGGGCCCATGTTCGCGTGTGCCGGAAATCGTTTAATTTAGAATGTTATTCCAATCAATTTCATTCTGCTTAATTCTGCCTCCCCTTTCGTTTTTGACCTACTACCTACTTAATGAGCGACAATATTTTCTTTTTTAGATTAATCGATGATGAAAGGAGGCCTCTGCTTATATGTTCGCTTGACTTGGTTCTTTTTCTGTTCGTAGGTGCTGTGCAAATAGGACGCCATGATGATCAAGAACGATATCCTCAAGAAGTGGTGGAATCCATTTCACTTACCGCCTCCAAAGGGTAAGTCGTTTCTGAAATTTCACTTCTAGAGCGAAAATGCACACATTGACTTAGGTTGGCCGTTAAAATCCTATATTGGTTTCCCGATCATCATTACTTTCGCATTTGGACTCGAATACACGAGTTGTTACTAAAATCTCTATCCCTACGTTCTTCTCAAGTGTCGTGAATTCTGAAAAAGATACATTGGATAATTTAGTACTGTTACGGAAATCCTGACTACACTTCGTTTATTTCACTATTTTATACTCGAACACATTTCCATGCCGCTATTACTATTAACCAGGGTGGATAAAAATTGTAATATTTATTTAAAAAATAATTTTTGATTATTTTTTTTGTTTAAATTGATTTTTGATTTTTTGAAAACACACTTAAAATTTCTGGTATGTTTTTTTACCATACACACACCCACCCACACACACACACACATGTATATATATATATATATATATATATATATATATATATACATGTTTTTTTCATAGAGAGGTAAACGGCCCTATAAAATTTTTTGAACAGTTTGATCAAAGCAAATAAAAAAATTACGTAAATATACATTTTTCTGTTTCTGATACTGTATATATGAACCTATTATTTAAATCTTTGTTGAGTGTGAGTATCCTTTTTTCCACTGAAATTAAAATATTCTGGATGTACTATATACTATGTAAACTATACTAATGTAACTTTAAATATTTTGTCTTTGTAGCTGAATTTTGGCACTTTTTAAAATTATAGTTTGCAAAATATTTGCTACAATATTTATTTACAGTTTAATGCTAATGGCATTATTAGCGGTTTAACATGATTAGTATTTTGTATATTATTCTATACAAAATGTTCGCTATTTTTGCTTATAAAAATTATTGAATTTTAAATCAAGAGCAATTTAAATGTATTTACAGTTTACATATTATTTCCTTTCGTATGAGTTTCACTCCATTCGTACATTAATTTTGTATCATTTCTTTTCCTTTCTTAGATATTAATGTACTTTCACCAAAAGTGATTCTGATACTTACAAAATGAGTGTTTTTTAAAAAGAATCACCGATTTAAATGTTATTAAATCGCGATTTTAAATCAACCTCATTTAAATCAATCCACATTGCTATTGACCTTCTTCGACACTACTAGGTTACATAATGCTGACCTACATACGCTATATTTATCGTCTGATATTATTAGAATACTTAAATAAAAGAGACTTGGGCAAGCAGGACATGAGGCACGTGTGAAAGGTTTAAAGGATTCTTGTTGGTTCGTCGCGACAAGGCCAAGAGGTAGAAAAACGACATAGAATAACAGAAATGGAAATAAAAGATCCTTGTTGAAAATCTTGGTGGCAAAAACCTGTAACAAGGCTAGTACAGAGATAGAACAACAATATAAATATGGACTTGATAGAAATTGGTAATCATGTTCAAGAGTGACTTGATGTTGATCAGGATGGGTTCAGATAGAAGATTTATTGTTTGTTTTCACTTTCATTTCTGCCACTTTGGATATTCGCGACGACGTTGATGAGCAATAATTAGATGAAATTGATGAAGGGACAGTCACTCATGCCGGAGAGTCGAACCCGAATACTTCGGTGGCGTTAAATTTGTTTTTGGCCATTTTTCGTCATTTCGTCACCGAATTCCATCTACCACACCTTCCAAAGTTCTTCCTTCTGAAAATGTTAAATATCCAAGAGAGACACAAACTAGCGGGCCATATCCTGCATAAAATAGCCTATGACAACGTCAGAAGTAACCGCCTTTCCCAGGAAATTCACTTTCGAGTAGTGCCTCGCACCACCCGAAGCATTGAACTGTTTTCTTGTCAGAACTGCCTCGTTCAGCGTTTCCCGCTCCACACACCACCTAGCCTATACAATTATTTAGCAAACAAAGATACATTTTTGAAAATCAGGTAGGTTGTGAAAGAGTGTGTAACTCTAACAAGTGTTCTCAGGTTACCAGCCATGTTAAGTCGATGATTGCTTCCAACGTTTCGAGCGCATACATTGCTCTCATCATCGGGGAATATAGACATTTCTAGAAAGTCAACATCGGTTTAACCTGGCTGGTAACCCAAGAACACTTGTTTGAATCACGTCGCCAGGAAAGCTACAATTCGTAATGTGTAACTCATTCATTTCATCGCATGTAATTTTAGTTTATGTTGTTATTTCATCTTGTTAGTACATTCCATAATAATAATTTAATAATAATAATAATAATAATAATTCTTTATTTCCGTTGACGCATGTCCATAGGTATTTAAATCGTCATATAAAATAAAACATACAGTAATAAAATATTAATACAGTTATAGACAAGAATTACAGTAGTCTAATGATTTGAAGAATTTCAGCATGAAAGAAGTCCAAATAATGGAAGAATACACTATAGGAATAAAATTACATATAATATTTGAGGCGAGCACAATAATAAGCGAAGAAAATTTTATAATATAAAATGAAATGTAAACGTAAATATGTAACTTTACAAAATGAAAGAAAGTTGAAAAATGCAAAACATGTAAAGAACCGATTACTGATCATTTATGCACAATAATAGCATATAGTGATTAATTCGTATATGATAATATTAATGGTATAATAACCTTTTCTGTACAATCGAACTCTCTTTGTCGAAAATTTATATAATTATAAATATTTACAAATTTAGAAATTCATTTATTAAATAAAAACAATGTCGTTATACGAATTTTAATAATTCCTTCTTAAATTAGGTACTTGATTCCATTGTTTTCATGTGATCAGGTAATTTATTATACAGGTGGATACCTACGAATTTAGAACCTCTTTCAAAAAGAGTGGTTTTGTGGGTTTGTACGTATAACCAGATTGTAATTTTTTCTTGTGTTGTATTGATGTACTTCTTTGATACGTTTTGAGAAACTAGACATATCTTGTTTTACATAGCACAGTAAATGTAATATATATAATCAAGGTAATGGTAGAATGCCAAGATCTCTGAAGATTTTCCTACATGGTTCATTTATTTTCTTTCCTGCCATAATTCGTACTACTCTCTTCTGCAAAATAAAAATATTTGCACTGTTTCTAGCATTCCCCCAAAATACAATTCCGTATGTTAGTTGCGACTGGATAAGACTGAAGTATGTTGTTCTTATTGTCTCCCTGCTTGTTATCGTTCTTAAGGTTCGTATACCATGTACGGTTTTACTTAATTTCCCTGCTAGGTGCTCAATATGTATGCCCCAGTTGAGATTTTCTTGTATCCAAATACCCAGGAATTTTATGGAATTTGTATATTTGAAGTGTTCATTTTCTATATTTATTACTGGTTCTTCATTGTTTTTATTTCTTGAATGATGGAATTTTATTGCTAAAGTTTTGTTATTATTTATCGACAACTTATTTGTAGGGAACCATTTGCAGAGTTTGTTTGCAGTGTTTTTTATATTTGAATTCAGTATTTGTTCATTTTTCCCAGTGAGCACAATGCTCGTATCATCTGCATATAAGGTAGTTTTAAGTGAGGGTAAGTTAGAGGACAGGTCATTTATGTATTATATATGTATGGTAAATAGTACTGGCCCTAGAATAGAGCCTTGAGGAACCCCACATGTCACTTCTTCTAGCCTAGAGATATGGGAAGATGCATATTTCTTGAAAACTACACACGATATTTCAGTTCTGTCTTTTTTAATCTTTAGTATACATATGAAGGTATGACATACTCGAATTACAAAATAATATAGGTATTGCTACTACTATTAACAAGCGAAGTTCGAAAAAGTCCTTTGTTTCCCTTCGTTATCCTTCATTACGGCCGAGTTATTATGGGATAGATTTTTATAAGAATGTCTATAACTCCAAAGCTACTACAACCTTTTGAAAGATTTAAATTCTACAAGCAAGAATGAGTAAAAAGCAACATTTTAAGCAAAGTCAGATAATTAAGGATTATGGGGGACGTAGGGGTAAAGGCCCGATTGTCCAAATTTGCTCCAACCACGTGTTAGCACACGCAGCAATTAACGTGCCATTTCTTGAAACCTATACACTATAATTGAGTTCTGTCTTGCTTGTTCATTAGTTTACGTCTAAAGGTAAGAATGAGTAAAATGCAATATTTTTAATAACATCAGACAATTAAGGGTCCAGGGGGGGGGGGGGGGGCGAGAGCAATAGCCCAAATTTCGAAATTTTCCGTAATTACGCAAAATTTCCGAACCCAGTAATATCCGTTTTTGTAAAGTTGCGGCCCGAGCATTACATATCTTCATAGAGTCGTCTATTGTCGTGCTTCTCTGTAAATTGTGTCCATCCAGCGTTCATAGAGCCGACGCTAGAACTTAAGTTCCGTACATTGTCCCGAAGCTGGCAACACTGCCGCTTTATATAATTTTATTATTTTTTACTCAAGAAGTGTAAGTCTGATTTCAACGAAACTTTGTACAGTTGTAGGAATGTACCATCGCTACATACTACATTTTTCATTCACGTCGGTCTATTGGGGGGGGGGGCAATAATATTATATATATAATATATATCTATAGATACAATACAGTTCCTATAATTTTCAAAGTGGCAATACTTTTTGATTCTCTTTGAGAAATACAATCTGTGCACGTTGTTATGTTTGTTTATATTGATTTTTCCTTTTTCCAGGTCCATATGTTGTAGGATGTTTGGATCTTATGACTGGTTACAATGCAAGTGGATGCTTCATGAGGCTCTACTACCCAACAAACTGCGATCACTGGAAGGTACTGTTCTTTTCCAAATGTCGTTACATCTAAAGCTGAAATTTAAGACGTTAAGAAAACCAAACCCTTTTAAAACACCGAAAGAAAATATTCACACAAGATACATTCCATTACCATTCAGTATCACCACTTTACTTACTAATGACAAACATAGCAAGGAGGGTCTATTTACCCACTACCACTGTAGTGATTTCTCTGAATTCTAAAAATTCAATGGTGGTGCTTTCAGACTATTAATTAAAGTTTAGATTTATTTATTTATTCCAATAAGAACGCCGGATTTTATTTGCACCATTGTCTTGCTGTTGTTGGGTTGGCGGCACTGTTCTTATAAGTTCTGTTGAGGCCTTATTTGAATGGTGTGGATATTGGACACTTGAGGTTCCAGCAGGCGCTACCTGCCACGAGACGATTGCCTTGCTGCACAACAAATTTTCTGGCCGAGTTCTTTCCCGCAACGGCGACCAGAGCTGGCCAGCGAGGTCATGTGACCTGACACCCTGAGACTTCTTCCTTTGGGGGTATATTAAATCGCAGTTTTATGAAAACAATTCCAGAACTAACTCTATCAAAACTAAAGGAGAAAATTCGACGTGTCATCGGCCAAATCGAGGAGCAAATCTGTGTAAGAGTTCTCATAATTTCATAGATTACTGATAAGTGACTACATGCAGAGCAAGGCGTGGGCCACATATGACAGATGTTGTTTTTCATACTATACTGGCAACATGTACCCTCTCGTTTGAGACTCTACCGAACACGCCCGCCCTCTCTAAGGTAGAGTTGTCAGCGTAATGTGCTGCTTAGCAATTGGTCCCACATCCCAGGTTTGAACCCCGATTAACGTATGTATCAATATGTTTCTCTCACATTCGTTAAATCATGATCGTCGCAAATAACGTAAGGTTTAGAAAAGCGGCTGAAAATGATCGAAATACAAGGTCCGCCCATAAAGACCGAACTGTCAAAAAAAGAGAGAACCAAATCAGATAAAAAGGTACCGCATTCTGGCAACAGTGCAAAGAGCTATATCTAAACTTCTCGTCAGTGCATGTTTCAACCTGTTACAAGCAGTCGGTATCGGGGCAATCGTACGTCAGATGCACCAAGATGGAACAACTTTACAACATAAAGTTTTGTTAGAAATTGGGTAAATCGTTTACCGAAACGTTACAGATGATACGGGCAGCAGTGTATGGTGATGCAGCATTATCAAGAACTCAGGTGTATGACTGGTACAATCGTTTCGAAGTTGGACGTGAAAGTTTCGAGGATGAACCAAGATCAGGACGCCCTTCAACGTCAAAGGAATGACGACAATGTGGAGAAAGTTCCCAAGGACTGATCCACCATGAATTTGTCCCTGAAAACCAAACAATCGATCAGTGATATTACAAGGAAGTACTTGGTCGACTCAGAAACAGGATGAAGCAGGTTAGGAAGGACCTCTGTGATTCTGGCCAATGGTTTCTGTTGCACGATAATGCTCGGCCTCATACAGCATTGTCTGTACAAGAATACCTTGCTAAGCATTCAATGACAGTGATCAATCACCCTCCATATTCTCCGGACTTGTCACCTGCTGATTTTTTTCTTTTTTCCAAGCTTAAGATGGCTATGAAAGGGCGAAGATTTGACGACGTCCCGGACATTAAATTAAATGTTACGCGTATTTTGCGAACACTTACTGTCAATGACTATCAACAGTGTTTCCAAGACCTGTACAAACGCTGGTCAAAGTGTATTGCCTCCTCTGGTGATTTTGAAGATGATAAAGTCATTTGAAGGTAATTACTTGTTTTCTTTCCTAAAAAGATCGTTTTTTTTTATGGGCGAACCTTGTAAGAAGGATTCTGTTAAAAACAATTTAATAGAAAAATTATCCTGAATTTAAATGTAAATTAAGATAATCTGCAATAGTTTACGTATACACATCATTCCGCAAAATCCTGTGGAAATAAATCATTTATTCCTACATGGTGACTATAATTTTTTCTAGATTCTTTACATGTATGTAGATATAGATTTGGACCACAGACAAAAAATTACATGTACATTTTAACATAACCAAGACTTCCAGAAATTTCACAAAATCTGTCTACAGTCTTGTTCATATTGGGGAGATAAGAAATTACCAAAACAAACTGGGGAAGTAAAGAAAGTGCTTGAATAATATTGAATTATATTCAAGGAAGTTGATAAGGTGGAGAAGAAGTTTTTTCCTCTGGAGAAAGCCCGATCGTCACTGATTGTTGCTATAACGTTTTATTCGGCCAGGGTCTTGCAGTGGTGTTTTAATTATCTTATCTCAAGAAAGACCCACTATGTTCGTTGACTTATTATAAAGATCTGGAAAGGAACGATCGCTTAATTCAAAACTTCACAGAGGACGATTATAGTTAGTCTTATACATATAGGTAGAGTCAGATTATTTTCGTAACAACTCCAGCTGACCGCGCGAGTCCAGTTCGTGAGCCTACCAACAGTCCAGTGCGCGAGCAACAGGGATAGCGATAGGTGCTAGGTAGAGATGACGCCAGCGGCTCGTTTGTTGATTGGCTGCTCCTGGACTTATGACTCGCTCCAAAGCTGCCAATGCAAAACAGCCAGAGATGTTACGAAAGTAATCTCAGTCTAATTAGTACATTTTACTTAATAATTAAAAAAATCTATGGCAGCAGAGTAGCGTGGATGTTGTTGTTATACAACATATTTCTTCAATTAATTTGAGAAATTTAAACTACGTTTTATTTTTTTAAAAAAAATGCTCTATCGAAAGAAACAACTGTGTATTAATATACAGTGCGGTTTTACTTTACCTGATTTTTTATATAATATGAAGGGTTCTTTTTCTATACTCGGTATGGTTATGGTTGGTCTTGCTCTTTCATCGCTTCAAAAATTTGAAGTGTTAGTTAAAAAGGAGGAGCAGATTTCAAAATGTTATTTCAAACAATACAATACACGACAGAAACATAATCCACACATCATTGGATAGATTAAGGTTCAAAGTTTTCTTGTAGGGCAATGGTTTCATTCGTACACTAACAATGACGTTTCTTTTTCTTGTTACAGTTAAATGACGACGCCACAGGATAGGTCGTTTTGTGTGCTACAATTTGCAAAGTGTGAATCAATTGTGCAAGTGCAACGTGAATTCCGCCGTAGATTTAACAATCAGCCGCCTCGTCATAAGTAAATTTACGAGTGGCATAAGAAATTCGTCGAAAATGATTGCATATGAAAAGGGAAAGGCACTGGTCGCCCACTGACGTCCAATGAAAATGTCGAGCGTATCCGAGAGCCCTAGAAAATCTGGGCATTCCTCAAAAGCAATATTTTTGCTACTCTTCAAGATCTGAAACAGTTCTAGGCTTGCCTGTGTTGTAGATAGCCGTACAAGTTGCAGTAAATACAGGCATTACACTCTATCGACTGTGACAGAAGGTTAGAATTTTGTATTGCACTTGGACAATGGATTCACACTTCGCAAATTGTAGCACACAAAGCGTCATTGTTAGTGCACGAACGAAACCAATTGTCCTACAACAAAACTTTGAACCTTAATCTATCCAGTGGTGTGCGGATTGTATCTGTCGTGCATAGTTTGTTTGAAATAACATTTTGAATGTCTAGAAATAGTAATGGAATAAAATATTGAAGGACATTCAGTCTTTGCGACATCGCTGGGCAGTTGCAATGCAGAATAGAACTGTTGCAAAATTAGTTATTTATTCCAATTTGTTTGGTTCTTGTGTTTTTTCCAGGCGCAGTCTGACAAATGGCCTAAGTGGTTTCATTCTACTGAATACTTCGATGGAATCATGGCTGCAAGGAAAGTACCCAAACCATTTCAGAAATACGTTAAATATGTTGCAGGTAAGTGATATAAATACATTTGACATAGCGTAAAATTTCATAATTACTTTTATTAGGATATGCACAAGTAATGATGTTTCAGTACTTTTAGTTTTACATTAGCAATGTTCTATAGAAAAATGTTTGTAAGTATAAAATAACAATATTTACAAAAAACTTTCAACTTCTTGGTATCTTTAAGAAAATATGTTCTCTTCTAACACTGGATACATCGGTTATACGATTTGTACAAAATAAATTACACTCACCATGTTAAAACAAACAAAAATCACACAGACACACACACACACATATGTGCATACCTACATGTTTGTATGCACGTGTGATATACATACATGCACACACACACACACACACACATACACCCACACCCGCACACACACACACACAAACACACACGCACACGCCCACCCACGCCCACCCATATATATATATATACATACATACATACATATAGTAGTATATGAAAACCATTAAGTCAACAAGATCGATATTATTGCATCCCGTAAAATAATCACAGTTTTTCCAACCTACCAAATTTCGTATTTCTAGTTTGAAAGGTTTCGGAGCTATCAAAGCATTAAAATTGTGTCAGTTACAAAAATAATTTATGTCTCATTAACCTGGCATTTATTGAAACATAATTTCTAGAAAATTCTAGATCTTCACATTTGCTAGTTTCCTAAATATCAACAGGTGACTTTTGATCTATAGTTGCCCTCTATCGGTCAGGCAGATCGGCTAATCGAGTTAGTTTTATCGGTTTTGGGCCTTCCAAGATAACGATAGTTGACACGGACGAACAGACAGACAAACAGAAAGAGACGACATTTTCACAAGAGTACTTTTTTCAGCTTTTTCAGAGATCGCGACTGAAACCCATTTCGGTTCCGAGGTCTGGTTCAAGTTGAACTGAAATTATTCCTTCCAGTTACACTAAGGGGGGTCCAACCAGGTCCTTGTATCATGATTCTTGTGCTAACCTCACAGGCATACATAATATACATTACAGTAAGAGAAAATATCAAATTGATGTTTTGTTTAATATAGCATAAGTCTAATACAATTAGCAACACTGTATCCTTCTGGAATAGACGACGAGCTGTCTGCCATATGATAGGGCTACCATACGTCCTGGTTTTCCCGGACATGTCCTCTTTTCGGACCCTGAAATTTGAGTCCTGGCGGGTTTTTACTTTCTGTTCAAATGTCCGGGTTTTTACTTTTATCCAATCATCATAGGTCAGAGATCACGAAGTTACAACTTTTCGAATCATTAAACGTCTGATGTTGGCAGTACTGGACGATGCGCTAAGCGTTAGTCGTTTGTCGTTACACTCTCAAGTTCCGGTCGATGTGATTTTCGCGTCATTCGTTTGTTCGTGTTTCGAAGTGGAAGTTAGAGTTTGCGAACACGGTGTAAGCTACTATTATGCCTAAAAGACAGTTCAAGTTTACTAATGAGTTACAAGAAAAGTATTCATGTTTTAGACGTGGTAGAGACGATTTTGAAGGCGAGTGTAGACTATGGTTTGTAAACCCGGTACATATGTGTCTGGCAAACAAAGAAGGGTTAGACTTGCAAGCACACGTGGAGTGCGAAAAGCACAAAAGAGCCGTCAGAGGTGAAGCTTCATCTACAAAACTTACTCAGTTTTTCACGAAACCTGGCAGTGAACATGAAGATAAAATAAAGTAATTTTATTTAATGGTTATAAATTGTGTGATTTATGTAATGTTTTCGTGTTTGTGAATAAATTGATGGTGTGTGTGGCTTTCGAAGAAAATGTCCTCTTTTTAGCATTTCAAAATATGGTAGCCCTATCATATGAGGACGAGTAGTTATGGCTTGCAACCCACCTGTCAGTCCGCAAAGGTTGTTACTGCGATTGACAAAACATTACGTCACAATTTCTTCCACATTCCCCCTTGAAAGACATAAAAGACCAATCCGCTAGCCGCTATAG
This sequence comes from Lepisma saccharinum, assembly GCF_977018435.1. Classification (NCBI taxonomy): domain Eukaryota; kingdom Metazoa; phylum Arthropoda; class Insecta; order Zygentoma; family Lepismatidae; genus Lepisma; species Lepisma saccharinum. The sequence goes on along the minus strand of NC_139258.1, from coordinate 37,750,596 downwards.
AATCTGGGCGCTCTTGTGGAGAAGGTAGGTAAACGGATAACCCTGAAAAACTGATTGGTTGCTTGAACTTGTTCTCAATCCACACTCATCAAAACCAAACTAAATGTGCTGGTTTAATTCCACCAAGACTGAGACTGGAACCTGAAACTTAATCGTTTAATCCTTCCGAACTGATATCTTACTCTCAAAATTTCAGTTCATCGAACCGTAAATCAGGGTTATTAATGGTCCAGGAACCCGTAAATTCTAATGGGCTCTATTGGGTTCCGCTGCAGGACCGGAACCTTTTTTCTCGCACAATTTAAATTCGGTCCAAGTTCCATATTGAAGAAAGGTTCCTGAACCATATTTAAATTGATCCAGAAAAAGGTTCCTGGACCGTATTTAAATTGATCCGGAAAGAATATTCCTGGACCGAATTTAAATTCATCCGGAAAAAAAGCTGCCTGGAACGAATTGAAATACTTTACAACGAAAAGGGTTCTTTACGGTCCAGAACCCTTTAACGCTAGCTGAATTTCTCACCTGGACCGGAATTGAATTTATTTAAAATTCCTGGACCTTTTACAACCCTGCTGTAAATCAGTTCGGCACTCCGAACTGAAATTAAATGAAGCAATTCCACTCCGAATCTAATTTGAAACTCCCATGCTCACTTCCGTGTAGTGTTGCCCACGGCACGAGACGGGACAGGCTTTTAAAAATTCGAGACGAGACGAGATTGATCATTTGTCCCTTTGACAAACGAATATTTTCGAGACGAGACAGCATTTCACAGCATTTCCACGAGATGACGTTGTCTACATGTAATTTACGCGTAGATTACATTGGCTGTAGTTTACATAGACTACGTAGAAAACATAAACTACACTAAAAATTAATTTCCAAGGCTCTTGTGAAAGGGATGTGGAATTTACAATCATATTTGTTCCCATCGAGCTGACAAGAATCTTATTTACAACAACAAAAATGATTTTCATTCTCTATCGTCAACTGTAGCGAAAAGCTAAATTGTATTCAAACAACAGATGGCAGTCGTGAGGCAAAATTAAGGTTTTCACCACGAAACACTATAATATGTTCCATGTTGCGTTTTTTCCTCATCCATAAATTGTTCGTAATTGTAACGAAGAGTACACAAGTTACTTTTCACACTTCAATAATTGGTACGTTGTATAATTGTTAATCTGCTATAGCACCCTTGGTTAAGCTAGCGACTTCTGCCATGTTGTTTACATAGATTACGTTATAAAATAGTCTACACGTAGAATGTAGGCTATCGATGTTTACGCGTAGACGCACACCACTGATCCTGCGCTATATTTCATCGGTATTATTTTCCTCTGGGCTATTTTCCGTACTCACCCTTTATATGAAAAAGTAGGTAACTTTATACATTTTCATGCTACTATGCAGCTCCTTGAACAAGACAACAGCTTCACTGAATGTTCAGCAACTTAACATTCTAATCAATGAAATCGCCAAATCACGCTGCCTTAAAATTCAAAATAGGAGATTAAATTAACGTGATCCCGTCGAGTTCACTATCTACTTTGTAGGTTTTAACTTTCATTGTACAGAATCACCAGGCGCCATTGTTACAACAATCACAGCATTACTTAAACTTATCTGTAATTTGGAAAGTTCTTCCATTTCTTTTTAACAGTCATTTCCTTTAGTTTTTATTGCAGATCTTTTTTGTAGAGTAGCTCATCCATGTCGTTTCTTAAAAACGTATATCTGTTCACCAGACATGAAACGTTTTTCACAGCTACAATTGTCATGAGTGTTGAATCCAGCCACTTTCCCCCAGGGAGGACGTTAAACTTCACGGGGGGAGTTTGCATCATAAGCATCAATTTTCTACCAATTACACAATACTAATATTTTTAAATTGACCCGTACTTCTGATATGTAATTAAATTAAATTAAGTGTAATTAGGTATAATTAACTATGATTTTAAGAAAGAGATTATGGGAATTAAAAAATAATAGCATGCAAACATTTACAGCAAACTAAGGCGTATAGGCTTTCTACGCATATACTTTCTGTGGGTTCGTCGTACTCCTCAGTTGAAACCTTCACACAAGCTTGATCCATCTTATTTCTTAATTTAGCAGTAATCAATACAGACGATAGTTAAAATTCGTTCATTATTTGAGTTTTAATTATAACGAGGAGAGTTCTCATTACTACAAAAAAGAAAGAAATACAGTAAAACCTCGTTAATCCGGATCCCGATAAACCGGACTTCGCTTAAGCAGGACAGGTAAATGCAAGGTTTTAAATATGGCTAGAAGTCAACGAGAGAACTTCCCAAAGAAAAGGCAGCCAACCACTGATGAAATTCTGTTTCCCGCAGACTTTGTACTGTACTGTATAGTGTATTTAGGCCTATCCCCTTTAAATACACCATAATAAACGTGTTTTGTTGCTATAAACGGAGTTTTAATGCACTTTCTACTGTTCTTTTAGGTTATTTCAGTTAATCCGGACTTTTGTTAAACCGGTCAACTTACCCCCCCCCCCATTAGTCCGGAGTAACGAGGTTTTACTGTATTTTCCTATTGTTATTGAGGCGAGGCGCGTGCAACTTTTGGCAGCGGAAGGGATCCACGATAGCGAAAAGTTTCAAAACCCCTGACATAAGGTATTGTAAAACGTAGGGATGAATGCGTCCATTAACCCAACAGGAAATAAACGCGCTAGGGGTGGTGTGGTGATATATACAGGCCGTTGGCATACATTACCAATGAACAGGGCGTAGACAACATGAAAACCAACTTTTTCTTTGTGGCAATTTGCTTATTTGGATCCTACGAATGCTAGAAAAACTACATTTTCTATCCTATATTTATTCAATCGTGTGTGACTAAGATTCGCCATTGTCATTTATTCAGGTTAGCTAGGGGGAAGTTTCGTACAGCCTTGAGGTTAGCTAAGGATTTCTCTTGTAGTCTATCATGTTTCTCCTGTAGTCTATCATGTTAACAATGACAGACTTGGGGATAGGGGATGACCCATTAGTTCGGATTAACGAGGTTTTACTGTAGTAGAAATTTGCTCATTTTCAGTATTTTTCCCTTTTTCACATAAATATCTGTAATTTGACAGCTGTCACAACCAACCCCTTACTTTTGTTCCAACTAGCCCCATAGGGTAACTTAGAATGAATCGAGTCAAAAAAATCACACATTGGTATTTCCTATAGTTTCATTCAAATTTAACATTGTCGGGAATATGATAATAAAACAATCTCTTAACTATAATTTCCAGTAATTAATACAGTAAAACCTGTCTATCCCTGAACATGATGGTTCCGAGCAAAATTTTCCGTCTTAACAGTTTTCCTTCTTATACAGGGTTAACTTTAAATACAGTACAGAGCGCTGCAGGAAATAATGGAAAGACAGATTTACATTTCGCATTACTTATAATGTAATGTACGTACATGAATAAAATGCGATTAAGTCGCAATAAGCATAGAACGTACAGTACGTACCTGTGTATCTTTTCGAACTCGGAACCCCTGGCGTCGTAGCGCGATGTGCATAGAGGGAAAGAGAAAGAAACAAAGAGAGATAACAAGAAAAATAGAAAGATGACGAAAGAACAGAGGAGAAATAGACAAAGAAAGGTGGAGAAAGAGGGTAAGAGATGAAAGAAAGAAACGAAATCGTAACAGCTATGAGTATTGTAGCGCATTCTTTCATATCGACAATGTTACCGATAAGCGAATGGCAACAATATTGCATTGTTTTGTTGCGAGCGAAAAAAATAAAGGAAGATATTTCCGTCTTACTGAGAATAAAAACACCTCGTTGGTCTTTAAATGGTGTTCCGTTCCCGCGTTAAGGAGGTTTGCACCTTAAGCAGGTCATTTTCAGGTATAAAATCGGTCCGTTCTGGGGACTTTCGTTCCGTATTTACAGGTTTCCTTCTTATAGAGGTTCCGGAATATGCCGTTTTTACTATAATTTGTTAATTTCTCTTATTACAATTTTTCCCGTAGCATTTAAACTTCAACTCTGCATGACCTTATTCACCCTTAAGAGTTCGGGTGAATCGGGTCAGTTACCTAACGTTGAAATATGCTTTATTAGTTTTTAATTTCCATTACAAACCTTATGTTCAGTGTGTAGCACCTTATCTTTTGCTCCCACATTTTACATAAATAAACTTTATTCTCCCTTGTACAGTCACATATTTCCTTTGATAACCATCTTTAGATTTTCTTGCCGCTGTACCAAATCAAACAATTTCACAGAAATAGGATTGTTGTATTAGTACTTCACATAACAGGACCCACAAACAAGATTGTTTCCTTCATCACTGACGTTTTCCGACTCTGAACATGATGATGATGAGAACGTGCGAGCGACTTGACAAATTTGCAAATACTACAAGTTCCAAACTTCACTGACAGACCGAAACATTCCCTTCAGTTCGTTTGTTTTTGAGTTGGGAGAGAGAATTTCAAAAGTGAACCGAATCACCCTAAGTTACCCTATGTACTTTTTCACTTCCTACCAATCAATCTTAACTTCAAGTTTAAATTTACTTGAATCAAAACCTCTCACATACTGGCTATAAATGATAGAATTATCAGGATACATTACTGCTGTTTGAGGCTATATCGAAAACTGTAGAGAAGAAATAATATTTACCACAGAATTTAGATAAAAACCCACAAGAAGGAAACACCCACCTTACTCTTCTCTGGGGAGAAGCACACAACTGACAAACAATGGATAAGGAATGCGCGTGCCAATAACCAACCGGTGTCAATATAATACTTTACAAGGAACATGCTTGTCACAACCAACCCCAGTATCCTCTACTTTCTACGTTAATTTATAGTGAAAGTGAAAGCCAAAGTGGACATTGTTGCCAAATTTATTAGCTATTGCCCGAAATCTTGGTCAGGTTACTGAAATTTTCGGGGGAGACTTTTTATTTTTTAGGGAGGATCCCCCCCAGGTAGCGTTACCAGACGTCCGGTTTTTCCCGGACATATCCTACCTGTTAGCCTTATGTCCGGAGGAATGTGAAAACTACCATAAATATCCTACATTCCAAGTAATAATGCAAATGTTGAGAGAGTACTTTCATGACTCATGAGGCAAATATTTTTTTCATAAAGTCTGTAAAAAGTTTGGTACTGGTCCTTAAAATTCCAAAGAGTTTCACTGTCCAGTGTCACATAAATATACATACTTTGACTAAACCTAAATTTTGAGAAAAATTGGCTCCTCTGAGTAACATGTGTAGGGATGGCCAGATCCGGATCCTACCGGATCCGGTTGGGTTCCGGATCCTAAGGATCCGGATCCTAAAATTTTTCGGATCCGGATCCGCGGATCCGGAATTTTCAGATCCGGATTCGGATCCGGTACTTTCGAATCCGGATCCAGAACTTTCGGATCCGGATCCGGATCCGGTTCTCTCGGATCCGGATCCGGTACTTTTGGATCCGGATCCGGAATTTTTGGATCCGGATCCCTTTTACCTTCCCACATGCGCTTCTTTGGAAAGTAAGAATGTGCTTATAACATATTGTTACCTGCTAATATACATATATATAATATACATATATATATATATAGTGTGTGTGCGTGCGTGCGCGATATAGAATCCCCCCTCAAATGTCAAGATGAGGAAAAATTGAAGTGGGGATCTGACCCCGAAACCATGTAAATATGGCATAGGAAGAAACAGGGGTCATAGGGCCTCTCTATACACCTGTCAAATTTCAGGGAAATCGGAGGGGGACACAGGGGTCAGATGATCCCCACGTCAATTTGTCCTCATCTTGACATTTGAGGCTGGTTTTACCCCCTAAAACAGTTTTTTAGCCGAAACAAAAAAAAAACACGTATTTCTTCCTTTGGGCCCCTCTATACACCTGCCACGTTTCATGGAAATCGGAGGGGGACACAGGGCTCAGATCCTTACTTCAATTTGTCCTCATCTTGACATTTGAGGGGATTTTGCCCCCTAAAACAGTTTTTAGCTGAAACAAAAAAAACACGTAATTCTTCCTTCGGGCCCCTCTATACACCGGCCACGTTTCATGGAAATCGGAGGGGAACACAGGGGTCAGATTCCCACTTCAATTTGTCCTCATCTTGACATTTGAGAGGAGGTTGCCCCCTAGAACAAATTTTTTGCCGAAACAAAAAAACACGTATTTCTTCATTTGTGCCCGTTTATACACACACCTGCCAAGTATAATGGAAATTGGAGGGGGACACAGGGGTCAGATCGCCACTTCAATTTGTCCTCATCTTGACAATTGAGTGGGTTTCGCCCTGTAAAACCGTTTTTTAGCTGAAACAAAAAAAACACATATTTCTTCCTTTGGGTCCCACTATACACCTGCCAAGTTTCATGGAAATCGGAGGGGGACACATAAGTCAAATGCCCACTTAAATTTGTCCTCAAATTGACATTTGAGGGGGGGTTGCCCCTAAAACAGTTTTTTAGCCGAAACAAAAAACACGTATTTCTTCATTTGGGCCCGTTTATACACACACTTGCCAAGTATCATGGAAATCGGAGGGGGACACAGGGGTCCGATCCTCACTTCAATTTGTCCTCATCTTGACGTTTGAGGGGGTTTTGCCCCCTAAAACCGTTTTTTAGCTGAAACAAAAAAAAACACGTATTTCTTCCATTGGGCGTCACTATACACCTGCCAAGTTTCATGGAAATCGGAGTTACACAGGGGTCAGATCCTCACTTCAATTTGTCCTCATCTTGACAATTGAGTGGGTTTCGCCCTGTAAAACCGTTTTTTAGCTGAAACAAAAAAAACACATATTTCTTCCTTTGGGCCCCACTATACACCTGCCAAGTTTCATGGAAATCGGAGGGGGACACATAAGTCAAATGCCCACTTAAATTTGTCCTCAAATTGACATTTGAGGGGGGGTTGCCCCTAAAACAGTTTTTTAGCCGAAACAAAAAACACGTATTTCTTCATTTGGGCCCGTTTATACACACACTTGCCAAGTATCATGGAAATCGGAGGGGGACACAGGGGTCCGATCCTCACTTCAATTTGTCCTCATCTTGACGTTTGAGGGGGTTTTGCCCCCTAAAACCGTTTTTTAGCTGAAACAAAAAAAACACGTATTTCTTCCATTGGGCGTCACTATACACCTGCCAAGTTTCATGGAAATCGGAGTTACACAGGGGTCAGATCCTCACTTCAATTTGTCCTCATCTTGACAATTGAGTGGGTTTCGCCCTGTAAAACCGTTTTTTAGCTGAAACAAAAAAAAAACACGTATTTCTTCCTTTGGACCCCACTATACACCTGCCAAGTTTCATGGAAATCGGAGGGGGACACATAGGTCAAATGCACACTTAAATTTGTCCTCGTATTGATATTTGAGGGGGGTTGCCCCCTAAAACAGTTTTTTAGCCGAAACAAAAAACACGTATTTCTTCATTTGGGCCCGTTTATACACACACTTGCCAAGTATCATGGAAATCGGAGGGGGACACAGGGGTCCGATCCTCACTTCAATTTGTCCTCATCTTGACGTTTGAGGGGGTTTTGCCCCCTAAAACCGTTTTTTAGCTGAAACAAAAAAAAAACACGTATTTCTTCCATTGGGCGTCACTATACACCTGCCAAGTTTCATGGAAACAGGGGTCAGATCCTCACTTCAATTTGTCCTCATCTTGACAATTGAGTGGGTTTCGCCCTGTAAAACCGTTTTTTAGCTGAAACAAAAAAAAAACACGTATTTCTTCCTTTGGGCTCCACTATACTGCCAAGTTTCATGGAAATCGGAGGGGGACACTTAGATAACCTCCCTTGTTAGTCTTACACTTTGTAATTATTTAACACTGCATATATTATAAGGTTTTATTTTAATTTGTAAAACTGTAACTGTAGACAAATTGTATAATTTTTGTATAACATTTCTATCTTGTTATATGTGTTAAAGGTTTCATCCTGGAATGGAATGTCTCACATTAATGTGTGTTTTCATTTCCAATACATTCGAATGAATACATATTCGTTTCAATGGCATTTACAAAATCATCTCTGACATTTGTGCACGAGTGTGTTAGCCGATGCGTAGCAAAGTATTTTAGGAACAACACTTGAAAAAAATTCTTGTAGGACTAACTAATGAAAAATTTCTTATACCTTTTAAGGTGTGGTAATATTATAATGGGATTGAGATACGAAACTCTGGGATCCGGATCCAGATTTTTGGATCCGGATCCAGATCTGAAACTTTCAGACCCGGATCCAGATCCGAAACTTTCAGACCCGGATCCGGATCCGCGGATCCGGAACTCTCGGATCCGGATCCAGATCCGGAACTTTCGGATCCGGATCCGAAACTTTCAGACCCGGATCCGGATCCGGAATTTTCGGATCCGGATCCAGATCCGTAACTTTTGGATCCGGATCCGGATCCGAATGGATCCGGATTTTTCGGATCCGTATCCGTTTGGCCATCCCTAGTAAGAGGTGCATTGTTTAGTATGATTACAAGTTTGGAAATTTTGCATATAAGAATTTATTAAGAAATCATTTTTTAGAACTGAAAGGTGCCGATCTTAACTTACTTTCTAACGTGTTCTATGAATATGTACTATTTATTTCAAATGTTTTGTGTCCTACATTTTGGGGCATTATGTTTTACTTTTCCCTTATGGCGATCTGATTACTCTACCCTCCCGCCGGCCACCCCTGAATTCGTCACTGATTGTCCTTGTCTTCGTTATTTGCAAACTTCCACATCAAAGAACTTATAATTCAGATATTCAGAACCTTCAATGTAGAAAATTATGTTCTTTGTTGTTTTTGTTCAAATTGTGGTGCACGTACACACCTAAGTATTGGTTTAAATTTCTCAGACTGTTTACCCCAGGAACTGACGTCTTAGATTAGATTGCCTTCACTCATGAAACAATGGAATATCTGATTATTGAAATGGTGGGATTTCTTCCCACGCAGTCGTTTCATTCATAAAAGTACTTCAAGGTTTCTCCATAACAACGGTGCTTGTCGGTGTTACAGAGCTCTTACGCTGGGAACTGAAGAGTGGTCAACGAACGATGGGGATTATTTTCCTGTAGTTTACGGTTATTACAAGCCTAAGAAAACAGTTTTTCGTTGTGACGTTTCAGGAGAACACACGCTCCCTTCATCAGACATTTACTATTTTCATTTTGACTAAAGATACAGTTATAACAATGGTTAGCAATTTTTTAAACAAAAATAATCCGTTATATAATGAATGTTGTCAACGTTACATTGTTGTAGTATAGAAACTTAACTGTGAAAAGAAGCAGTCTGTTTTATTTTTATTTCAGATAAAAAAAAATTGATCACATTATTTTTTATTTAAAATTATGAATCCCAATTATCATCAGGTAATTCAAATTCATCAGGTAATTCAAATTCATCATTGTTTTCACAAAGTCTCTTGATGTTTACTCCATTTGTGAAAAAGAAGACTCCATACTGGATCTACGAACATTATTTAATTTATTCCAGTGTTCTTCTGCAATGAACGAAGCTTCCCAGACATTCAACTCTATGTTTCCCGTCAATCTTTTTAAAACCCTTCTCTTTTTAATCAAAGGCTTCTCTTCGATGGTGTGAGCTGACAAACCTGTTCTTGGGTTTAGATTTAAAATGTCGTCCAAATCGTGTTCGTGCCATCTTATTGCCACTTTCCTTGCTGTTTGTCCTACATAATCCTTTGAACATGAACAACTTATATTATATATTCCTCTGGTTTCCACATCTGGTAGAGAGTTTATAATAACCGTAAACTACAGGAAAATAATTCTACAATGCAAGCAATGCGTACATACAAGAAAAACTATTAGAACGATGGGGAATTCTATGGGTGCTACATCAAGAATGCAGTATGTTAATACGTATTTGAGGTGGGGTTGAAAGAGTAAAAAATTACGTATTCCATTTTCTTTATGGATGTGCATTAGGATGTTTTTTTAGCCAAATAATCCGTAAGTGAATGTTTGCAATGTTCAGAGAAAGGACCGCTGGCGTCGTAACGTGCTGTGCTAACCACTCCTCCACGGCTGTGGGCAAGCTTGAGGCAATTCTAGAAATACACAATAACTCTTATATTATTTGAGATGCTTCGAATTTTTATAAATATAATTTTTCCGTTGTGGAAACAAATATATAATGTATAAATATATAATTATCTTTCTATTAACTGGTCAGTGGCCAATGCTGTGGTCTTGTAATCAAGGAACTCCGATGGAGACACATTGCACAGTGGTTCAGATACCATTCTAAATTGTAGGCTCAATTCTGATTAGCCTATCGTAACATAAAGCAGATTTTTTAAAAAAATATCTTTCTGTTCATGAAAAAGTTACGTTCTTCTGCCCACGGTCTTCAATGTTATGTAAATTATTAATTTTGGATTATAGCTATATTTTACATTTTATCCTTTTCATTATTCACGATATTCGACGTTCATGACTATCATGTGTCTTCATGATGATAGTGCTTAGAATGGTGCATTTTCCCATCTTTGAATGCCCTTTTGCCTGTCTATTAGCCCGTTTCTAGTGCCTAGAAATCCGGGCTCTGTTATTAACTGGCTCGAGACGCACACTGCCTCGTGAGGACAGAAGACACTTGTCATAACTCGTTTTGATAATGTTCCTTCTTAAGTCTATGAAATTGAAAGACTCGCCTCTCCTCAACGTCCCTCGTATATTCAGTGGTTGTACTATATCTCCATTTAATGGATGTTTTCTTATACGCGAAAGTTATGCCTAACCTTAAGCCTTCCCTCTGTGATAGATTTTGAGGATTTGTTAAAAAAGGAGACTCTGAAATCAGGAATTGATAATGAAGACTGGATTATATACAGGGTTATTAAACCAAGTGTGTGCATTTTCATTAATATTTCATATTGAACATATAGGATTAAAATATTTTTTATGTGCTACAACTTTCATTTCTAACTTTTTCGATAAAACCTATTGTCTCGAGTTTCCCTCATAAAATGAGATATTTTAACTTCAAGGTCAAGCAAACAATTACTTAAGGATATAATATAAATTTTCTTAGTCCTTGTATCACAACGCATTTCAAGAGCTACAAATGCACCACTCGGTGGCTTCGTGTTAATGGACCCTTAGAGATACGTCATTATAATCTTGTATTGTGTTGCATATGTGCAGGATAGATTTCATCTCATACTGTCGAAAGAAATCTCTTTGGGTAAAGTTGCTTGTGTTCAAGGTATCTAACACCACATATAGTTTGTTGAATATTTTTTTAAAGGCATTATACACACATGTCATGATGCTTTGTTTCTTGTTTCAGGGCAAATTAAAATCCCTGCTGTATGGGAAGGAATTCCCAGGAAAGCAGGAACATTTCCTGTCGTAATTTTCTCCCATGGATTGGGTGCTTGCCGATTCGCTTACTCCACCATTTGCCTTGAATTGGCATCCAAAGGGTTCCTTGTGGCGTCCATTGAACACAGGTAAGAACATAGGGGCAGCAGGGGGCGAGGGACAATGTAATTTAGTATGTATCACTAAATTCAACACATGAAATGCATACCTGTGCTTAAAATGTATACTCTGTTCCTGGTATCTCTGGAGCAAGCGAACGAAATCATGTCTTCCCGCAAGTAGTGACGCGGGACGGCTTCACCAGTGAACACGTGAGAGGGAATGGGATTGCGTGTTACCAGCCTTCGCAGCAGCGTGTACTGCTTCGCTCTGGCCACTCGATTTCACCCACATTCTCTGCCGCTATGCACGGCAATGCTCCAGAGATACGGGACAGAGTATTGCTTTATTTTTGTTGGGGAAAGAGGACGGTAATGGTCGACTACCCAGCTAGATGTGATATACTTGGATACTTCAAAAGCCTTTGACAAAATAAACCATGCTCTTCTTATTCACAAATTACGAACTAGATTTAACATACATGGCAAATTTCTCTCCTTAATCCAGTATTATCTACACTCACGGACACAGCGTGTCACCCTTTCAGGCGCCTCTTCTGATTTTCTTCCTGTCCTGTCTGGGGTGCCACAAGGGAGCGTCTTGGGCCCTCTCTTGTTCATCCTATACATGGACGATCTCCCTCAAAGACTTTCCTCACTTCCTGTCAATTTACTCATGTTTGCTGACGACTGTAAACTTTTCAAAGAAATCTCAACCACGCAAGATGCTGTGATTCTCCAGAATGCTCTTTCCGAACTTGTCACATGGTGTAAGCAGTGGAATCTACAACTTAACCCACAGAAATGTTCCTCCCTCTCTTTAAAAAAGAGCAAAATACATTCTCATTATGTTCTTGAAAACAATTATATTACTACAGTTGCGGCCCAAAAAGATCTAGGTGTTATCATAGATGAAAAACTGAACTTTAAGGAACACATCGCAGCTACAACTAAAAGTGCAATGCGCCTCTTAGGCCTCCTCTACAGATTCACTGAAATTGATACTCCAACTTCTCTTAGCCTGTTTTTCAAGTCATTCATTTCTCCGATTCTCGAATACTGCTCTCCAGTCTGGGCCATGGCTTCCAATACAAATCTTCTAGCATGGATTCCGTCCTCAGCTTCCTTACCGCCATTGTTCGTCATAGAATTCCTTCTTTGCGGCATCTTCAGAAACCTGACATCCTGACTACTTTGAACATTCAGTTAATGCAGACCTGACGCGATATGGCCGATATGAATTGTTTCTATAAAATCATCAATGGGAAATTAAGATCTGAATTTCTTCTTACAGAATTCAACTTCAGAGTTCCCTCTCGATCGACCCGAAACACTGAATTGTTCCACACCTCCACAGCTAGGCTTTCCCTTATACAGCGCGCTCTATTCCACAGGGTCGTGTTTTTCTTCTGCCATGGTGACGATAGGAATGAATAATGTTTAAATGAAATTGACTAAAGGACACTCACGTGGTGACTTATGAGACGGCCATTGTCTAAACTAGGATATCATCATCTATACAGAGTAATCACAAAATGGGCGTGCACCCCTTTATTTTCGGCACTATGGTTAAATGCTTGATATGGACACATACCTGATGGTTTGAGTCCAGATCATATTGGTATGCAGACCGTCATTTTCGTAGCACAGCCAAATTCTGTTACATGTTCTGGCACTCTTCAAAATGCAAGTGTGTTATGATTTGAATAAGACTGAATAAGGTTCTGAAGATCACCCAGCTCCCTTAGCCTGGCCTCCAAGAAGTTCCGACCTCACCTCTGGGGGTTCATCAATGACACAGTCAGAAATAACCGATATCGCACAACCGGCTGTGGAAGATGCCTTCACGCGTGACCCAAGATTATCACTACAAAACATATACCCAAACATGGCGCAGAATTCGGCTGTGCTACGAAAATAACCGATGTCCTGGACTTTTAAACTATCAGGTATGTGTCCATATCAAGCATTCATCCATAACCATCGTAACAGTAGTATCGAAAATAAAGGGGTTACGCCCACTTTGTGACAATTCTGTACAGTAAAATCTGAGACTGAGAAACTATGAGAACAGAATTGAACATTGAATGAGTTATTAAAACACACAATGAGTTTGCATTGCAGGTTATTGTTTGTTCTTTCGGTTCTTTCTTACGATAATATCTAGTTCTCAAAAACTCTGGCTTTAATCGCGGCGTTGAGAACGAATGGTGACATGATGAAAGGACAATCACGATGGAACACTGACAAGACAAAACAGAACCCGTCATTGAATTACACTGGCTGTGGGTCTACATATCGGAGCCTCATTAATCTGCACGGTGTACTACGTGGAAGAAAGGTTGATACTTGAGTGCCCTCCGTAAACACCACTCTCAATTTTAAATAATATTGGTGGTTTACTGTGATACCGCAAGCACACGTGTGTGTGTGTGTGTATCAATAAGTAATCATTACGAAATATTAATGACCATATTGGTTTTGAGAGTAGAATTTTACTAGAAATGGATGTTGTCTGTTATTTCAGTTTTCATAATGTAACACAGACGCCGACATAAGCCTTGAGCGGTGTGTACGTGCGCCAAAATCTAAAACATCGGAACTACAGACTTCCATTCCTTTTTCTTTCAACCTGGCACATCCATACTAGGGTTTCAAATGCAGTGATGGGTCTGTTTAATGGGAATATACCTCCAATAAATCCTCTGCTGGGCATTTCATGTATATAGTTTATACCAGAATCGAACCTAGCACCTTTTATTTCGAGGCAATCATGTTACCCACTACACTTCGGGGAGGTCCCTGTCTGTTTTCCAACTAGTTGAGGACTTCAAGAATGATGACGTTCGATAACAAATTTTACAGACATTTATGGTCTAATTTCTTAAAAAATAATCTTGTTTGTGAGTGCACAACTAAATATTGATGGCACTGGATGTAACAGATTTCGCACAGCTAGTGGCTAATTTTATGTTTATACGATAGTGGAACGTGACTTTTTATGCACCCTGCGATGGTACTTTCCTCCTTCAGCCCACTTTTACAGTTTTTACAAAGGATTCCGCTTCCGAAGTGTAAGCGTAATACGCTATGAAACCAGAGGCCCAGGCTTGTCCCATCAACATTTCTTCAGTTCATCATTCATCCTCACCGTCGCGATTAACCCATGATATAGAAATGCAACGAAAAATAACCAACCTAGAAATGGAATTAGAAAACGTTCTCTCGAAATTGTACAAGTTGAGTACACTGTCCCACGGGAAGAAGATTTCCGCTTCCGTGAGTAATGATTGATTGGTTTTCTTTATTTTACTTCGCTTTTTCTGCCACTTTTGGTTAATTTGCGAAGATGAGGATGAGTGATGATATGCTGAAACTGATGGACACTCACAAACATCCATGCCCAGGCCGGGATACGGGGCTAACCACTACGCCATCTTCCTTGAGTAATACAAATGATAACAGGAAGCGCTTCATAAGAAATTTGTTTCTCTATATCTTATGTAACTATTATTCGCTACATAACTTAGGATTAATTATATTTGTATGTCTAAATAGTACAGTAGTTGCAACTTTGTCACCTAAACTGAAACTACCATATGTGCGTCTGGAAATAAAGAAAGCCATAGAAAGTCATGCAGAATTTAAAAAGCTGTATCTAAAACGTGTACAGGGTGTATCAGAAGTCCCCTACCACCCCTTGTAAAATCCGCAGTGATGTATTTTCATGGAATTTGATATGGGCCATACATAATAGGCCTATGGGGACTCCTTGCGGTATGTCACGGGGACGGCCGCCATCTTGGTTCCGCCATCTTGAATTCAACTTTTTATTTAAAATGATAAGTGGGTCATGTGATACATGACCATAGGCTAGAATTTCGTCAGGATGTCAAATCTAAAATCAGATTTCATGTAACTTCATTTGGTGAACGTTATTGGCAACTGAAGGTGATGTTTACCACTTACTGAATGCCCTCCACATGTTGTCCGTGCTGGGCAATGCACTGTGCAGACGCTTCTCCCAATGTCTGTGGACACCGAGCAAGGTATCTGGTGAAATTTTTTCAAAGGCAGCCATGATACGTTATTCCAGATGACGAAGATCACGAATTTTTACACCATACACCATAGCCTTAACGTGTCCCCAAAGATAGAAGTCTATTGGCGTTAGGTCTGGTGATCGGGCAGGCCATTCAACGGGCCCACGTCGACCAATCCATGCCCCAGGAAATTGTTCATCCAGGTACTGACGCACCTGGACGCCATAATGGGGAGGCGCACCATCTTGTTGAAAAACCTGGGAAATGTACCATCTTCCGACATCAGAGCTGGCAGTATCTGTTCCTGTAGCATCCCCAGGTATCGTTCGGCATTTAAATTTCCTTGAATGAAAAAAGGACCTATTATTCGCGTTCCCAATATGCCTGCCCACACCATAATCTTCCCTGCACCGCTCATTTTGGAGGGATCTGTCCATGCCGAGTTGTTTTGCCTATTCACCTCCCCATTTACGTAGAAGTTCGCTTCATCGGAATGGAGTATCTGCATAACGACGTTTGGATTTATCCATACTTACGTGATAGCCCACTCGAAAAACTGCACGCGGCGATCAGGATCGTCCTCTGAGAGGTGTTGCTGCATTTGCACCTTATACGGATGTCACTTGTGCCTCTGTAGCACCCTGTACACTGAACTATGACCCATAGCACATTGCATTGCTATACGACGTGTGCTTAGCTGCTGTGACGTCGAGAATAAGGCCAACACTGCCGTAGCTGTTGCTTCATCCTTGACTGTCCGCGGTCGTCGACTACGCGGGTCTGTCAAAGACCGTGCCCGTCTCCTCGAATTTGGTTAATAACTGTGCCACTGCAACATGTGACACAGGCTGACGTTCTGGATGACGCAGGTTGAAATCGGCAGCCACTGCACGGACACTTCTCCCACCCCACAGTTTGACGATCTGGATGCGTTCCTCATGGCTCAGCACCTGCAACAAACAGGCAAACATCACCTTCAGTTGCCAATAACTTTTCACCAAATGAAGTTATACGAAATCTGATTTCAGATTTGACATCCTGACGAAATTCTAGCGTATGGTCATGTACCACATGACCCACCTATCATTTTAAATAAAAAAAGTTGAATTCAAGATGGCGGCCGTCCGCGTGACATACTCCAAAAGGTGTCCCCCTAGGTCTATTATGTATGGCCCATATCAAATTCCATGAAAATACATCACTGCGGATTTTACAAGGGGTGGTAAGGGACTTCTGATACACCCTGTAGATTATTGACTTATTCTTCACTATAGCGGAAATCCCCCTCCCCCTGAAGTTTTATCTTGCAACTTCTATCACACGCAGCACACTATGACTGTCTTTGTAATCTCAGACAAGAATGAAAATAGTTTCCAAACAGCTTCGGAAGGAGTGACGTCGATCCCGAGGGACAACTGTTACCGCTTACCAGTCAATCGATCGGTCCAAATTTTGACCTGGCAGGCATTTTCAAAAGACCCCCGAGTTCCCTTAACGGGAAGGGTAATAAAATCATTAGCGGCAGCTTCTGCGTTGCATCTGTTTTCTTTCGACAGGAAAGAAGTAGAAAAATGCGGATTACAACTACAAGTCTTCCTTTGGCGTTCATGAAGCGGGAAATTTAAGAGCAGTGTTTCAAACTGTAAGGAAAATTTACTTAAGAACAATTTTGAAATATTTACCATCAAACTAAAATTTCCAGTAAAATACAGAAACATTTGCCGGGGCCAAGTTGACGTTTGCGAGGGCCAGTGCCCCCCGCCCCTTCCTAACGACGTCCCTGCCAAAACATCAGGAACAAAAGACCGTCATTTTCAGAGCACAGTCGAATTATGCGCCATGTTCTGACACACTTCGCGTTGGAAGTGTGTCACACGGGCGGTGAAAATGAAAGAGGTTTTCAAGATTACGCAGCTCCCTTAGCCTAACCTCCAAGAACTTCGGACCTCACCTCTGGGGGTTAATCAATGACAGAGTCAGAAATAACCAGCATTGCATAATAACGCAAGAGTTACAAATAGTTCTGGAAGGTATCTCGGCAAAACATCTTCCAGAACATGGCACATAATTCGGCTGTGCTACGAAAATGACGGCCTACATACCGATATATTCTGGATATGTGTCCATATCAAGCATTCATCCATAACTATCGTTACAGTAGTATCGAAAATAAAAGGGGTTACGCCCACTCTATGACAATTCTCTAGAGTAAAATCAGGGGCGTAGCGAGATTCGTGGGTAGCCCCGGGGCAGACTATTCAAATGGGCCCCGAGTTACTCCTATTATTGTGGCTGGGTTTTCTAATACAAAAAGAATTGTAATTTTAGCATATGGTGTAAAAAATATAATAAAAGTATAATTCTATCTATTATGATTAAAGACGTGATTTTTGGGGAAAATACTAGAGACTAAATAGATACTGTGAATGCAATACATCCTTAATCATTAACAAATTAAAGCTAATGATTAATTACAATGCTTACATTATTAATCAATTGATTATCATGAACAATGAACAGTGTTAGTAGTAAGACATAAATTATTTCTTTCTTGATTTTTGCCTGTACAAGCATAGATAATTCTGTTAAAATTATCTTTTTTTGGCTGTCATTTTCAATTGAATTACTTTCAATCACTAAAGCATGCATTCCTGTATCATAGTGCAAATAGTTTTTTTATATAATTTTCAATGTGCAAAACGATATCTCTGCCTTTTCTACTGTGAGAGGGACAATAAGGGTATAACGCAAGTCGTGCACACATCAAGGTACGTGCAAGTGAATGAACTATATTGTATCACAACGAGATCAGCAAGGTATTTTACATTATTCATACCCTCTATCTTGTGTTTGAAAGAACTTCTAAGTGATAATATATGTGACTGAAGAAAAGGTTAGGTTAGATTAGACTTGTGTTTGAAAGAACTTCTAAATGATAATATTTGTGACTGAAGAAAAGTTTAGGAAGTCTTTTCGCAATTTCTTAAGATTCATTGCGAAGCTCAGTGTCAATAGAACTTGACAAAAGGATGTTCAATTCCTACTTTCATGCCTTTAAAAACATTATCCAGCTGTGAGCAAATTGTGTCTATCATCGGATAGAATATTGATACTTTGAACCAGCTCCTTGTTTTGGTAAAGCTTTGGCCCTATCAAAGAGTTTCTTTACCTTTCGATTCTTTTGTCAGAGAACTCACTTCTAATCCAGCCCTTGGCACATATTTTCGTCGCTTCTTCACCAATTGATTCAAATAATCCCGAATCTCAGTCATTTTCTAAGAGACCGTTTCCTAAGGGACCGTATGTAGCTATAAGATCAAGATTTGGAAGCGATATTATCTGTTTCAAGACTTTACATTGAACAATAAATAATAAAATGAAACTTAAAGATTCAAATTTTCCCCTAAGCCCAATAGCCTCAATTCTTTAATTTGGCTTCCTGCTTGTTAATGTTATACAAGATAAAACTGACAAGACATCACAAAATTTCTCTTTAAGAGCCCACCGTGTCGCATGAAGCTTTTTGAAAATTGGGTTCGGTTTATTTCTTGTTCATGTTTCTAACTCTTGCCACCTAGGAATACTCTTGCCAAAAAAAAATATATACACATTCGAACTGTTTAAAACAATACGCAGCTATTTACCAATTACCTTCTACAGCATCTATAAGAACCAAATTTAATGAGGCACTTGTGTACACAGCAGTAAAGAATTTGGAAAACCCGAATTGCTTAAAGACATTTTTGCCTTTCAACAACTTTTAAAACAAAGTTTAAAATTAGTGATTATGAAATATACTCGTATTATAGCGTATCCCACCTGCTCTTCAACGCAGTTATGAAATATTCACTTTTACAACTCCAACAAACTCTGATAAAAATTCCAAGGTTGGGCTAGGGGCTAGGGGCTTGAGGTGCAAGTTGTTTAATTCCTTTTTGTACGTAAGGACACCGATTTTATGATCGGCGTTGCAATCCTAGCTTAATTGCTAGGGACATTGAATTTTCGCGGTGCGCGAAATCGCGAAATGTGAAAAAAAAGATGCAATTTTGAACATTCTGCACGTAACTACAAACCCAATGATGAAATATGCATGAGGTTTATTCGCGAAGTAATGCGAAATGTGTGCTTTTCCACGAAATGAACGCTTTTTCGCGAAATAACCGTGAAATATCATCAAATTAAGTAGAAAACCCGCAAAACTCAGCAATCGAGGTTGTGCGCGTAAACTGTGTCGATTTGTAACGAAACGTTTGCCTAAAGTTTCCAACCACTTGCAGCTGAAGAACGTTTTATCTTCGATCACATCAGGAAGACGCTGAAAATTGGGATTTCCCATGCACATAATCTCAGTTCGAAAACTTCGCTCCCTGCATTCCTTTCTTCCCCCCAATGTCTATTCAACTTCCAGTTTAATTGAACTTGCTAGCTGTAGCAGCGATAAGATTAGTCTGTTCCGCACATCAAGGGAAACAATGGCGTCATTTGGTCATGAATGGATTTTGTTTATCATCATGTGATTTTCAACATGTGTTTGTGTATGTGCAGTAGTGATTATTTTATTTGTTGGACAGCAAGGATATCCTTTAAATACATACAATAAATAAATCACTTGAGATATATGCAATTTAGAAATGAAATGATGTTGTGTTGATGTTTTCATTTTGGTTGTACAGCTAAGTACTTGCGTATGTGTACAGTATATAAAAATGAAGTAGTTTATCAATTTATAGCTCTTTTGTATGTTGTTTCCTCTCATGATGAAAAAGTGTGTGCCAATTTATTTTTTCCACCGCTGGTATATACCGCTGATCTAACATTTTATTTACCGCTCTCCTCAGTGTTTATTTACCATAAATTTGTGTCCCTATTAATTGCGTTAAACCTTGCATAATTTTACCCCGCCAGCATTCTTTGCTTAGCGTAATGGCATAATTACTGCGAAACCACCAGCCTTGGGCCTCATTAGTTACTGTAATCTGCCTGCAATGGCCCAGTCTAGCAAAAGAATAACTCAGGAAAATCCATCACAGTCTCCCGGCTGCCGCTGAGTAAAATCTGTGACTGAGAAACTATGAGAACAGAATTCAACATTGAATGAGTTATGGAAACACACAATGAGTGTGCATTGCAGGCAGTGGCGGCGATTAGGGGGGTGAGAGGGGGTAGTTGCCCCCCCTTTTCACCACTTTTGCCTCCGCACTATGCTAAACCTTATCTACAAGGGTCGTTCAAGGTTGACAAGACTTTCGTGCGTAAAATATTAATGAATCAATGTAGCGCTGCATTACTTCGGCAGGACAGACCATGGTTCCTTGCGAGTAACCATGATCCTTTGCGACACATTTGGCGCATGAGCAGTAGTGTAAACAAAGATGGCGGCAAGTAGTGTATCTGTTGCTGTGGAACAGCGATGTATAATGGAATTTCTCGTGAAAGAGAAGGTAAAACCTTCTGAAATTTGGCGTACACTGCAAGCACAGTATGGTAAACAAACACCGTCACGGGCAAGAGTTTACGAATGGTGTCGTAAGGGTTCCCCTCCACCCAAAGAAAGCAAAGCGCTTCCGTCTACCGGTAAGATTTTGGGAACTGTCTTCTGGGATATAAAAGGTGTTATCCATGTGCATTTTTTGGAGAAGGGTGCCACAATTAATGCCCAGTATTACTCAACACTGCTTCACGGTGCTGTACGTGGGGCCGTTCGGAAGGAAAGACTTGTCATTTTTCTCCATGACAATGCCAGGCCACACACGACCCATTTGACTCAAACAACACTGGTCAACTTGCACTGGGAGGTTTTACCACACAGTCCTTACAGTCCAGATTTAGCCCCCAGTTAATTCCACTTGTTTGGGGCTCTTAAAGAGCATTTGGGCGGGACGCACTTCCAGACAGATGAGGAACTCAAGAACGCTGTCCTGCAGTGGTTACGATACCAACCTACTTCTTTCTACGCCAAAGGCATCAAGGAACTTCCACAACGATGGCAATGTTGTCTGGATGTTCAGGGGGAATACTTTGAAAAACTGACATAGTTTGGTGCCTCTATATATGTATATTTCCTGTCTAGAAATAAAAGTCTTGGTCAACCTTGAACTTCCTTGTACAAGGGGAAATATACTGTCTTTGTTCCCCGGAATCCAATCGCTGCCACTGATTGCAGGTTATTGTTTGTTCTTTCGGAAGTGTAATGTATTACCTTCAACAGACGTGTTCGCCACTCTCTTCAGAGTACTCGTTAGATCTTCCCTTGTCAAGCAGATTGAAAGGCAAGTGAATGAATTCTTAAAATATATTGTAGTTATTTGAATACTATTTTAGATTTTGCATTCTATATTTCGTATTTTGTGTGCCATATTCAGTGTGTTGAAACTTGTATGTATGAGTGTAGTGTGTGTGGAGGGGGATGGATATAGAGTCATTCGGGGGAATAAACTCTTTTTTTTTGGCGGTTTATACATTCACGAAAGGAAGGAGAGTCGCAATGAAAAGGATGTCAAATGAAAGCTACATGTTGTGTTATTGTTACCTATAAGTTTTAGTACTGTAAGTCTTATAGCAAAAGAACCATACAAAAATAAACAGATGGGTAAAATGCCCACCCATTAGGGGTAAAATGCCCAATACAAGAAACAATTGTTGTAATACTTCACATGACATATTTGAAGGAAAATAATACACAGCATTCATTAACTGGAAGATATTAACGTTTGTTTCGTAAACAGAACATCATTTGTACAGACAAGCATAGCGTTTCTAATAACATTTATTTTGAGTTTACCATATTCTCTTTTACTGTTCACATTTGTGAGAAATTGCATTGCACTTTGGACACATGGACATGAATTTGGTATATATTTCATGCATCCACATACTACAACGAATACACTGGATCCAGTTACATTGTGGTCCTTTCTTATCATAATAATGCCCATGGGCATATTGTACTTAATTTCTGTGGGCATATCACCCCAGAGCTACAAGAAGAAAATTGAATCACTTGGTTGGGAACTCGGAGCACCATGCAGCAGTTTCACTCTGCAGATATGTTTCCCTGACGCTTGACCTTTACACCAAATATAATTAAGTTTCTTTCTCTCTTGGGAATATTATTGCACACTGTTAATACAGCAACGTTCAAAAAATTATTACCTCAAAATTTGTCTTCTCACCTCATGAAATTAACCCTGCATGGCTTCAGATTCTTCTCACAAGCTCCAAACCTGCTGCTTCGTCTCACCACGGCGGGCACTTTTAAACAAGAGTCGCATGTGAAATGAATATATGTACTTGTACTTTGTGTTTAATATAACAATGTATAATTTTATGAGTATGGTTGAGTGGAAAAAAAGGTTTTGTACGGCCTTAACTCCGCCCTTTAAAACAATACGTTAATAATAATAACAATAGCCTAGTAGCCACCGTATGTATTTGGAAGGCATTAAATCACATGTTTGAAAATGGAACTGTTAGTTAATGTGAATTCACGAAGGCCACGGCACTCACAAAGAAACGCCCCTGTCTTGCTTAGGGCTCCAAAACAGATATTTCGGAGGCCATGTCTTGAGCAGACCGGAGTGCCCGCTCGCCATTTAGATAGATTAAATCAGAAGGGAATGAGTTTAGTCATAGCTTCGGCTAATATTTTGAAACAAAAGTAAGAGCAACTTAAACTCCTTTTCTGGAATGTCTGGAGTAAGAGAACGCGAACGCGTCCTGGACGCACGTTGCGGGTGTGTGCCTCGTCCAATGTACGGCCGGAGGGGAGGTGTCGCGAGGGAGGGGGTGACTCGACTGGTCATCGCAGTCCAGTAGTTCTGTAAAACATGACAGATCCCCACCTAGTCCGGCCCCGACCACAAGCTTTCGCCTCTGCACGTTGCTACTTCAGACACTCCGGAAATGTTGTATAGTAGAATCTTGTTGTACTCCCAAAGTGTGCGCCGCGGCTGACTTACAGAGGCTAGCGAAATGTTTCAATATTTTCATTGAAATGACACTTACTTGTTAGTTAATGATATGATTGTTTCAAATACATGCTTATTTAGTACTTTTTACATGTAAAATGCTTCTGAATTGGAAATATACGTTTATTTTTTAACTTAATGTAAGCAACCTAACCACACTAACTGAGCGTTGTAAGTGTTAGGTAGGCCTACATTCTGACTTGGGCGCCGCGGAAAAAATTTGAAACACTAAGGGTGTCGTGAAACGAGAAAGGTTTGGGAACCCCTGCCTTAAGGTATATGGTATGCACTCTTAAAATTCAATAGTTTACAGTGATATCTGTAATGTGTTCTCTTTCCAGGGACCATACCGCATGCTCCACATACTACTTAGCACCAGATAAGGATGGAAAATTAAGAAAGCACTGGCTTGACTTCTGGCACATTAGTAGGAAAGACAAGAGAAAATATGTTTTGAGAAACAGACAGGTAAGTTGTGGTATAGTGTCTTATTTAGCTTAAATATGGTATACACTGACTTCTACTCCAAACATACAGTAACCCTACTAAGATGTGAACAGTCATTCATTCAAGAAATAGCATTTTAAGTAAAACATCACGTGAAATCTGTTCTTCCATGGCAAGAACTGTAACAGAAGAATAATGTTACCATGTAGTCCGGGCTTCAGAGAATGACATATAACTTGAATCTCACGACTCCCACAAAAAGGGTTATTTGATTAAGTTCTGTACATAATATAACTTTTTTGCGGAATTTTAAATGTCAAACTATATTTCAATTTAATATTTCAATTCAATTATATCAGAAATGTTTCTATCTTCGAGCTGTATGATTGTTTTCTTTATAAATTATTGTTGATAATGAAAACTTTCGAAATACATGTGTGCATGTAAGTGTGTATACAAGAGATTTTATACGTAAATGTTTAAAGATAGTACAATTTAGAGAACTTAATACTCTTTCTAGAACAAACAAATGGTTTAAACAGTAACAATTAGTGAAAATTAAAGAAGTAGACTATTTGTGCAAGGAAATAAATTTTGTAGAGTTTCTATTATTTTAAAATGTTGATATAATTTATTGCTCATGAAAGACACAACACATTTCATCGTAAATATATTCATTTGCTCTTTTCACCTGAATCTAGCGATGGAAGTACCTCTTTAAATGTCGAAATATACAACAACATTTTGAAAATATTTAGAATTTGCGCATGCAATGTATAGAGGTCATCAAAATATGTTCGGGATTTCGTAATCAAATAACATCCACAGTAAGCAAAGTTAAAACTTTTTGATGTAAAATATGAAGAAATTTCTCAATGTTTGTGCGATATGATGGGTGATTCTAAATTCACAGAAAGAAGAGGCCTTCCCTATGGTGTAGTGGTAGCATCGTCGCCTTTTAATCAATGTGTCGCGGGTTCGGTTCGATACTAGAGATGGCCAAATCCGGATTTCTTAAAATACGGAATCCGGATAGTAAATACGGAGAAACCGGATTTCGGAGGGCATTTGTGATCAGTGTTGTTCAAGTAGTATTGTACAAAGTTCTTTGTTTCGGCCAAAAATGCCCACATTGCTCGATGGCTCCTTATCTGTCGTAGCAGTTGCACAATAGCGATATTATGATAGATTGGACAAGTTCGCGCTTCAGTTTAATGCGGAAGCACTTTCTGACGC
This sequence comes from Lepisma saccharinum, assembly GCF_977018435.1. Taxonomy (NCBI): domain Eukaryota; kingdom Metazoa; phylum Arthropoda; class Insecta; order Zygentoma; family Lepismatidae; genus Lepisma; species Lepisma saccharinum. Next base: position 37,725,416 of record NC_139258.1, on the reverse strand, counting down.
CGAAATAATATAATCATTTGCATGTGCTTCCTGAGATTACATGTTCGGAGCTCAAACAATGAAATCGTATACAACACAAAATGTCACATATTTTTCTTTCTGTTTTCGACCAAACTTTTCTTGCTCTCATGCATGGGTGGCGCAGGGAAGAAGGTGCGAAGGGGTTTTTCAGCACCCCTTAATTTTCGTCCGCATCTGCCATGTTACTTTATGTATGACTTATTAAAACTTTGTCGTCACATTGGAATAACACCGCTGACATTGTAGACAACAGACATTGATCCTGATCTGCAAGAGAACCCCCCCTGAAGAAAAATCATGCAGGCGGCCTTGGAGTGGACCCTTCCTCCCAAAGCAAAAAGTTCGCACAGTGCTTGTAGTGGATTAATTTTAAACACATAATAAAAGTTGAAGACCATGCAAAAGAAGGTTTGACTCTGAGACACTATCTGAAACATGCAACGTTCATAAACAAACCGTATGTGACTTGCGTGTCAGGAAGTAATTGTTACTCTGCGGCGTAGCGCGTGAAAGATTCTACACCTTCAAGGTCACCCATTGTATCGCACAAAACTGAAAGTGTCTACACATTAGATAACAAAAGTGAATAACTTTTTTCCCATTACTTTATCTTATACTCGATTAGGAAATGCAGTGCGCATTTCTCGAAGACCTTGTATTGTAAGGAAACCAAAATATTAAGACGTTGCGTGTGGAATATTGCAGATCGCAAAGATAAACATTATACACAAAGTGCTCCAGCATAATTATTACGTACACTCTTTAAGTACTAAAACAATATTTACGTTTTTTTCCCATATTTATTTATGTGTTAGCTGGATAGAACTTATTCTTGGGGAAGGGGAGCTGGTACGAATATTCACTACCTGATTATGCTGGCAAGAAAATATTAGGAAATTGGGCAGTCCTTTACAGTAGGGGCCATTTTGACGTGTAAAAATGGCTCTATTTCTATCCTGTGGTCAACATGTTAAGCATTTAGTTGAAATAGTACAATTCGTCAGAAATCGGTTAATGTGACAGTCGAAAATCAATCCTTCCTACGGAAGGTGGACGAGAAAGGAACGAAATCCTAAATACGAGGGGCATACAATAAGTTCATACCTCCGGTTGTGTATGATGAACCAAATTCTGTAGTATTACTCGTATATTCTTTCATTGTATGTGTTGCAAGTTTCAAGCATGTATCTAATAAACTTTTTTGTGTGAGAGGTGTAAACGTAACAGAAGTTGAGGCTATATTGGAAAATGGAGCCTTCAGAGTTGCGAGCTGTGATAAAGTATATATAGTTGAAAGGTCTATCGCCTCAAGAAGTCCACAATTATGTGGTGCATACATTGGGGGAAAAGCACCTTCATATTCCACGGTAAAGAAGTGGAACTGCCATTACCCAGGAACCTATCGATCGTGTGAAACAACTAATCAACACTGAAAGGAGATTCACCACCAGGACACTTGCTGCATATCAAACGGTAGTATTCGTACCATTTTAACTGGCCACTTGGGATTTAAAAGAGCAAGTTGTCGTTGGGTGCCTCGAATGTTGACAGATGCAAAAAGAACACGACAGGCGTAACTACGGCGGCTATATACGAGTAATCTCGTGGCTTGAAAAGCTTACGACGTCCACCTTATTACCCAGATCTAGCTCCGAGGGACTACCACCTGTTTCCTAAACTAAAGGAAGAGCTGCGTGGCAAGAAATTTCACAATGATTCTGATGTCATGGATGCTGTGGAGGAGTGGTTACAGGAGCAAGACGAAATATTTTATTCTGCTTGAATTCCAGTGTTAGAAAAACGATGGCGTAAGTGTCTGACACTCGGAGAGGACTTTGTCGAAAAGTCAAGAATGAAATTTCCCGATAACATTACCATAAGTGGATCAGGGCACGAACTTATTGCACGCTCTTCGTGTCACTACAAGAAATGGAAGTTTAAGCAGCATGCACAAGGTCAATACTCATATGTTATTTTTTTTCACCAAGAAGAGGAGTAATATCTAGTAGTTTAAGAACTAAGCTACAGGGCACACTTGGGATATTAATTTACTAAAGAAGATATAAGAATTATAAACTGATCATTATTCATCAATCATACAAACAAAGTGAACTGCCGGCCTCCGTGACGGAGTGGTTAGCACATCGCGCTACGACGCCAGTGGTCCCGGGTTCGAATCCCGGCCTGGACATAGCTATTTGTGAATATCCACTCATCAATTTCATCATGTCATCACTCATCCCCATCTTTGCAAACTAGCCAAAAGTGGCACAAAAGGCGAAGTAAAATAAATTAAATCAATCAATCAAGGTGAACTGATGGTCTGCCATAATTAAATCACGAATACTTTCGTTAGAGGGGGGCCTCCCCCATGGCGCAGTGGTAGCGTCATTGCCTTGTAATCAAGGGGTCCCGGGTTCGATACCAGGTGGAGGAACAAGTGGTTCGGATCCAACTTTAAACTGTAGGTCCAGTCCCGATTAGCCTTACTGTGCATAAAGCGGACTTAAAACAGCAACTCAAACCAAACCAAAACTATCATTAGAAATAATTGCACTGATTATACAGGAAAAAGAATGAAATGAAAGCAAGATCAAGATTGAAATAGGGGAAAGTGGGGTAAGTCCGGGTACCCAAGACTCGAAGGCCTGCTGGAGTTAACTATTCGACCTCGAGTTTGTCAGATTTAAGTAAAATATGCATTGTTGAACTGAGTACACTATACGTATATCATTCCTGAAAAGTTATAGTTGCACTACTTTTTGATCAATAATTGTTTTCTGAAGAAAGTCAAATCACTAGTGGGGTAAGACCGGGTGCACATGTTAACTTTATGGGAAAATAGAAAAAAACAGATTTTCAGTGGAAAAGTAGCAGAAATTTTTATTTTATACCTATGGCAAGTTGATCCATGCCTTAGCTGAACAATTCAAGAATATTAGTTAGAGAAATCACAAGTAAAGTAGTTGTCTTCTTCAGGAGCGGCCGCTCATAAGGACGATACGGACGTCGCACTGCCGTGTGTAACCGCCACAAGTGAACAAACATTACATTAACATTTGTATATTAGCTTTTACATCGTCGAAATTGCAAATATTCCGTTGCTTACAGATCATTGGTTAGTTGGTTGGTTAATTCTTTCGCGACAATATGAAGTTTGCACGCCACCGTGCGGGGGAATACGAAACTTCGAGAGAAATCTGGCGGGGCGCCGTCCTCGCACTTTACGAGACGTAGAGCATTCTCAGGCACGGCCGCGAGGGGCAAGAGGCGAGGGAACTGGGGGAATAACACGCGCGGGATCTGTGCATGGGAGGACGGAGGGGTTTGTCGTCCGAAACCCACCCCCTAGGCGATACTGGCCCTCTCTCCGGAGAACGGTAAACAATGAAAAGTTGCCAGAAGCAATGAAGTTAACATAAGAACAGAATTACCAACCGTTGAAAAAAATCATTCTGTATTCCATAACCTTATTCAGTTATGACATAAGAGTAGAGCAATAAATTACGCAATTTCCAACGAGGAAAGAAAACTCGGTAACTGAAAAAGTACAGACTCTTGCTTGATTTTTTATATTTATCGTTGTTTTTTGCTACTTTTCGGTAATCACGACGATGAGGATGAATGATGATATAATGAAATTGAAGGAGGGACACTCACAAAGAACACACATACCCATGCCGGGATTCGAACCCAGGAGCCCTGGCTTTGCAATGCGGTATGCTAGCCACGGAAGTCGGCTACATATTCTTGTTACTTGCAAAATTATCGCATGTATGCCTTGTATTTTTTCTGAGTTTAGTGGAAAGCACATTTGGATTACAATGATGTAGAGTACACCATGTAGATTTAATAACATGTTTTGATTAGCACGTTTTAAAAAAATCCTGACAATGTCAAGCCGGCTGTTAAATAAATTAGAAACTCGTCATCTAAACTCAACAAGAGGCACTACAACCTGTGAACTACAAATTTCTGAAAATTTGGCAAAATTTTCTGGCAACTCCGAGGCAATAAAACGACCGGATGGGAAGACGTTAGCATTAACACTTGTTGTTTCTTCGTTTTCCATGGAGAAGTGAAGTTTTTTCGGTGGTTGTGTGCTGTAGTTGTGCGTTTGTCGCTATGAACAGTGTGGAGAACTTGTTGGTGCGAAGTTTTTCTGCCAGAAGTCTGGATGAAAAAATAAACATAAGAAACCAAGGCCGAATTTGAATCTAGAACAAGCATGTCTCAAGAAGATTTCTGGTTAGTTTGAAGTTTTTACTGTAGAGCTTCTGGTAACGCAGATATCACCTTTCCAGTGAGATATTTACTTTACTGTCCTATTTCACATATCAATTAGTCATGTTGGACAGGAAGCATTTTCTGTGTAACCTTTTACTAGGTAATTTTCACGTTCAATGCACGTAAACATTCGTCATTGTGCTTATCAAGTTGTGTAAAAACTAATATCCCTTCTTCTGAATTTTCCCCTCTGTTAAGTTAAAAAATGCTACGACTAAATCAGTTAGAATTCTATTTATTCTTCTATCTTTCGTAATCTTCGCATTACTGTTAAATAATTATTAATTTATCATAATATGTGCAAACATGCAAAACATGATATTCGAATATATCAATTTCTTATCACGTTAGCTGCTATATACGAAATTCATCATTTAAACTCACATTACAAGTAGAGCAAATTTTTGAGCTGTCGCCCCCCCCCCCCCCCACTTTGGTTCACCACGAGCCGCCACTGGTCTTCTTCCTCCGCTCCACTGCAGCTTTCGTGGGGTCAGCCAAGACACTTTACACATTGGATCCACCCTTCTCCTTGTTCTGAGTTAGAAAATACATCATTACAAAAAATATAATTTAGTCTTAAATGATGGGGCAATGGCCGGCCGGCCTTGCCCTGCTCGGCGTACCCGGTCTTACCCTGAGTGCAGAGGTTATAAAAACGAAACAGAACCACGCTACTATTGGACTAAATCCTTATTGTTTGTTAGGGTATAAATCCTTAGTAAACATATAATAAGCTGGACTAAAGATCGTTTTATAACTGTAATGATTATTAAATAAGTATCGTCTAAAAACCAAAGAACATTAGAGAGATGACATCGTAAAACAAACTCATCTACACAGACGCCGTGAATTCAACAGCAACAACACGCCAATATGGCCGCTGCTTCTTCTTGACTAGTGGAGTGTAGTTCACAATCTGTCCGCTAGAGAGGATAACTAATGACGCCAGAACCAAGGTACTCGGTTTCACTCCATTACCCGATCTTACCCCACCTTCCCCTAGTAGAAAACGTATCCAAGATATGTGAAGTTCATTTAACCCAAGTAAATAGAAACGATATCGACGTGTATGTTTAAATAAACAGATATTATGTAGAAGTGTTGTAATCTCATTAAAGTCAATTCAAATTGTTTCAATACAATAACAGTCTCGGGGATATTTATCACAAATCACTGTCAATTTATTTTATAATCTTGTGTACAACTAGGCCTACCAGTTCTAGGATTTCCAATTTGTAAAACATATTTAGCACACCAATGATACAATTACTGTTATTATCCTGCTGGTTGTTCAGAAAACCAGAAATCAGTATCCTGCAAGAATCTGAGTGTGTATTAGGGTGCGAAATCATTTAAGACTGGTGGGGGGGGGAGAAAGATCTTCATCTACAAACCTCCCTCCCCCCACAAACATACATATAAATTATACGATATGCATATTAATAATGTTATTAAAAGTAAAAATTAATTACTACTGTAAATTAGTAATTAAAAATAGTATTATTATTAATTACGCACAAAGAAATAAATTTGTTACTTTTGTGTATATCAGATATTATAATATAGCAAAATACTTCCTTTACTAACTGGTTAAAGATATTATGAATGTAGTTAAAGTGGTTTTATTATGTGTAAGTTTTTATTTAGTTTTTGCTTTATGTTAATATAAATTAATTAGATTTCATAATTGTTTTGCATTCTTGATTTACTTTTATTGTGCGTATTGATGTAGATTTATTAATGATCTCTTGAGAGAGAAAAAGAATTGAACACTCACAATTACACTAATTTGTGCACGTTTTCGATATCATTCTTAGTACTGTATACGTATTTGAAATTAAAAGTAATTGCTTATCTTTTGTTTGTTGTAACAAAAACTCTGCCCCGGAATGTTTTGGTGGGGGCGATTTTTGAGGCCAAGATTGTTGGGAGGGGGGAATTCCCCCCCCCCCAAAGGATTTCGCACCCTGGTCTGCATGAAGATCCGTAAAGAGTAGTCGCGTTTGTGTGTACAAAGGAATTGTGTCGTGATAACGTCCGGTAGTTTGAACTCGAATCATGTGCAGATAAAACACTGGAAATCATCTCCGGAGACCAGCACAGTCACAGTGATGACCAGCAGCCATTTATTATCCGTTTTGAATATTCTCATTATAACCCTGGCTCGCTCATCACTCGTCTTCCTGGAGCTGTAGGTGATTCTACATAAATTAGTAAAGGGCATGCGACCTTAGATTTCTTTGGTCTTCCTCAAGACATCTCGCAGACGTCATAATGTATAATATTTGACGACGAGTTCCCCGAAGAGTTAACGTGTAATTGTACTTAGCTTCATTCTGGTGATTAACGCGCTGGTTTTGCCCTTACAATAGACAAAATACAGGGTGCCACACATAAAACCGGTACGCATCATACAAGCAGAACCCAAAACGTGTCACGTATATGCTAACTCCAAAAACACATAAACGTGCATAAACTGCAAACTATTTGGTCAGTCAAAATACGCACAGAAAGGCATAAAGGGACACTTTTACCAGCTGATGCTCTATGTGATGCACTAGAAATGCATCAATTTGGATGATCAATTAAGATCCTCAATTAACGTAGCTAAATGTGTATTTTATTCATATTTGAAATGACCTTGGCTGATCTTTTGTGGAGTCAAATAAGGTAAATTTCAGGGTGTTTTGGAACAAAGATGGTACAGTCGACCTCTGTGGCTGAGTGGTCACTTCAGAGTGCTACACGCCAGGTGTTCCGAGTTCGAATCAGGGGTAACATGACTCTCATCTTTAGGGATTGAAGTCAATCAATCCCTGAAGATGAGAGTGTCGTTAACTCTCGAAAGCTCGGAATCCTATCTGGAAATCACCTGGCTGATTGCCCGAGAAAACCTCTTTATCAGTTGCCGCCAGGAAAGATTCAAGAATTTTCATGGATGTCTGTGTTGTTCATGTTTAGACAATAGATAAAGTAAAAAATTGTAATATTAGATTGAAAAAAAAAGCGAAAACATGAATTATCTTTATAATAACTGACTTTAAAAAATTTCGGTAAGGTGCCTGAGTGCCACGCCACATCCCTGGGCTAAATATTTCAGATGGGAATTTTTCACACAATATCCGTGCAAGAAGCGCGGCTGGGGTTCATCCAGCTCTAATGAATTGGTACCTGACGGAGGGGGTAAAAGTGGACCGAGTGGGGTGATTACGTCACTTCCAAAAATGGCCGAGAGTATGAATGTGTGACCATATCTACACATAGGCGCAACTTGGCAGGGGCAAGGGGGCACTTACCCCCTCAAAATCTTCAGGGTTATGATTACTTACAAGTTCATAGTATTTTTATTAAGCTCCTGGAACCTGAGGATCAAAGTAACGAGTAATTTTTATGATTTTGCAAGTGTAACAGTCATCTTGGATGATATTTCTATGGGCTTGAAAACTTTTTGATTTTCCCTTCCCCCCAAAGTTCAATTCCCACCCCCAAAGACAGGTCCCAAGTTACGCCCATGTATCTACACATCCCCAATGTCTCTTCACGCATGTTGAAAAGTGCAGGGACCTTTGCCTAACCCCTTTCCTTTATGCATTCTCCAAATAGAACTTCACAAGCATCCAAAACACCTCTTCTGAAGTCGTGCATTAATGTAGCAGTCACGTCACCAGAAGAGGGCAAGGGAGCGGATGTCCTCCCTCCTGATCGACAGTCAGTTCCTCGCGGCCCCTGTTTACTAATATTTTTTTTACAATTTGGTGTTGAACTTTGTCATGCACGTTTTGCTTTGTAGATGGTTGAATATTTTATTTGCCACTTGTTTGGTCCTTCTTGAACCAGCGTAAGTCTGATGTGGTATGGTTTGAGAAGCTGTTTATTTAGAGTGTTAGCAAAAAATATATAGACAGATAAATGCTATTATAGCTCAAATACGCATTTTTGTTTAGTATTTAGTCGCAAATAATATTCCCCCTCCACATCTCCACTGATTTTTCCTGGTGCAGTTACAATGATGTAGAAATTTTGTATTTTATTTCCCCCCCGCCTTCCAGCATATGAGCCTGTTATGTTTGTTTAGATATCAAATATTTAAATTGTATAATGCTAACCTTAGATTTCTTACTTCTATTCAGGCACACCAGAGGACATCAGAAGTAATAAGAGCGCTAAATTTGTTGGAGGACATCCACGCTGGAAACCAAGTGGAAAATGTTTTGGACTCTCAATTTGATCTCAGTGTATTCAAGGTAATTATTTAAAAATTACTTTCTTAGTTCTACATGAAAGGTTCAATGTTAGTATAAATCATTTCAATAGAGTTTGAAGAGGTCCGATGACAACACTGACATAACTATCCCCATTGTGAACTTAATGATGTGCTTTTCTATAACTATACATGAATTTTACTCTTCCTAGAAGAAGCTTCCATTTCTAGATATTCAATCCTTTCTTATGAGTTTCAGTTCTTTGCACATAATTATTTCTCAACTTGTTCCTTCACTACTTCTTATCATCTTATTCAAAGTCTTCTTCTCTCGGTCTTCTTCCTACATTCTTCCACCAGTTACAACTTTGTGTGATATGTTGTTACAATCTTCATTTTATTCATTCTTTCTAACCTTTAATTCCGTTATATGTCCATTCTTTTTTATATAATTGTACATTGTACCTAGGTCTCAAGTTTTCATCTTTATCAGCCCATATATTTTCCAAGTGTACTATCAACTCAACAACACATTAATTGGTAAACAGGAAATAAGTGAACAAACGAAGATGATGATTTACAAGACAATCTATACCGCGTTTGTTACAACCTGTCCCCTTTCCCGCACTAGGGAGCGCTCGACAGTTTCGGTGCCAATGAGAAACGAGGAAAAAATCGTCTGCTGGGCAGCGAGGAGCGAATGGAAGCCAGAATAGAGGCGCTTACGTAGACGCTGTTGCGACGTTGCGTATTTTAATTGGCTGCCTGGCTTCGACTTTCCCCAGCACCGAGAAAAGCCAGGGAGCAACTAGCGCAGGAACCGGGACAGGTTGTAACAAACGCGGTATAAGTACATTCCCACATTGCTGTATGGAACAGAGAGCTTAACATTATTACCAAAACAGAATAGCAGATTTCAAGCAGCAGAGATGAGATACCTACGAAAAGTAGTAGGAAAGACTAGAAGAGATAAGATTAGTAATACCACCATTAGAGACCAGTTACAGCATAAACCACTATTGGAAACAATAGAGAGAAAGGCACTGCAATGGTTTGGACACGTTACAAGAATGGAGGAAGATCGCAAGCCTAGACAGGTGCTGGAGGCCAGGCAAGAGGGGAAGAGGACGACCAAGAGTTCAATGTGAAGAGTACGTAGAAAAGATAGGAAAGAAGAAAGGGAAAACAATGCCGGAAGTCCGAAAACTAGCCTTGGACCAAAAAGTGTACAGGACAGGAAGTGGATGATGGAACCCGACGCTTAATGGCAGAAGGGGATGGAAAAGAAGAAGAAGATATTTTCCTCAGCATCTAAAACTCTAACCACCATTACTTCTGATCATCGGGCGATTAGCCTAATCACACAGAAAAAGCGACTTAAATAAGATAAGGTAGAGTCTGCTGCCACGTTCTTTTTCTGCTGGAACCTCAAAAAAGATCTGCGTGGCAGCAGACTCGGTCTTTGTTTTATGGTGATTTCATCATGCTATATATGCAATACATTTGTAACACACCCAGATAGCAAGGTAGACTTACCTCAAATCCACATTAAGTTTGCAATGCAAGTAACGGGAACTTGCAGGAAAATTTCAGAGCAAGTCTGTAAATTTGCAGCAAATTGAAAGCAAAGGTACTAATTACCAACATTTGAAATTGCAGTAAGTTCTAACTGTAACCTGCAGCTAACTTGCACGATAAGTCTCAAGGCTTGCTGCAAGTTAACATGAAACTTGTAAGGCAGGTGTTAAAGTCTCAAAGGCTTGCTACAAGTTAACCTGAAACTTGCAAAGTAGGTGTTAAAGATCTGAGGCTTGCTGGAAGTTAACCTGAAACTTGCAAGGCAGGTATTGAAACTTGCAGCAAGTTGACCACAATCTTGCTGGGCAACTAACACCAGCAGGTGGTGGGTCCGAATAAGATAAAGAAGTAGTAGGAAAAAATGGTGTATCAGAGAAAATTAAACCAATAGTTACACATACTTATTAGAAAATGTGGTTTCTAATGAGTGTGTGTAACTATTGATATAATTTTCTCTACTACACCATTTTTTCCTACTAGCCCTTCATCTAATTCAGACCCACTACATGCAGTAGGGTAAATATTCCCACCACAGAACCAAGTAGTCACATTTTTAACCAATATTTCCAAATCTAAGGACGAATGATATGTAAAATTGACACTAACTACTACTAATTGATAAAATGAGTAACATGAAGAAAAATGCAAAAAAGACAAAAAAAAAAATTGTCTAAAATTAAATTCAATGCCATTAAATGTACATGAAGCATATACGAACTATTTTGTAATTCTTATGCACACATCAAACTAATTAATAGTCTCCAATAAAAATACATAAATTTGCTGCAGAAAATAAAATAGCTAAACATATGGAAAATACTTGAACTATATTTTTAAAAAAAGAAACAAAAGATATGGACTAATTAGTCGGAGAAGTATGAATAAATCTCTCATCAAAGGGAAAGTGAATTTCTAGTTAAATATATTCATTTTGAGTTTACACCCAAATCCAGCAATGCGCTTCCCCCAAAATTATATTGGACAAGACTTTACTACATTTGCAGCCTGCGGTTGTAAACAGATTATTGTAATTTGATCAAAGTGAAAGTGGATGTAGTGTTCCACTTTCACTTTGAACGAATGCCACATCTATATGTAGTGTTATAGATGTGGCATTCGTTCATTTTATAATAAAATTGCAGTTAATAAATTTCACCTGTAGCTTGTAAGTAGGCATAAAAGAAAAATACCAAATGTGTAGTTTCAACTCATTATTTATATTTCTCATGTTTTTACAGATCATGTATTCATTCAGTCTTGTAAGGGGTCCTTAGTCAGGCTCTTCCATCACTTCCTGTTGTGTCTATGTGGGCTTCCAGCTTCATTTCTCTGAAATAAAAAATGCTGGAAAAAATAAGATTCGTGGCATCAATTCAAGTTCCATTACTCCAAAACTATTTTCTTTAACAAAAACACAAAAACACGAAAATACATTTCTGGGTACGGCTGAATTTACAGTGTACTCCAGAGGTGTGACATTATCAATACTTCATTACTTCAACATTGCAAGAATTCCTAATTTTTTTGATTACATGTGAGAGTTTTCAATGCATTATAAAATGCGACATATCCTTTGTTCTTTTAAGTTGATTTTACACACACACACACACATAGAGCAAATGATACTAAACCTTCAATTTAAAGTTATATCTCAACTACCATGCATCCTCTCAAGGAATCCAACCTTGAACCTTTTTTTACTAGGCGGTGTTAATCTTTTTTTTTTACTTCACATTTCTGCCAGTTTTGGCTAATCATGAAGATGAGAATGTTGATGATATGATAAAATTGGTTAAGAGACACTCACAACGAACATCCATGTCCCGGCTGAGATTAGAACCCAGGTTCTCTGGCTTCATAGAGTGATAATATTATCATTGAAACAAAATACTTGGATACTAGAGACCCCAATACATACACATACAAGCATGAGTGTATAATTGTTACTTCTGTTTGTAAACTACAACATATTTTTGTCAAAAATTGTTTTCTATCAGAATAATTTCTTTGGTAGCTAGAATCCACGAATTAAAATAAAAGTAACATTTCTGAGCACCACAGTTGGAATAAAGCATGTTAATGAAGACCCTTACCTACCGTCTCGCACAGTGCTCTGAATTTCTCTTTTAGCTTATTTCTCACACCCCTCCAACTATAAATGAACACTTGCCTTTGTCTGTCGAAATCTTATTGAATTATATTTTGGGTGAACTGTCTGACAGACATACCATAGTAGTTTTTATTTAATGTTCTCCTTCTAATGGCTCGTTACTAATTTTTAATTTCAGCAAAATATTACATATAACTTTGAGCTCCTGCTTTTCTGACAAGATAAAATATAGACATTTTAAGAATTTGGAATTTCCCCCCTCCCCTTCACCAACACAACTGTTACAATTTTTGGCCCATTTTCTTCCTCATTGCATAAATTAACTTATATTTCTTTAACTATAACATAATAAATGAAAGCTGCTTTAAAATAGTCTTCTGTAACCATGTAAAGTAATGTAAAACATGTCAGAAATTGAGAATAGTAAAACAGGTAATTTACAGATCAAAATCAAAACAGCAGTCTGACAGACCCCTCCATACTAGTTGTGTGATTATTGACATCCATAGTACTTGTGGGTTAATAATAAATATTTTTTTTAAAAAAAAAAAACTAAACATAGTTTTTATCAAAATCAAATATAAAATGCTATTTTGGTGTTAAAATCTAAAATTGCTTTTAAAACCCTAAGGTTCTCTACCTTCATTGGTGTCTTGTAGAATTTTGTGCAGAACTTTTACATGGAGATGAATGATGAAATTGATGAATGGACATTCACAAATATCCATGCCCAGGCCAGGATTCGAACCCGGGACTCCTGTATATGTATGAAAAGATAACAGTTTCTCTGCATAACTTCTATCAGTTCCTGCCAAGATAAGAACTCAGACAATACTTAACAATTTGAATTACACTAATTAGTGTCCAGTGCTCGGAAGGCCAGTGCCTGCCAAGCCGATTTTTAAATTTAACATTTCACATTTGTCAAAAACAATGTATTCAACATTCTGTATTTATTGAATATAAAACCAGAAAAGAAATGTAAATCACTCACTATTTTGGTGCGTTTTGGCCTGGTTTCTCCACACGTTCTCATCCCTTGCAATACTACTGCTAGTGTCCTGCATGCACCTGGAACAATAACATTTTGTGTTTCTTGAAAAAAATACTCAATACTTTACGAACAAAATGAAACCTAAATTATTTAGGGACATTTCAGTACACTTCAGCCCTGACACAACAGTACTTAAAAGTTACTTGGTATGAAAAAGAAGAAGAAAGAAAACATTGCACATAAATTATCATATCCAATTTTTTTAGCAGTTACAACAGGTCAATGCCCTAAAATGTTTCTATAACAAGGTTACTTTGCACAGTCATGGACACTTGTGGGTTGTAACGATTCCATTGAAAGTTAATGGAATTGTTATAACCCAGAAGTGTCCGTGACTGTATATACAATATACCATAAATAGGTTAGGATGAATAAAATTTTATTTCAATGATACTCAAAAATATGTCATTTTCCTGGCCATTGACAGAGAGCCCCATGAACCATTGATGGATAGCCCCAAAAACCATTCATGATAGCCCCACAGACCATTCATTTCCGGCTAGGTTAGGTTAGGTAAGCGTAGTTAAAAAAAGAAAAAAAAATTCTCGTAAAAAAAAAGGCACGTTTGGAAACACTGGCGAGATGCTTGCGCAATCTGCAGGTACATAATGGAAACAGCATAATGTCGCTTTACAGAAAATGCAAGTTCTTTACATCAAAAGTAATTATTTCTTGTTCTACAGCATTCTATGGTGAACTTTTCAGTTTCCGCGAATGAAAATACCTCGAAGAACTTCGACAATGCTACAGAAACTGATTTCAGTACGTAGTTTCTCCTGTATATTTGAAGAAATCCGTTCGGGCGATATCGCATATTACAAATTGCAGTGAAAAACAAAAAAATCTGACTTTACAGACCAGCTTTGCAAAAAACTGACAAAGATCAAAAACATTTTTTTTACTGTCAATATTAACCATTTTCCATTTGCATGGTTACAATAAAGTGCATGACATGGAATCAGTTTGAGTTAATTTTGAAAATATGGTTTTCACAGTAAATCTGGATAATTCTTGTGATCATGAAGGCTACTGTCATTGCAAATGGTTGCACAGATATTAGAAAGCCAAAATATTTCATGTATCACCAGAAATATAAGGTTAAAGCAAAGGACAAAAACTATTATACTCACAGGAAAAAGGTTGACTAATTTCATTTCCAGTGGAAAGCTATCTGTCACCTGCAAAAGAATCAAGAATTAGTTAGTACAGATTAAATATAATGAAGTACAGTTACTCTTATATTACCAAACAGTGACAGTTAGAAAAAACTTGGTTGTGACTATTATCTTGTAATCAAAGAGTCTAGACTTAGAATCCCGATGGAGGTGATGCAGTGAGATTCACATCAAACAATTATTTTTGAAGCTCAATATTTGTCCGTTCCTCATTTCAATAGTGGCATTAAATCTCTCAAGATAAAAATTAGGCCTCTGTACACAACTTTAATGTTAAGACAAAATATACACAAAACAGACATGTCACTAAATTTATGTTGTGTAAAGCATAAAAATGGACCTATTAAAATAATAAGACGTAATTTTCGAGAGTGGACATTTGGTCACCAGCTCCGTCTATAACATTTGAATTTAGTTCTCGCATAAAATTTGTTTGGTTTCAAAAAAAAATATGAAGTTTCTGGTGCATGGAAATAATGGAGTTTGGGGGTTAAAATGAATTCTGAAATAGTTAAGTTTTTCTCACAATGAACTTGTAAAGTAATTTGGTAACGGTACCAAATGTTTAACGATGTTCCCAAATTTTATAGAAGTTTTAAGAAGTGCCTTAAAATACTGGACACATTTGTGGCTGATTTCCATGTGAGGCTCAAAGGGGGTTCGTGCTTGAGACCAGATGTCACATGAGCATGCATTGGAAGCATTTAGTGATGTCATTTTAATTCTAAAAGCCATAAACCTGACTCACCTAGCCTAACAAAGAAAGCATTTAGAGATGGTTTGTGAATGTTAGAGCCCTAAACTTAACATGCCTAACTTAGCAACGAAAGCATCATACCTCTGTCCCCAACGCATGTGAAGTATGTGGTAGTGGTAGCCCGTATCCAAGCTTACATTAAGTGAATATCTGTTCACAAAATCACATAGGAGTATACGGAAGCAAAAAAAATTGAGTAAATGTCTGTTATATCGGAGACACATTAAAATCAGATATTTTGTGTTTCGGATGGTTCGTACTTACCAATTGTGTATTGCGTACCATAGTTGAAGGTGCCATTATGCTTTTTACACGAAAATAACTACGATTTTCACAATACGAGTAATTCTTTTGGTTCCTTTCTTCCGTTGCAGAACATACAATATGGCTCACACAGCTGTGGATCATTGCGCGTCGGGCTTGTGTTTTGTCGATTTGGAGTGGGTATACAGTGTTTACACCTTCTTAACTTTCGTGTTCATTATGTCATCACAAACCATTGACGGATAGCCCCAAAAATCATTCACGATAGCCCCACGAACCATTGATGGATAGCCCCAAAGACCAATCATGATAGCCCCACAAACCGTTGACGGCTAGCCCCAAGAACCATTGATGGATAGCCCCAAAAACCATTCACGATAGCCCCACGAACTATTGATGGATAGCCCCACGGACCATTTCCAGCAAGGTTAGGTTAGGTTGGGTTAGGTAAGCATAGTTAAAAAAAATTCTCATAAAAAAAAGGCACGTTTGGAAACACTGGCGAGACTGCATGACTTCCGACACTCGGCCATCTGCAGGTACATAATGGAAACAATGGCATAATGTTGTTGCTTTGCACAAAATGCAAGTTTATTATATCAAAAGTGCAGCATTCTACGGTGAGAAAATACCTCCAAGAATGGTAAGAGTCTAGTTTACGTCCTTTTCCTAAGAAATACATGTCATATATCGTTGGAAAGGTTATTTTATAAGGAATTCAACAAAGTAAATCCCAAGGCGAGGAAAATTTTCCTGGAGGAGAAAATCGAGAAAAACCGATGTTGTCCGGATATGCGTGATTGAACGTACTGAGGACCTTTTTCGATGATGAAGCACATATTTAGGGGTGAAATGAGTGCTAATGGAACCTAACCTCGTAGGCATACCTCGTTCCCGTGAATGGTTAATGACAGAAAGTGTAAAAAGAAAAACATACTTACTCTACGGATGCTGGAGCGCTGGCTGTCTGCTAGCACGGTTTTGTAAACGGGCAAGAAGGAGTGCGCAAAGAAAGACGTAAACAGGTAAGAAGGAGTGGACAAGAAGGACGTAAACTAGACTCTAGCCCCAAGAACTTTCAAAATGCTACAGAAACTCATTTCCGTAAGTGGTTTCTTCTGTAAAAATGAAGAAGTGTGTCTCCGATATAACATACATTTACCAAAAAATCGTTCTTCAGAAAGCATGGAATAAGTTATATTCCAAAGCAAGTGTTACCAGACATAAATAGGAATCCAATTGTGTAAAAAAAAAGGTAAGACTGCAGAATATGGGCTGCTTAGGAGGAAAACGATTCCTAATTCTATGGTAATGGTTTGAAGTTATTAATCAGGAAAAGTAACGGTAACATTATCGTATGGGTAAAACGGATTCCTTCAAATTTCCTTCAAATTTACAGGAGAAAGTACTTACGGAAATAATTTTCTTGAGCGTTTTGGAAGTTCCTGAATGTAGATTTGATCCATTTTAATGTGAATGCGTGTTGTTTTCTGCGAAAATCTCTGTCCGACATGCTGTTTCTGCTCCCGCCATTTGCTTTTTGCATGAGAGTGCAATGTTCCGTGTGTTAAGACGATGCAACCCCGTAGCCAGTGTTTCAGCCTCGCCGTGTTTTCACTAGAACCACCTGTCGAGTTCGGAACAAGCCATTTTTCCCCGAATGGGTGTCACTTATCGCACAACATTGTAGCAACATTGTGTTCCGACGTCACAGGAGAGAGTTGTTTTTACAATTTTTCTTTGTATTTATGCTAATGGAACCTAACCTAACAGGCCTAACCTAACCACGTAGGCATTCCTCGTCTGACGTCAATATTCAAGGTTGCAAGATTGTCGTGCGTAAAGGAAGAGAATTAACGAATTACGAAAGAAAGATGATTCAGACCCGAATGGGTGTCACTTATCACACAACACTGTAGCAACATTGTGTTCTGACGTCACAGGAAAGATCTTTTTCATGTTAGGCAATACAAGCTAACGCGTCTCTTAGCGAAAATAATAATTTTTCTTTGTATCTATGCTAATGGAACCTAACCCAACAGGCCTAACCTAACCACGTAGGCATTCCTCGTCTGACGTCAATATTCAAGGTTGCAAGATGGTTGTGCGTAAAGGAAGAGCATTAACAAATTTCGAAAGAAAGATGGTTCCGACCCGAATGGGTGTCACTTATCGCACAACACTCTAGCAACATTGTGTTCTGACGTCACAGGAGAAACCTTTTTCATGTTAGGCAATACAAAGGTAATGCGTCTCTTAACGAAAATATTATTTTTTCTTTGTATTTATGCTAATGGAACCTAACCTAACAGGCCTAACCTAACCACGTAGGCATTCCTCGTCTGACGTCAATATTCAAGGTTGCAAGAGTGTTGTGCGTAAAGGAAGAGCATTAACGAATTGTGAAAGAAAGATGGTTCCGAATTGCTGTGTATGGACAATGAACGTGGTAAATCGCAAGGTTATTTTACAAGTTCTACACGTAAATGCGACGTATTAGCATAATTTCAAATAGGGGCACGAAAGTAGATATTTTCCGGTGAACGAGGTTGCACCACTGCATAAATCGACAAAACACTCTCAGAACGCCCCCTAAACCTGTATGCTATGACGGCCATAATGTGTTACAGATTCGAAACAACAAGTAACAGTAAGTACTCGTAAATAGAGAAAATAAACATTATCTTAGTTAGAAATGCATTATTTCGCCTTAAGAAATGTTCCGCAACACGTTAGCAATGTAAAGAAGTCCGAAATATATGATTCGTAGGTGTTTCACCCATACGATAATAGTACCAAAGTAACTTTCAAGGTGCGGAAATGTGTAATTTTCGAAAAAAACAAAACAAGAAATAAGAGTTCAGGATGGGCGCTCTTGAAATTGTGGCACTGCACAAATGTAGTGAAAGCAAAAAAATACCTACGTTGTTAGGTAGCTAGGTTTAAATCTCTTAGCCTAAATAATAATTTGTCATTGTATTTATGCTAACAAAACCTAACCTAACGTTGTAGGCATTCCTCGTCGAAATAATGAAAAAAAACTGTGCGTAAACAATATGGACGCGAACGAATGGAGACATGCATAGCTTTTAGTAGGATGAAAAACATTTTTCATTGTATTTATGCTATTGGAACCTAACTAACAGGCCTAACCTAACCTTGTAGGCATTCCTCGTCTCAAATAATGAAAGAAACTATGCGTAAACAATATGGACACGAACGAATGGAGAAATGAGCCGAGAAATGCATTGTTTGTAGTAGGATGAAAAACATTTTTTCGCACAAAAATATAATACTAATCGGAAAAATAACACCGGAAAATGGAAGCAAAATGTACGTACTTTCAGGGAATATAAATTTTGTTCATCTACGTAGAGGAACATGTTCTGCAGTGAGACCCAATTCTTACCATCATTAATCTCGAATGAAATCACTTCATATATCATGAACACCGTTGAAATTTAAAAAGTCTCAGATTTTAACTGGATGATCTAAGCCATGCGTACAAATCCAGCTGATTTTTTTCTTTTCTTTTTAAGAGCAATCTAATCTAACTACTTGACTTAACAAAAAAAGCCATAAAAGAACCTCGCCCGCTTAATAAATGCAATATTATTTTTTATTATCATTTCTGTCATTTTCCCAGACAATGCTAAGAGTATTGTGAAAATATATACGGTATTGTTTCGTATCTCACATAGGTGTGCCTTTTTACTGAATTGTTTTAAACCAGTTTTAATTATTACTTATGAATTGTATAATTATTTACTTACCTTAGTGGTTACAAAATTCTTCTCTTTCTCGTTTAATCGGCTTGATAAACCACACGAAAGATTCTTGTTTGAAGTACTTGTGATCATGTCGTCATCACAAAACAAAAGAAACCGTGTGCGTACTTTTGCATTCATCTTTCATTAATGAGCAATTCTACATGACAAATACATTCTTGTTTCAGTAATGACCAATTTTACATGACAAATAAATCTTTAGCATATTTTTGAGTTAGTGTTTTAAGTCCACTTTATGCACAGTAAGGCTAATCGGGACTGGACCTACAGTTTAAGGTGGGATCCGAGCCACTTGTGCCTCCACCGGGTATCGAACCCGGGAACCCTTGATTACAAGGCGACGACGCTACCACTGCGCCATCGGGGAGGCCCTCTCTTTAACATATTAATTTCATCATGGGTTAACCTATATTCTTTTAACGAGAATCTGAATAGTATATATAAAAATAGTACTCCAATCATCTGTGCCGTCGTGCAGGAATCAAAACGCCAAAGCCAATAAGAGGGGTTAAGTGGGCCGCGGCCCCCAACTTTCAATGAAAAAAATCATAAAAATGGGGAGTTTTTTCACATATTCGATAATGTAATGCACCCAGGAACATGAAATGACTTTCATTCGGTTTACAAAGGACCATTCTTTGAAAATAAGGCTAAAGTTTACCTCTCCTTCCCAAAATAGCGGGGAAAGAGGGGCAAACTTCCCATTTGTATGAATTTTTCATTGGAAGTTGTGGGCCGCGGCCCACCCAACCCCTCTTATTGGCCTTGGCGTTTTGATTCCTGCACGGTTGCATGCCCTGATGTTTTAGCTGCAAAACAAAAGTTACCCGAAGTAGATTGGTCAAATAATCTACGAGTTATAACATTTTTTCGGTTTCGCCGAGGCCTTTTGGCGCGAAATTTAAATTCGTACACTTATTTGACAAAAAAATGTTATAACTCGTAGACTATTTGACCAATCTACTTCGGGTAACTTTTTCTTTGTAGCTAGAACAACAGGGCATTCAACCGTGGAGAAATCAAAACGCCAAAGCCAATAAGAGGGGTTGAGTGGGCCGCGGCCCCAACTTTCAATGAAAAATTCATAAAAATGGGAACTCTTTACACATATTCTATAATGTAATTCACCCAGAAACATGAAATGACTTTCTTTCGGTTGAGAAAGGACGATTCTTTGAAAATAAGGCTAAAGTTTGCGTCCCCTTCCAAAAATAGCGGGGAAGAGGGGGCAAGCTCCCTTATTTTTATGATTTTTTCATTGAAAGTTGGGGCCGCCGCCCACCCAACCCCTCTTTTTGCCTTTTGTGTTTTGATTCCTGCACCAGTGACCCATCGGCCAACTACGCCTATATTTTCTATGGGTTACATGTGACCCATTGGCCGAGTAAATGTTAAATAACAATAAATGGGTAACGGGGTAAACGAGCAACCCTGGGAGAGGGAGTAAAGCCGGTCGGAGCATGGTGCTGATCACAGCACCCTCAAAACGAGGCGGCGAGATCGAGAATCTGTGTTCGGGATTCCGAACAGTCGAGAAATTCCAAATTATCATATATAACAGTGACCAAATCTTGCGTAGTTTCTGCACTTAAAAGGTCTGGAATTTCTTTAAATGGCCAATTTTTATTGCAGATGTGCAAAATCAATCACTTTGGGGGGAAGTTCAATTCTAGATTTTCACAGTGTTGGGAAATTTCGAAAAATTTACGACCTGGTCGGGGAAATGGAGATTTTCTCAATACCGGAAATCAGAATTATATATAAAAAATCCCTTCCCAATGCCATTACAGCAGTGAACACGATTCTAATAACAGCTGAAAACAGTCTCCCAAGATTTTGTAGGACATGGTAGCAAATTGCTGAAACTTTACAGCCTGTAAATCACAGAAAACAAAATTATTTTGATTAAATATCGCTTCAATTTAACCATTCGAATTCCATGAAATTTTTCCAGATATCTCAAAGGGGTAAGTGCCCCCCTGGTCCCCTTCTGTCGGCCCCCTTGCTGAGAGATACCTCTGCGTTGAGCCAAGAAGCATCAATGATAGCTAAAATGTAAAAATGTTGCACCCTTTGGAGTACGCAATACGTTCTAATGAGGACTTGAACTCCAGGCTTGCTGCAAGTGTGATACGCAAGTATCAGGCAAATTGTCACTTATACACCTGCTGCAAACTTATATTCACTTAAAATGCAAACTCATGGTTCCTGCACACTTACAGTGAACTTGCATTCAACTTGAACTGCCAAGCAAGTCTCACAAGACAAATGCAAATCAAGTGCAAACTTGCACTTAACTTACGTGCTATCTGGGCATACTGTGAAGTTGTAGCGATTACTTCCACAAAAAAAGGTTTTAAGATTAGGTCCCTCAGCAGTCAGCATTCTTCTAATAATAAACCTAAATGCTCTCGTAGTTAGATTAAGTTCTGTTAGCATTAAAATAATATCGTTAATGCTTTCTAAAGAAAAAGGTTCTAAATTACCTGTACATTCATTCCCACTAATCATAAACTTGCATTTCTCTCGTCTTAATCTGTTCTTAAGATTTGTAACATCCTCTTAGCAGACGGATTACGTGGCAGGAGCAAATTTGACGCTTAATCTTACTGCTGACACGTGCGTGGCAGCAGACTCGGCCATAAGATAAATACATAAAATATGTGATTCTCGAGTGAATTTACGTACAATTATGCATACAAACTTATAATTTTATATAATTTATATACCAACTATTAGAACTGGATGTTTTGCTATATGTTCTGCTGTGCATTCGCCCTACGCTTCAGCCACCCTAACCTACCCCTCGCTATGTGCCTGGATTAGATGATAAACACAGAATATAGAAACACATACGAGATAAATGTATTTATTTTTATAAAATATCATTAAATTTGAACAATTGTGGTTATGATCTAATACTTAATAATTAATACGAGGTGTTAAGAAAGTTACAGTCTTGTGAGGAAACGGTTGCGATTCTTTCTTCTTTCCTTTCTTCTATGGTTTGTTTGGGAAAGTGTTTCGAGGAAGACTGATCTGAAGAGAGCGGGGTGGTCAGCGAAATCTTTGGATTTAGCACCCTCGAGTTTTCTTGTGGGCGTACATGAAGGATGTCCTCTACGAAACTCATGAACACAGTATTCAGGGATTGCAAGCAAATATTCATAACTGTGTCAATTCAGTCTAACGGTAAACATTGCAAAGGGTGTTGAAGAACCTGTCTACTTGTGTGAAACACATAAAAGCGGCTATTTCCTGCACTTACTGTGAAATAAATTGAGGGGTCTAGTGAGTATTTTTATACCAAGTATTTTACTGATCTGATATATCTATAAATATCTTATAATTTACTGCAAAATGCTTCCATTTTGTTATAATTTTCATTAGAGCTGAGCCGATACCACCATTTGCCGATATCGATACACGGACCGATTCAACTTTGACAAGAAATGGAAATAAATTAAGTTTTCTAAAGCATTGCGTTGAGTCATAATTTGTATAACAAAGGGTAATTTTTTCTGAACATATTGTTAGGTAAATTATTCAAAAAGAAAAATATGAATTTCAATATAAATACCATTTATTATGAACATGTATGATATATTGTTGTAGTATACCCATGTGGAAAAATCAATCTAGCACATCAAATACTTTGAACAACGCTTAAATACTTTTGCCTGAGTGTAAATCATGTTCACAGGGTTACATATGATCTACATATAGAAAACTTCATATGTCTTCTGGAGGATCTTCACTGTCCATTGTTTCTGTGGATTTTAGTTTTTGGTAAACACCATGAAAAATATAAGGCATTATTGCCATGAGATCTTTTAACTTCAGGGCTGATATTAAATCTAGCACCGGTTACTGCAACACAACCTCTGCCACTCCTATTGCAGACACCATCAGTAAGTGGCATAGCTCCTTCTCTCACTCAAAATGCTGATGAGGACGTATTCAAGAACTCAGAAAGTCTGCTGCAGAACAAGCGGGAGCTATGCAACATGGTTGTAGTTCACATGATAGATGACAGATGGTAGGAGAAGACTGAAAATGGCAAAAAATAATATTTTCAAGATTTGTGGCATAGCTCCCTCTCTCACTAGACCCCTCAATTGTTTCCCTATAAGGTCGTGTAACTTTTTGAACACCCCACAGTTTCTGCAATATGTTTACAATATTTCTAAATTAGAAATAATATTAATAATAATGTTTATTAGTATTATTATAATTATTTTAAATCATTCGTTTCTAAAGTGCAGTGTTAAGAATATTGAATTGATTGTAAGAGTTCAAACTCTTGTTGGGGATGACTGATTTTGTTACAGCATTATGTTAGCTGCAAGTTTTCAAACTAAATTTGTATCACAAAGTGTTGTAAAGGAAAAATTTGCAGCTTTTTATGAGGAAAATTATATTGCGATAATTTGGTTTACTGTTGACAATTTTATATCTGAAATTCCTTTACTTTTTCTATATCCTTGAAGGGACATTTGGACTTCAAGTCAACGGTAATTATGGGCCATTCATTTGGTGGAGCCACAACATTGCTAACTTTGGCCAAGGACCATAGGTTCAGGTATGGATTTTCAAATGGATCTTTTTAAGATATAAAAATATAATAAATAGTTGAAAAGTTAGTGAAAATTGTGTCATCACGAGGGATCAGACCTGGAATCCTATATTTAAATAATTTCAATTAGCAATAAAGTTAATTAATACACATTTTGTTCGGAATAAAATTTCCCTATTTCAATTTGTTAATAATACTGGAAAAGTAATGAACCCAAAGTTTAAATATTGAATCAGTAAGTAAGAATAACTTGCCACTTTTCTTGAAAAATACTAAAATACTTTGAGGTGTGTTCGTTCGGGGACAAAGAGTAGATATCATATCAGTTTTAGGTCAATAATGTATGTAGTGATAAAGAAATGTCAGTCTCAGTGCACTAATGTGATGATGGATTGTGAACTAATGAAATGGATGATGTCTTCATAAGGATTCGAACCTAGGGCCTCTGGCTTCTCATCGTGTCACGCTGACTACTGCACTACGGAGTTCGGCACTCATGTGTTGAAGTGATATTTTGATATGTTGTTCCACTCTAAAGGGTTCCCAAGGAGGTACCTTCGAAACTTCAAATAGTAAGGAGGATTGAATGACACTTTGTTTGATTATTTAAATTTATGGTGGGTTATAAACTTTGGTGGGATATAAACACTCACATTATTTAAAACCTTTGTTTAACTTGTTTCAATTGAATTGCATAATAATTCTTTAAATTAGAAATTTAGAAAAATATGAACCTCCAGTAATAACTTCTGCACAGAGAAAAATGTTTGTTTGGATTAACCAAAATAATGGTAGTGGTGAACAAATCGTTTGTTTAAATAGGCATCAACCAAACAATTGTTCACCATTACCAAAAGATTTGGTCAAGTTCTATTTGTTCGTCGTAAACAATGTTTTGGTTACCAAAACAAAATATTATTTTAGTAAATCTAACAAAATTTAGCCCATTTGTTTAGGAAAACCAAATAATTTGGTCAAAATTACCCAACGCCAACGATTTGTTAAATTATTTATAATCTGGCTAACTTTATCTAGGGTGGATAGTTTGTACAAACTAACTGATCTCAAAATACACATTCAGAATAGAAAATTCACATGTCTTCTTCTTTAATTTGTAGCTTTAATGTTCACACATCTTTCGAAGTGTGTTAAAGCACAATTTTTCATTATGATGACAATCAAACGTAGCATTATTTGTTGTACAAAAACTTATGTTTCTTCTACACATTTTAGCAGAACCATCTAATTGCCGGTGTAGGAAGCTCAGTATAACGTATTTATATTCTGAGCTTTTTTTTTTCAGAATATTAGGTTACACAACAACATAAAGACTCGTTTCGAGTAATTATCTTTCTCTCTACATGAGTTTCAATTTTCGACAAAGGACTCTCATACTACACTCGACGAAACTAGACAATCGTTATTTCAAATTCGAAAGCCCGCTCACGCACATATAGTAAATTTAACAAAACTTTTTGTTTGTCTTTACTTATATATGTATAATTTTGTTTACAGTACCATATTTCGTCTGACCATTTTTTTGGTATTCTTAAACAAAATGCTTTAGTAATTACAAGCAACATTTGGTTATCGGAAACAAAAAGCAACCAAACTTTTTTAGTAATTCCAAACAAACCAGTTTTTTCTGTGTGCCCTGCATGTCTTCCTCAATAACACCAATGGAAGATGAAGAAGTTTTCTCTGGATATCAAACAGGTAATTTCTGGATAGCTATCGAGAGCAAACATCACCCTCATCTTCAGGGACAATATCTCGAGAAAACCTCTTCATCATTTCCTGCCAGGAAATTCAAGAATTATTATCTATGGATGATATTCAACTTGACGTCATCATGCAGTGCATTCTGGGAAGAAACAGCATGAAGTGGGGCAAAGTTGCACATGTCAAGGAAAGCATATGAGAAGCTTTCTTACTGTGAGAAATTTGCGATATTATATACGTCCACATTCCTCAGATGATCATGGGAATTATAAATTGACTTGGCGAAGAGAATACGCACAATGCTTACCTTATCGTTCATGTTTTCTAGGCAGTATCTGGTCAGTTTGCCCGAAGTATGGCGACTGAATGTGATTTCACGCAATGAATTGTTGGAGAAGTTGTTAGCTGAATATCATCCATTCACTTCCAAGGCGCCTACCTATATTTCAATGGACAGACACGAGGACTACAGTATTCCCATGCTTCTTCCTCTATTCTCGCACATAATCATAATATGTCATGCATTTTCCTTAATTAACTGTGTATTTGGAAAAATAAATACTGAGATAGAGTAAAACACCCATTTCAGAACAGAATTCTGCACATTTCCCATAGAGTCCTCAAATAATTTAAGAAATTTCAATCACACATATAATATTTTGTTTCGAAATAATATCGTGTTGAAAGTTATACATTGGGTCCCTTATAGAATTGGGAGGGGAGCTGGCCTCCCTGGCCCCTCTCCTGTTTCGGCGCCCTTGAAAGTAAAAAAATGCCAGAAACATCGCTTCTTTGTGTATCCTTGATATAGCATCAAAGTAACTTAATTAGTAGAAAATTAATTTAGTTTGTAAAATATCACTAATTAATTTTAATTTTATTGATAACACTGAATAATTATTTTAATTGTGTAATAACTTTTCATCTTTCCTTATGTTTCTGCTGACCCTTAGGGTAGGTGTAGCGTTGGATGCGTGGATGTATCCAATTAAACGTGTACAAGATCTTCCTGATCGACTGTCGCAGCCCATACTCTTCATTAATATGGAGAGATTTCAGAAATCTCACAACTTGGAAGGAATGGTGAGGTTTTTGGTTAACACAAGGGTTGAAAGGCGAATTGTAACAGTAAGGTGAGTAAGATCAGATAGAAACTAATATTAAATAGTCAATGATAAAATGTTAAACATGTTTTCCATTACATTAAATTTCAAATGAGCCTAGAACTTCATTTGTTCCGAAATTATATGTTTTTACAACTTTACAACATAATATTTTGTGTGTGTGTGTGTGTGCACTGGCGTAAGCAAGGGGGAAGCTGATGGGTATACAGCCCCTCCAGAAATATTGAGATAATCAAAATTTTCAAATCAAAGGTGTAAAGAATTCTGGAATATCCAAAGTGGTAACTGAAAACATCACTTAAAGTGACCCCCGATTGAACAACCTTTAGAACAAAGGTTAAAATGGTATATACGAAATATTTTATTGCATATCACCCCCTCCCCCAGAATTCAGCTATGTAATATCCACCTTTACAATTCCAACCCCTTTTGAAATAAAGTTCTGCATACGCAGTGTGTGTGCATGAGCTATTTTGATTTTTTTTCAGTGTGGGAAATACCAGTAAGTTCTCTTGAAACCTCTTGTTATTACAGAAATTGTATAAAATTTGCAAATGATTTTGTGTATTTTTCAGGCATTCAAACCATGAGGACCAATCAGACACAACATTTTTTGTTGGCTGGCCCTTCGGTGCCTTTGTAGGCAGGCAGTGGATCATCCCACCACAAGTCATTATGGGAATCAATAATAGGCTTATTTGGAAGTTTCTGAGCAAGCACATGGGTAATTAAAATTAACTAAATGATATTACACTTTAATTTGATATATTGAATTTCAAGATTTATCTCTGCATATATTATTATAACTTTACTTTGTGACTGACATGTGAAACTGTTTTCAATTACAGTGTAGAGTGCTCGAAGTGTGAGGTGGTGGGGGGGGGATGCTTATGAAAATTATCCTAGCAGGTGGATACTTTATGATCATTTTCTTAACTGTGGGAGTAACATCACCAGACGTTCACTCACACTTCAAGCACTGACAAAGATATCCAGGACCAACACAACCACAAGTGATTCCATAAAACCTTTATAATAATAATCTTTATTCATCCGTTGACCCATTTTGCATGGGTATTGTCACACTGACACTGATTCAACAAGATTTTGTGGATATCGATAAATCTACGAGAAATAAATAAATCTCTATGCGCATACTTTTTGTCACATAATAGAAGTCCACATAATATTAAATTTCTTAGGCTTGTAAAATATGTGGGTTACAGTTTCACAATCTACAGCTCTAATAATTTATCTTTACTTCTGTGAGTTAACATTTTTTTTTTATCAGTGCATCATGTGCAGACTTATAACCTTTTCAACAAAAGTGGTATTTTGTGTGGCATTATCCCCCATTAGCAAAACATTCTAATCAACGCAAACACATGTATAAATATTAAAAAATATAAATTAAGGCTAAAATACAATAATTTCAGATATAAAATCAAGCTATATGAAAGCAAAAAAATAATAATTTTAAAGAATTTTTGACAAAATTTGTTAAGTTCTTATTTTTTAATTTCTTTATTGGGCTTGTGTGTGGGAACCTAGTAACTGAAATGTAGAATTCCTAAAGATAAGATATCTGAATGAAGGCTTTGCAGTTAAATAGAAAACAGTAATGTTATTTTATTATCAATATCTTACTTAATCAAATTAAAGTAGCTCAAAGTTCACACCTAGGATACAGTAAAATAGACCAAACTATGATGCTAAATACACATATTTCTGTTCTTAACATATGTAGTTATTGCTGGATACTGGAGATGATTGATAAGTTGTAGAGCAGACAACATTGCTTTTATACATATAATATAAATTGTTTATGCAACTATAATATAATGTGAGATCCTGCTCTCCACATCATGGATATTATTCCTTTAACACTGACTGACAGCAGTTCCAGGGGGGCTCAGGCTCCACTGGCCCCTGTCTGGCTATGAGTCTGTATATTCTAATATAATAGGGTGAGTGCCGTGCTCATACATATCCACTAAAGGGTTAATCCTTGGAAACTTTCTGAGAAATTGTCTGAAAATTATGTTGTCAATAGTCAGTTGCTCATATTGACATGTATTGGTCTGT
The DNA here is from genome assembly GCF_977018435.1 of Lepisma saccharinum. Lineage (NCBI taxonomy): Eukaryota > Metazoa > Arthropoda > Insecta > Zygentoma > Lepismatidae > Lepisma > Lepisma saccharinum. The sequence goes on along the minus strand of NC_139258.1, from coordinate 37,696,671 downwards.
CACCAAATATCACCTTCTATGATGCATGACAAAGCTACCATTCCTTAGGTATTTGCAGGCAAGTTCATTCAAGTGATTGACTCTTTGTGCATTAGACACATTTGCTCTTCATAAGAAAAGACTGTTAACCACATGATCAACAAAAAGGCAAGAACTGTAGGTACAGGTGTGATCTGAGAAAGTATGTTGGACAAAGCAGCTTTTCACTGATGTAGCAACCAAATAACTCTGAATATTATTCCAATGAAATCTCTTGGCACTGTAATCAAAGACAAAAGACTTTTTGAAAAATGCCAGCTTGAGATTTTAGAGATTTGTATGTTTAATGTTACTAAAAAGGATGTACTGGTATATTTAGACTTAGGATACATGCATATTTCTTTATTAAGAAAATTCCAGATACAGCACAAATGGCCATTTGATGCTGGAATTGTTAACAATGAAAAGAGCAAAATTAAAAATAACACAAAAAAATTAACAAAAATAAGTCAGAGATGGAACTTTTTGATATAATTTACCAACATTTTTATGGAAGACCAAAAGACATTTACCGAAGAGAATATATATTTTTATTGAAAAGGCATACTTCAAAAATAATTGTTTTCTAATGCATTTTGACACAAATGTAATGAAACTGCATGTATGTTGCATATTTTGACATTTTTTGCCATAAATGAATATTTTGTTCCATTTTGCATAAAAGGTCCATATTTATGAGAGTTTGTCATGATTTTTACTTATTTAAGTCAAATCTAAAGTTTTCCACATGGAAACCACTCAGCCTGTATCAACAAGCAAGTATGTGCATGTAGTCAAGGTCAATGAGACAACAGGGATTGAGAACAGAAATGTGTCTTGCTGGATGACAAGGCATAGCTGAAATTTTGTCCTATTAAGATAATTTCTTCGCTGATAATTTCTGTTATGCAGTCACCTAATATTTTTCAATATGAACGGATCTATTGTAAAACATGGTAAGTGACATTTTGGTAATTTTTGAGTTACAAAGTAAAATGTGCCATCCTTAAATTTTCGAGTGGAATTGCCATGTCATACAATTTGAATTGGACTCAGTGAAGCCTTCTGAAATTGTAAACATAATACGAAAACAATTTATCTACAGTATAGCTTCTAATAACCTTTTTTCTTAATTAACTCAGAAATTACCAAAATGTCACTTACCATGTTTTACATATCGAACATATATATCGAAAGGGAATTCTTAAAGGGGTATTAGACCAATGAGAAATGTGACCAGAATGGGGTTAGTATTGCATCAAAATTGTTTAAGAACACAAAAAAACTTAAAAAATCTGAACAGAACTAATAAACAATTTCTCAAATGGAATTATACTCAACAAAATGTAGGATGTCAAGAATTGAAAAAGGACAGCTTACCTAGCAGAAAATGTAAGTGCACAAGAAATGTTTTTTTTTATGTACAAAGAAATTAAGCAGAAAATATCTCAATTCTAAAAGTCATAATTGATTTTCTGATTAAATTTTGAAGGATTACTGCCTCCATTAAGGCATCTAGGATGGAGATAGAAGTGTATTCACTGCTTTATTTGTTCCCGGAGGTGGGGGGGGGGGGTTATTTTCTTTGCTTCAGTCGTCCGCTGTGCTCTTGGTTGATAGTTGTTCTGATTTCCATCATCTGGCAGTATTGGAGGATAGTGATTGGCAGGTTAGGTTGGGCTCTCTGTTTTGTTGTGTTGTTTGGCACAGCATAGTTTGTTTTCCTAGGGTGGGTTGTAGGGAATTGTGTGTGTGAGGTCTGCAAGGGTTATCAGATCACTATAAGGGAAAAGTAAGACTTGCTATCCCAAAATGTAGGATTGTTAAATCAAAATATAGGACACAAATCATTCACAGTAGAACTTGTCAGTAAATAATGCAAAAAATTACATTTTTTTTAATAATATTTTTTAAGTATTTCTTTAGAAACCAAATTCCCAAACTTGTAAGCAATAATACATAATAATTTCTCACCACATGTATTTTCATCATATTTCTCGGAGGAGCCATTTTTTCTTAAAATTTCAGATTTAATCAAAATATACCTGTAAAACTCTGAAGTCTTCAAAGTCTTTGAAATTATACTGAACCAGTACAAAATCTTTTACAGATTCTGTGAGAAAAGTATTTATTTCATTCTGACATTAATTAAAATACTGTATAAATATTTGCATTATTACCTGAAATGACAAACAAATATTCAGAAATTAACATAACTTGAAATAATATGAAACATTATGAAAAAATTCTCTCAGGCAATCGACCAGGTGAGTTGTGGAAAAGATTCCAAGCTTTCGAGAGCTAACGTCTTCTACCCTGAAGATGAGAGTGACGTTAGCTCTTGAAAGCTTGGAACATTTTCCACAACTCACCTGGTCGATAGCCAGAGAGAATATTTTCATCATTCGTCGCCAGAAAAGCTTCAAGACTTACTTCATGAAACATAATGTCTTTCATTTTGGTGGTTCATGGTTCAAAAGCTTTGTTCTGTATCAATCTTTGTTTTGGCCTTCTTTTTTATGAACCGTCTGAATCAAAATTAATTTCACCAATGGGTGCAGTCCACAGAATTTTAATGCATGATGTCTTCTTTGATTACTCTCTTTTTCTACCGAAGCACATATGCACTTGTACACTCCCCGAGACATCTAGAAAGGTTTCATATAATTTGAATGCTGAAATTTTAGTGTAAAAACATGGACATGAGGAGCCATGAAAGACAGCAGATTATGTGCCTATGCAGATTATCCTAATGCTGGGGATGCTTTGTAAGAATGTTCTTAACTGGGGAAAACATCTCTCCATGTTTTCCTCACTTTGAGCACTCCTCCCCCTCTCCCTTTGAGATAAAATTCCTCAGGTCACATTGTCCACATGCTTAAACTGTCACACCTCATACTTGCTAATTGAAACTTGTTACTTATTAAGCTTTTAAAATAGCTAATATATCTATATTTTTGTAATAAATCTAATGATCAAAAGTAATTTCAAGAAATTGAAAACTTGTTATAAAGTTTTGTAAATGTGGTAACATTTAAAGGAAAGTGAAGAAATACATGCTCATGAGGTCAGCTGAATTCTGTGGGACTTGGCCTCCCTTTCAGTATCTGTAGTCGTCATCCTTTACAGAAAAAAATGGCGATGATTCTGAGTTTCTGATATTGTGGCACAATGTAAGTGAGAAAAGTCCATCAGCTTATATGCAAATATGTGTTCAAATAACTTAAAATGGGCAGACATTTTTCAAGTCAGTTCTAGTTACTGTATCTCATACTAGTTTATAGTTTGTTTCCCTATTTTTGAAGTAATGGTGGCTTTGATGGCATTTCTTGAAATTTTCTACTTTTATAAACATGGGATGGCTCTCACGCAACTAACATTCTGTCTTATTTATGTTGCCTCCATGTTAGCTATGTTATAGGAAAATAAAAATTGTGAAAGTGTTCATTCTCTTGGCCTCTTAATTTATTTTGGTAAATATTTTATGCATAATATTATTTGTACCAATAAATTTATTTCATTTTCTAGGAAATTCAACCGAAGATAGATATGACAGGTACCTGGAGAAATGGAGTAAAATAATTCTTGAGGGTCTTCCAAGCAAAGAACAAAAGATGGTGGTTCCCTTGGTACCTTAGAAGATTGGAAGAAGCCACTTTTTCTGCACCAAAGTATTTAATTTTTCGTCATTCATATCCTCAGGTTCTGAAATGCATATCAGGAAAGGGAAAACTGTGTGCTATACTGTACATGTGCAGCTTTAAGAAGTCGAAATGACTATATTCTGTGATTTTTTTCTCTTGCAATTAATATTTTAGACTGTACAATGCTTGTAATTTATATCAATTAACATATGAAAAACTGTAAAAAAAGAGGTAGTACTTTTTTCTGTACAATATGACGTGAAACAGACGAAAATAAGACATTTGACTATCAGGAAACAGTATTACTGTATGAAACGTGTAGAGCTTTTGTGGTATCTAGTAATATGTTCATTGTCAAGACAGTACTGTGCACATTTGTTTGTGTATGATAAAAATGATGATGTGTATCAAATTTAAGTACTTGATTCATGATCACAGGATTTCTTTTTAATTAAAAGGTGAAGAAGGCATATTCTCCCCCATTATAGTGTTTCACCCTCAAAACACACTCTTTCAGTTTGAAGTTATCCTGTTCCTGTGATATCCTTATAATAATTGCCATAAATTACTCTGACTGAAAAGACATTATATGTGTGAAGTCAGGCGCGGAGCGTCCATGTAAGCCGGGCTTACACTTTATTAGTTCTAGTAAAATGTATGTAATTATATGGCAAAATTAGTAAAAACTTCAAAGTTCAACTCGGCCCGATACCAGTCTTCGAGATCCTGTTTGTTAGATTGCAACACTTCAGCACCATGGGACACATGGGAACTCCCGCCTTTTGGTTGCGGAAAGTTGTAAGCCGTCTGAATGATGCCTTACAAATTTCTGACCGCGAAGGAGCAGTGCCTACCGTATCTGGATGGAGAAGAGCAAGGAATATAGGGAGAAGAACGGGTCAAACCCTAGGTTTGTAAACCTACGGCCACAGGCTTACAGCAGCATTGCAAACCCCATGTTTAGATAAAGTGTTGTTCATGGACGTCCGCAGTATTTCTTTCCATCAGGGAGGATTAAGTAAAGTATTTTTTTTGGGGGGGGGGGGGGGTAAACTAGGTATATTTCCCTTCTCAAAATATACTAATTCAATTTGAAGTTAACGTTTTTCTGCAACGCCTTTACAATAATTAACAATTTGATGTAACTGAAAAGAAATTGTATGTGTGAAAATGGTTGACATTCATTTTTCAGCAAGTGTCTCCTTGCCTTGCCCCTTCTGGACATCCATGGTGTCGTTTAAACTCCGAAAGTATGCTACATACTACTAAATTGTTCTGTGATTTTCATATTATTAATATTAATTTAAAACAAAAATATAAATATAAATCTGAATGGTTCAACCAACGTTCGAAGTTATACGTGAAAAGTTTGAGAAAATTGAACCACAACGAAAAGTGGCCCTCTTGTTTTATTTATGCCACCAACCTACAAACGACTTTTTAAACTTGTGCGAAATTTAGCACCATTGTGCTTGGGTTGGCTTCACTGAATACGTGCCAGCGAGACACAGGTCCTGCAAAAGGAGGGGCTCCAGCGTTGTCGGATATGAATGGTTGACTGCAAATGAGATTTGAGCCGGTGGTGCTTCAAGGAGGTTTTTTCCAGGAACAGGGAACTCTGAAGCAAAAATCCAACAGGAAGGGGAAAAAGGAGAAACCTAAAAATGAGCAGGATACGGGAAAAATAGATACATATTGATGTGTTAAATTCTTGTTTCTGTTTTTAGCTTATAGGAGAGCATAAACATCAGAAATATTATGATCTCTGTTTTCCGTTTATGTATGAACTCAGCTGGTAATAACTGAGCTAAAAGGTGCAAAAATAAGTAAATAAATAAATGTTAATGAAAGCTGAAGATTGAACCAATTTTACAAATCTCGTGTCAAATGTGAACAAAATATTATTAATTACGTAGTCCGTGATTCAGAAACTCTTCAAACAGCATTCGAAAAGCCTGTTTATGATCTTTTAGGTGCTAGATTTGCTTTTACAGTATCCTAAGAAAGCACTTACATGTCCTTTGATAGAAATTTCTGGATATGTCCCTACAATTAGTGAGCATTTCTTTTATAATTAATATTGTACTTTTTTTTACTAAATATAGGGAATTTTAAGGCAAGAGAGGGAATTTTTTTATATCCGGAAGGGATATTCCCCGCACAGTCCGAAAGATCACTGCTTTGAGCAGTGACCAATTTTAGATCTGGCTTCTTTTTGTTTCCCCGTTCTTGTTGTCGAGGTATTGCTTTTGCGAATTCCATCTATTCAAAGTGGACTGTCGGCCCTGTGCTGTTGTGTGACAGTGAAGTGCATTATGGAATAAAACGAGTGTGATTGTGCGGTGGGGTTGAGAACTTGGTGCAGACGCCGTTATCCAGCAAGGATTTTGCTGCCAAGAAGAAACTTGTGGATGTAGGTAGGCCCTTCCTTCTCTAGCAGGCATAGTAACAGAAACGAAAAATAAAGTGCGCCGATTTTGTGATTCAGCGTACGAAGCTGATACTTGGTTATGCGGTTGTAAAAAGTATTCTGCACTTTTCTGTTTCCTTCTGTTTTCGTTTCTTTATTATTATTATTATTATTATTATTATTATTATTATTATTCATTTTATCTAACTTTGCATATTTTTTATCGTTACGTTACTCATTGTGATAGGAATAAGACTGACTTAATTATCAGTTGAAATGTAAGAGATACACAACCTAGCAAAGAAAACACCAATCCCAGAGATTTATCCAGAATTTTTAATTTGGTGAAAAATTCCAGGGAAGTGTTCTGAAAAAATGGGGGGAGGTGTCGATGTGTGTGGATAAATCACTAACCATGTCAGCCCAAAAATAAGCACAACGGGAAATAACCTTCATCATGATAGGCTTACACTGTTGGAAAGGTCACGCTCTGCCACTGTGTGAAGTATACAAGTTTAGTTCTCCATTCATTTTCCAGGGGTGCTGTGCCCCTCCCTTGCCTCCTCTTTTGGATGTGCATGATTTGATTGGACAATTCTAATGGTTATATATTCTGTCATCTCTTGGCTATTGCGCTGACTGAAGATGTATAAATTTCAGCACCTTTATGTAAGTAGCCATGTATTTTCAAATACAGTTGAAAACTGTTTAACATCTATACATTTTATTTCTTTCTGGTGGAGATTACAGCAGGGTAACTGAATTGCACAATTTCATAAATACGAAAGAAAGGTGTTAATTTTATGTAATGCTATAGATTGTTATTGCAAAGCAAAGCTATAAACATTATCAAAAAACAGTAAAATATGATTCCCATTGAATTTGTTTCGCTTGTAGCAGCACAACCTCATCAGTGATAAGTATGATCAAAATGCTAACTGGAGGTTAAAATAAACTAACAGAGCTACAATATTCAGTTATTACATCATGTCAAATATTAATCAATGAGAGATAGTGATATTATGTGTCACCTATGCTGTGAAGCCATGAGCTGCTTAGAATCACGCCTCTGCATCTCAGAGACAACTAGCTTGTGCATGAAGGTTTAGTTCAAGGGCTTCTTTCTTAGATTGAACAGCTAAGACCAAAAATGTGTCCAGTGGTACCAGACCATATTAGAGACACCTACTAAAGGGGCAACACTGTAAAACCATACTTCTACGGGACACACATATTTCCTAATTGAGACATTCACATGAAGCACCTATAAGTGCCATAAGGTGAAGAATCCATAAGTATACACCATGTAAAATCTTTGTATGGAAATTCCTTACGTTTATAACACCACAAGAAAAACGCTATATATAAAACAAAGCATATGGATTATATCACAGCCACTTTTAAAGAAGAAAAGAGATTCATTCATAAGAAATCTATTAAGCAGAAATCAATTTGGAAATGTTTGTTCTTCCTGAATAACATTATTGCAAATAAAAATTAATGATAACTGCCAAAAGGTAATAAAAGATAACTCAGTAGAATCTTACAACTTTGATTGCAATGGGGTTCTTCTTGTTAGTCTTGAAGGAGCCATATGAAGTTCTGTAGTTGACTGACTTCTTGAACCATCTCTTTTGCCCAATCTTTCAGAAAAGAAAATGTAAAGAATTGTGTCAGGACGTTCATCACACATGATGAAATTAATATCATGTAGCAACAATATGAAGAAAGAAAATGGTTAACTATTTCTGGGTCATTTTACACAATTTTTTACTTCAAATTGATCAAAATAACATCACTGGAAAAGTGGAAAGCAAAAATTCTGCGAACTACAAGTAAAGGTAAAAAAAGGTAAAGTACTCCCCTGTGCTTAGCACCATGGCATGAAGGTATATAGGGGGTGTGGGGGTAACGCCCTACACTATGCGAACTACAAGTATAACATGAAACTGTTTGGTTCATTTAGTTAAATCTTTAATGAACTGTTGTGAGAAAAGTAAAATAAAATTCTGCCTCCAAACTAAATGCTTAAATAATTATAACATATATAGTTTCATTTCTAAGCTTAAGTTTAATTTATACTTTTCTCGTTGGCATATTGGTAACGTCATCACCTTGTAATCAAGGAGTTCCGGGTTCGATACCCAGTGGAGGTACAAGCGTTTCAGATCCCACTTTAAACAGTAGGTCCAATCCCAATTAGCCTTTTTGTGCATAAAGTAGACTTAAAACTAAAACTCAATCAATCAATCAACCAATCAATTTATACTTTCCAAAGAATTACACTCCAGACACATGAGGATGCATGCACGAACACAAACATACATAAAATGATCTTTTGCTGTTCAATAATGGCTCACTTTTCAGATGTCCAGGTTCACTGATAATTGTAAATGTCCACCGTAGTAATAATATTATTATAATGTTAATTTGTGTGTGTGTGTGATCATTGCGATTAGCCTCAAGTGGCTGAAAAGCAATGTAAAATAACCCAATTCAATCAATAAACAAAAGATAGTATGTGTGTGCAATATTGCTTATTCCCAATTTCTGTACATTAGGCACATTGAATATTCATATCTGCAATTTGTTTACAAAACAAATAAAGTTGTTTGAGGTCTATTGAAAATAAATTTTCATTTTCATTGACATTCATGTGTATTTAAGGTTACATACAATGATTTGTGTATGTATCATGTGGTGGATTACGTCAACATAAAATAACTCATAATTGCTTTAGAAATAGTAGTTACTGGGTTTGAGAGATATAACTGTCGACCATAGGATTCAAGGAAGAATTATGCAAAGCTGTCCCATTTTCCCCATGTTCAAACATAGGAGCATGCTCTCAGTTAGCCTTAAGGCTCGAGCAATCCCCTAACTATCAATTTCCAGTTCAAGCACTGTTAAACATGTTGAGTATTTTCTATATACATTGATATGATCTATTAATGTATGCAAAATGCATACAATGACCAAAAATGTTCACATTTTTCATGGTATGATTGGCAAAAATTTCCATACATTCTCTGATCCTGGCTGCCTTCAATCCTTCACGTAATGAGATAAGCTTGATTGCATGTATTCCTGTTTTCCTGTTTAAAGCATTTTACTGTTTGCTTTTGTGCATGGCCCCCCTGCCCCCGCTCCCATACTGGGGCTTCCGCAGTGGCATAGTGGTAACGTTGTTGTCTTGTAATCAAAGGGTCCTTGGGTTCACTACCCAGTGGAGGCACATGGCACAGTGGTTCAAATCCCACTTTAAACTGTAGGTCCACTTCCAGTTAGCCTTATAACCACATTGCCCAAAGCTGTTAAACACATCCCGTCAAATGTCCTGACTACACTACGCAATTCCAGGTTATACAATCAAAATACAGTTTCAAATAAGAGCAGAGTGGTGCATACGAGACGGCAAAACCTAATAATATTTCTCAGAAGTAACCAAACTCCTAAAGAACACTACAAAATATGTGTACGTGTAGATCAACAATTAGTGTAGTTCATTTTTGTAATATGATATGATTTGTTTCATTCCATACACTATGATAGAGTGATTAACTTTCCACCAATACTATGAAACATGTCAGTCCAGTCCAAATTTACATCTTCAAAAATCCTAGGAACATGCGATGCATGAAACTATTATATAGCATTAAAATGCAAAAAAATTGATATAACTGATTTTATTTCTTATAAATCCTTCATGATTTATGATTTCATAAAACACATTCAGCAGTTCCTCAAGTGGTAACAAATCCTATGATGTAACCAGCCCATTGTAGACCAAGGCCTGCCAATTGACCACTTACTAGTAGAATTTCACTCCTCTTTCTAATATTTGGAAAACTAGCATAAATAATGTTGTCTTACATTCAAAGTAGTATTTTTCAGTACAGTTGAATAGGGAAGGTACAACAATCACACATCTATATACTATTAATATTATTTGTAGTAGTAATGTTCTTATTTATGAATATACCATCCATCAAAGGGATGTATTGGACTTTGAGAAATTCTCCATTCCAGCCATATAAAATATTTCCGTAGTATATTGATTTGTCATTTAAAGGCTTCAGATGATTCTACATACAAACACAGTGATATTATGAGCAATAAAATAGTGATTCAGTGAATTTAGTTTCATGAATTTCATAGGCAGAGAATTAGTATTATAGTAAGTATTTCATGTATTGTGAACTTCCTTAAAAATGAAATTTTGTAGTACATTATCTACTAAAATTCAATAATATTACATATTATGTTGTTTATAACTCAATGTTACCTACATGTGATAAATGTTCCTTGTTTTGTTACTCTATAATTCAATAAATTAGTGTTTGTCACTAACTCAAACATTTGGAAATTTTATTTCTTGTTATCATTACGTAACATGTTTGTTAAAAATAACCAGTTTGTACCAATAATATGACATATACCTTGATAACAATAAAGTGCTCATAAGGGTTGATTGAAATTGAAGACTAAAATTGGTAAACGCTGTAAGTGCCAAAATAATTCAAACACCGTTTCCCACGTTAAACTGTGAAATGTGCCATGCTTTATAAGATGGTAAACGTGAAAAGTGGCTGGTCGCCCTCGAAGTAGTTCAAAGGGCGTGTAAAGAGGTCACTAGTGTGAACGTTCTTATGGGCTGATGTGCTGAACGATGCGATTTCCCAACACTTTCGCGTTTGGCACTTACAAAATTTACCACTTTTAGTCCTCAATTATACAGAAAAATTATAACCC